>NW_024082079.1:0-345067 GCF_003009895.1 Hyaena hyaena | reverse complement strand
GGTACATGTGCTCCTATGCATGAAATGATTAATTCTAATATATTCTTCTTGGAAGCATCTTTCAAGGATCCCTCTACCCTTCTTCTATCTGGACCTTTGCTCACTAGATCTATTGCACAGGAGCATCTGAGATATTCTACTCACCACCTTAAAGGAAATTCTCTTTACCATTTTATTTTCTCTATTTGAATATTTAAATTACTGCATCAAACATCACATTTTTAAACTCTTGTTGGTTTCTTTACTAATTTTATAGGACATAACATCCCATTGCTTTATATAACAGGAAAACATGGAAGATATATATTTTAAAAAGTTGTAGATTATAAAGTTTTTATTACATATTTTCTTGTTAGAAATAATTTTTCCTCAGAAAGGTAAAATATTTATTATTTTATTTACCATTTTATTCTTGTAGAGATTTTTATTTTTATTATTTTCCTAGCTTTCACATGGCAATCTTTAGATCCTCCCTATATATTTAATGTTTATTATTCTATAATGTACATATTAGGATTTTAAAATTATTATATTAGACATACAGTAGGTCTTGTGAAACTAGAAACCTAACAAATTTCATTTTGATGGATTTTAACTTTTATCTGTTTTTTGTACATTTTATCACTCAAAATTCTCTATTTTAATTCTCAAACTGTTGGTTGAATAATGGACCTCTTGAAATGATTCTGTTTTTGGCATTTTTTCCACTAATTTTTTCTACTTTCTGTGACATTTTCTTAAAAGCATTTTTACTCTGAATACTTGTTTTATGATTATTACTTCTTATTGTTTTTCATGGCAAAGGCTTGCACATTTGGTGTTTCTTGGTTGTTCATTCATAAAATGGTGACTGGATGTTTGCCTTGGGTTTGTTTATGTTTCATGTGGTTATGAAGAGTCATAGGAAGAAACTGAGATATTTTACTGGAGAAGTCCTCCAAGCACCAAAGTGTAAATAAAAGAAGCTGTTCCAGAGAGAAATATTTTGAATTTCTGCATGAAAGCTATAAGGCTAGCTGGTGCTGCTGAGTGTCAGAAAGGGAATAAGAATTTCATTTTACATTGTACAGATCAGAGGTCACCAAACAATGGCCCACAGGACAAATGTTGCCCGTGACATATTTTTGTATTGACCATAAGCTAAGAATGGTTTTAACATCTTTTAATGACTAAAAACTCAAAACTATCTTTTATATGATTAAAAAATTAATCATATAATTAATTTCACAGCAAATTATATGAAATTCAAATATTTTTGTCTGTAAATTGAATTTTATTGTAACCAAGCCAAGCTTATTTGTTTATGTATTGCCTGTGGCAGCTTTTGCCCTATAACATCAGTTTTACTAGTTGAGTAGTTGTGACTGCGGTTGTATTTGAGCTCTCATTGCTTCACACCGCTGCCAGGCTTCCTGTAAATTGCAGTGTTGTAGTAATAAGTTGACAGCATTTTGAATGTCACACATATAACACAAATTTTTCTTTCATTTGTTGTTAGTGTATCTATCATGTAAAAAGAAAAAGTGGAGTTCACAGTGCAATGCTTTTAGGCACAATGGAATATAGGTTATTTTGTTTTATAATTATATGCAAAGTATTTTAATGATTATACAAGCATCCTCTAGCTAGTCTAAAATAACATTACAGGAATAGGCATTTGTCACAGTATTCCCAATTCACCAAAAAAAAAAAAAAAAACAGAAAAATTAGAAAAGGTAAAACAAAATATTTTATCATAGAATTCCTATACATGCACGCACGTGTATGCACACAGACACACAGACAGATACACGGTCAACATGAAGCTGAAACCAAAGCACGTTTCCAAATGACTCCTTTTTAGTCAAGCAATGAAAGCTATTTACCTGTGGTGACTTAATTAAATAGTGTTTAATTGCGAATGTGGACGAAATGTCTTCAGAAAAAATAAGATGGTTTAAGACCATTAACCTTCAGTTAGAACAGTGCCTTTACTGGCTGAAGACCAGGAGTAACATCAATAGACATTTAAAAGACAAGTCAGATTTAGAGTCTGATTCTTGATAAATTGATAAATGTTACCATTTTTATCCAGTTGTTGGGTTTGAGAAGTAAGTCAGTGCTGAAATTGAAGTGATTGAATAATTAGTCTCTATGAATGGCCCGTAGGGAAGGACTACAGATAAGATGTTGAAAAAACAGGGCCCCTAGGTGTCTCAGTTGGTCAGATGTCCGACTTTGGCTCAGGTCATGATCTCAAGGTCCATGAGTTCGAGCCCTGCATTGGGCTCTGTGCTGACAGCTCAGAGCCTGGAGCCTATTTCAGATTCTGTGTCTCCCTCTCTCTCTGACCCTCCGCAGCTCATGCTCTGTCTCTCTGTCTCAAAAATAAATAAATGTTAAAAAACATTTTTAAAAATGTTGAGAAAACATAAGTTAAGTACCACCTGAATTGGAGTTTGCTAAGATACATTATAATTGATGGGGGAGAAAAGACGTGTAGAACAAAAAGAGGAAAAATTGGACAAATGTTAAAAGCTGGCAAGAATTTAAGACATTTAATACCTATGTTTATCTATTGTGTTATCAGTAAGTAAATATGAGGAAATTATTTGAATCTCGTGTAATTAAACCATGAGAGTAAATGCTGAGTTTCATTTGATCTTATGGACCTAATTATTATTAGTTGCATACATTTCTGTTGAAAATAGAAGTTAAATATTTGGACCTGCCTGGTACTCAGCTGTTTGATGGAGTAGAAGTTGTAAAGTTTTTTTGCAACTATTTGGGCTCACGGCTGAAATTGAATATTTTATGAAAGAGAACTGCTCTCAACTACTATTATCAAACGCTGAATGTCTTTGGAAATTAGCTTCTGCTGTAGACTTGAAAATATTTTTTAAATGAATTCAAACTAAAATTATGAAGGAAAAGAAAAGTGTTGGTATACAGTACAATAATGTCACTTAGATGAAAACTAATGTTTGACTCACCAGCAATGTCAAACTGCTTTATATACTTGCTAGGCTGTCAAAAGTTAAAAATAAAAAGTGAGGCCACCACTCCTCACCCAATTTGCAGCAGACATATTTTCTGGGCTCACACTATAGCTTTTTCCAGATCTCCATGAAAATGCAAAGGAAATTTTCATATTTCAAAACACATGTAACTGTTTGATTGAAGAGCTTCCACCCAACCTGTAATTAGAAGTGATTAATCTGCAACATAATGATGTGCTATAAGACAAATATCAATAGAAGAATCTAAGAGAATCTGAAAAGTGCCTTCCAAGTCTTGAATGAGCTCAGTTAAAATCATATACTCATTGATTTACATCAGTATTTGTCAATACCTGTCTTTTTGTAAGACATTTTCAAAGATGAAATACAAAAAATAAATCATCACATATCATCATTAACAGATGAGCACTTGGAATATTTTTTGATGATAGGGAACTCTAACTGAATTCTAATTAAGTGGAATGTTACCCCCTATTTTAGTTGACTAGGCATGACAGAACCAAGTGCTTCAAACTATGGCATTTAACAAGTTGTCTCACAGTTCTGGAGCCAGAAATTCATGATCAAGGTTTTGCACAGTTGATTCCTTCTAAAGGCTATGAGGGAGAATCTATTTCAAGTCTCTTTTCTGGTGAATTTTCCAGCAATCACAGTGATCTCTGACTGATGGTCATAAGGGATCCTCTGGGTGTGCATGTCTGTCTCCAGTTTTCTCCATTTAAAAGGGATACTAGTCACACTGGATTTGGGCTCACCCTAATCTCAGTTTACTTGATTATTTTAAGACACTATCCTCAGATGAGGTTACTTTCTGAAGTACTGAGGGGGGTTAGGACTTCAACATATGAATTTTGGGGGAACACAATTCAACTCATAACTCCTTATCCAAAAATTAATTTCATTTCTTATTAGTAGAACTATATTACAAAATGTATATGCTACTATTATTATTACTATTATTATTATTATTTAAATGTTACCCACTATATGTAAATGTGTTATGTATTAGTGCTACTCCCTTATTTTCCTACCTCTCTGGTGATTCACATTCCAATTACTCTGTATTTCAGTTTGCCCAGATATGTGCTTTGCATTTGTAGGAAAGAAATTAATATTAAGCTGGAAAGTTCTATGGAAAAGACTCAGGAGTCTAAATGTGTCTTTACATTCAGTCACTTTCCCCGATTTGAACTCAATTCCTCCACCTTCCAACTACTGTACTTAGACTTTGCGATTCTGAAGATTTTCTTGGGTCATTATACATAAATCACATCCACAGTTAGTTTTCAAAATCACTTTTTTTTTTTAATTCTGCTAAGTCATTTACCAATCATTCCCGTCTCTGCAGTCTGCACTTCTGTCTGATATGTTATACCTTGTGTCACATTAAGTCCTCAATAAAGCAATACCAAGATAGCATAGGAGTGGACAGCAATACCCAGTCCCTAGTATACCCACATGCTAAGATACTGTTTGGGGATAACCCGAAGCTAGCACGACCTCAGTAAATACTAAGGCAGATGCTAAAGGTCACAAAGGCTGTCGCTAACCGCACTCACTATTGATAAATGGCAAGTTCTTTCTTGAAGGGATATCCGAACAGCACATTTCCACTGCTGACACAGTCCTCTCATGCTTCACGTATTTATTTCTTTCAGTCTAATGGAAACAAGTTTTATGTTCACAGCAAAGTTGCAGAAAACATGTAGATAGTTCCCATGTATGCCCTGTCTCTCTGCATGTATATACTCTTCCATTTATTAACATTCTTCACCAGGGTGGTACATTTCTTACTATCGATGAATCTGGATTGACACATTGTAATCTCTCACAACCCATAGTTTACAATTCACTCTTGGTGGTATACATTTTATGGGTTTGGACAAATGAATAATGGCATGTATCCATTGTGAAATATTATACACAATAGTTTTACTGTCCTAAAACTCCTTTGTATTTTGCCTGGACGTTCTTCCCCAGCTACTCTCTGACAAGCCCTGGCAAGCACTGATCCTTTTACCATCTCCATAATTTTGCCTTTTCCAGAATATCATATATTTGGAATCATACACTATGCAATCTTGTCAAATTGGCTTCTTTCATTTAGTAATAAATTATTTAAGTTCCCCCACTCTTTTCATAGCTTAATAGCTCATTTCTTTTATGCTAGAAAAATTTCCATTGTCTGGATGTGGCAGTGTTTATATATCCATTCACTTATTGAAGGGTATCTTGCTTTGGTAATTATGAATAAAGCTTCTGTAAACATCCATATGAAGTTTCTGTGTGGAAACAATTTTCAACTCCTGTGGGTAAATAACCAAGGAATGTGATTGCCAGATTATATGATAAAAGTAGGTTTATTTCTGTAAGAAACCATCAAACTGTCTTCCAAAATAGTTGTGGCAGTTTGCATTTCTACCTATGAATTTGCTTTCATATGCAAATAGGTTGCATAGCTCCTCCGGGTTTCAGTGGGCTTTTTTTCTGAGGTGAAACTTACAAGTTGGGCTGATTTTAAAGAACAACAGGCATTTATCATCTCCTTCTTCAACTATGTATTCTAAATTGCCTTTGTCCTTAACTATTACTTCTGGTCTCAGTGTCTTAGCTTAGATGTGACCCAAATGCTCATTCCTGAGAGGTCTGATGACATATCTCTCTGGAAGCCATATAACTCTCATGCAGGATTGGGACTGTGGAAAGCAATTTTTCCTGTCTCCTCTTATGTTCAATGTTTGGGGGCCTGAAAATCAAACTGAAAAAATACAGATTAGCAAAAGAAAAAAAAACAGATTTTTAAAAACTCATGTACAAACATAGGAATTTACAGAGAAGATGTCACTAAGAAGGTGGTTAAAATTTGATACTTCCAGGGGCACCTGGGTGGTGTAGTCTGTTAATCATCTGACCTTTGGTTTCAGCTCAGGTGATGATTTCAAGATTTATGAGTTCAGCCCCTGCATCAGGCTCTGCACTGACAGAGTGGAGCCTGATTGGGATTCTGTTTCCCTCTCTCTCTCATCCCCTCCCCCATTCTCTCTCTCAAAAATAAATAAATATACATTAAAAAAGAATTTGAGACTATTATTTTATCTTAATAGGGAAAGGGACAAGAAAGAGTGCTTATGGGAAAACAAAGGACACTTGGGAAAAATAAGTAGGCGCTTAGGTAAATAGATGGGTAGGTGACATGATAGTTGCAACCACATCTGTTTCAGTGTGCTGATGGATTCTCTCTAGTGATAAGAGTCACTGGTTGAAAAACCCCTGGGGAAAAAGATTTATGATGATTGAGTTCTTTCGGGAGGTTCTGTTTTTAGGCAGATAAGGGAGTTTAGGAAAAAAGCCTTTTAGTTCAAAATAATGTTCATATCACAGTAGCAAATTCTAGAGCTCTTTATGGTGTACTTTTTCATTCATGTGTGATTGCACAAAGGTAGTAACATCACACAGTTTGGATTCCATGTGTATACCTCCCTGTCTTATTGTGTGACAGCAACTCTACATCTTCCATTACCCCTGCCAATATTCTGGCTTATTTGTTACCTATAGTTCCTTGGATACAAGATTACAATTTTCTCAGCTTTTCCTTTGGAGAGTGTGACCTTATCAGGACAAAGACAACTTCTTTGTACCTGTTAGGACTGTTGGTGCTTTGTCCTTTACATCCTGTATACCTTGCAATGGATTGAGGCTCAGTCTTCCAGAATTTATAGCTTGGTCAGTATGACAGGATTCAGTTCAACAAGTGGCCATGCATTTAGAAGTGCTTATCACAAAGGGCCTCATGACTGATAAGACACAGTTACACTAAAGCTCTTTTTCAAAAACTGTGTAATTCTATCCTGTAAATGATATGGCTTTGCTCCAGAACCCAGGAGGAATGGGGTGGTGGTGGGGGACTAAATTTTGATTCTTCCACTAGACCTCAAACTCCACACTAAGATTTTTTTTTTTTTTTTTTTACAGTCCTCAACTGTGGAGTCTGCAGATTGTTATGTCCCAAAGGTAGGGCTGCATTCATTCAAATATGAACTTGCTGCAGAGAACTTTTCTCCTCTAGGTCTATTCTAAACTTGCACTCTTTTGTCATTAGGTGTATAAGTTGGAGAAGTATTCTTAGGTAAAAAAAAAAAAAAAAAAAAACTCGTTTACCAAATATTCTGTTTCTTTATTATGGCAGTAGATACAAGATGTCCTGTTATACCCATTTTCCGGAACTACTAAAAACTTAACTGAAGAAACAAGTTTCTGATTCTACATAAAGTTTACTTCTATATTCAGGAGTTACATGAGTATTAATGGAGCCACCTTCCAGTGTGCTAGCCACCTCCTATTTAGTCATCCATACTAGAAGATATCATGAACTTACTAGATTTCTGTAATTTTTCAGGATGATTAGATGGCTCAGGTCTTATAAGACTATAATTTGACAGAAAATGGACACATTAATATAGGCTTGGGATAGTGTATGTTGTTGACAATTCCATGTGGACTTTTTGAATTGCTTCTGATCTTTTGTTTCATTTTTTGTTTTTTTTTTGGGGGGGGGTCATGTAAAAGAGCACATTTAGCAAATCAGTGACTGCATATTATATACTTGAGGTTGTAGCCTGTTCTACCAAAGGTTGCTTCTCATGGACACCGGCTACTTCTGTGGCGATGTTCTGGTGGAGCCTGTGAAGGTCTATAGTCCTTCTCTAGGACCTAGCTGAATTATACAGCATCTGAATATGTGATTTATATAGAGATATACTAAGGCCCACTGCTCCTGTACCCTTTAGATCCTTAAAGTAGCATTAATCTCTGACATTCTTCCAGATATGGTATTGTTGAGATTTACTACAAAGGTTTTCCTACTATAATAACTTTTCACCACAGTCCAAAGACCCAACTGGGTAGTATCGCAACTGCCAAGTATGGTAGTTTCAATCACACACACGTAGGATGGCTAAATAATGCAGTCGGTCCACAGAAACAGTGACCACAGTAAGTCGGATATTTGCCAGGATTTCAATTATTTCGTAGTTTGTGTATGCTCCTCTAAAAGAGGGGCCATGGTGATGCTTTGTGTACCTGAGTATATTACCTTATAACCTGAGCTAACAGTCATTGAAATTTTGGGGTTTTTCCTTATCCTGACTGTACAATAAATGTTAAATCCTTTTAGGTAGGTAAAAGACTGGAGGAATTTCATATAAATGCTGTGGTGTTTCTGGTCTTCAGTAGATTCCTCCATTCACAGTCCATTCCAACTATATGCTAATTCATTTTTGCTATTTTATAAAGCACGTACATGCACACATACACATGCATGCATACACACAGAGTCCTTTCTTTTTACAATCATGCAAGATCATAAGAATGACCTTACAAGATGAAATCATACAAAACATTCTTTATAATATGGGGCAAATTATTATTTTTTCATGATATCCAAAATGTTTGTAAAACATTAAAAATTATCCTACTGAAAATGATAAAACTAGTATTTGTTTAGTGCATTGTAATTTCAAGACTTAGAATTGCTGAGAGTTAAGTGCCTTATTTTTTAATAGAAAAATCCCCTAGAATACTTCAAAGTATTCTTTGAATATGGCTCAAGCCATGGCTACCACTTTCTTACTGTATAACTTACAATTTGGAACAAAAGTTTTTCTATGCTATGGGGAATCGGCATACCCCTTTCTAAGTCTGAATCAGCTTCTAGCATCTTATTCTTTGCACTTTCATTGTCATGAAATATAGAGTTCCTTCAGTGAAACGTTTTTTGGCCGGTGTCATTTCCTCTGGAACATCTTTATCTTTTTCATTAAAACTATAGATCTTATTTATGCTGATAAATTCATCTTCACTAAATTCTTCTGGCTGCATATCTAGAGGGTTTTCAGCTTCAACATTTCAACATTCCCAGAATCATTCATTTCTTCTGAGACTTCACTTCATCTGATTTGATTTTCGCTTCCAGCATCATCCCTTTTTGTTTTTTTCTGTTAGCTACTTCCCTCTTTGATTATGCATTGCTGTAGAGTGTGCATATGACAGAGTGTCATATGGGCTGTTCGGTGGGAGACAAGGAGATAGCACAATTACACACATTGCCCTGTGTGTGAACTGAACCCCACATGTGCATCCACAAACTTTGAAAGGAATAAAGTGATCAGTCACTGATCATGGTATGTGTTTGTTATTCATTCGAGTGAGATTTGTAGACTGAAGATTTAAAGCAAAGCTATCTTTTTGACAATTACTCTGAATAGAAATGTGTAACTGAATTTTTTTTCTTAAATAGTTTATTGTCAAGTTGGTTTCCATATAACACCCAGTGCTCACCCCAACAAGTGCCCTCACCCATGCCCATCACCCCCTTCCCCTCTTCTCCACCCCCATCAGCCCTCAGTTTGTTCTCAGCATTCAAAAGTCTCTCATGGTTTGCCTCCCTCCCTCTCCCCAACTATTTTTCCCCTTCTTCTCCTCCATGGTCCTCTGTTAAGTTCCTCGTAATCCACCTATACATGCAAACATATGGTAACTGTCCTTCTCTGCCTGACTTATTTCGCTCAGCATAACACCCTCAAGTTCCATCCACATTGCTACAAATGGCTAGATTTCATTCTTTCTCATTGCCATGTAGTATTCCATTGTGTAGATAAACCACATCTTCTTGATCCATTCATCAGTTGATGGACGCTTAGGCTCTTTCCATGTTTTGGCTATTGTTGAGAGTGCTGCTATGAACATTGGGGTACACATGCCCCTATGCATCAGCACTCCTGTATCCCTTGGGTAAATTCCTAGCAGTGCTACTACTGAATCATAGGGAGTTCTACTGTTAATTTTTTGAGGAACCTCCATACCATTTTCCAGAGAGGCTGCACCAGTTTGCATTCCCACCAACAGTGTAGGAGGGTGCCCATTTCTCCACATCCTCACCAGCATTTATAGTCTCCTGATTTGTTCATTTTAGCCACTCTGACTGGTGTGAGGTGGTATCTCGGTGTGGTTTTGATCTGCATTTCCCTGATGCTGAGGGATGCTGAGCATTGTATGTAACTGAAATTTGAATGGTGATGTTGGTGGGGAGCAAGATTCTTTAATTAAACTCTAATAACTGAAATGTATCATATCAGAGCCATGTTAAGTGAGAAGTGCCTCTGTCTGTGTGCAGTGTGTATAAGTCTAAAAAAATCTATTGAGTTAGAAACTGCAGATCAGAGTTCAGCAATCTTTCTTCACAAGACCTCCAGGTGTTGTTGTTTTTTTTGTTTTTTTTTCCGATGCTAAGTTTACACACTCACACTCATATGTCATCATCATTATTGTCAGACCATCTATTTTGCTGAAGGGTGCATTTCCACAGCTTTGTGCTTGTCAGGCTATCTTGACTGCAGTGATAATTGTGACACCTGGCTGGCTGCTGTTGGCCAAGCACTAACACCTGGTCTCCACTCTTCCAGGTCCCGTCCTTCTCAAGTATATGAAGAAGACTCACTTTGTGACTAATTCTCCTATCACCTCTGACTTGCAGAGGGAAACTACCAGGGAACTTACAAATGCTGGTGCCCCTCTCACCAGTGAATTTCTGATGGGCTTGGTGAAGGGTACATCTTCTGGTTCTTTTCCTGAAACATACTTAAAGGATCTTCAGGCTTCACACAGTATGTCCATTCTAGTACACCAACTGAATCATATCCTTTCTATCTGTCACAATAGTTGAGGCATTGCCACTTCTGTGGATGGGCATCACTTTTCAGAGCCACTTGTTTTAGTCTGTTTAGGCTGCTATAACAAAATGCCACATATTGGCTGGCTTATAAATGAGAAACATTTTACTTCACAATTCTGGAGGGTGAAAGTCCAAGATCAGAGTGTTAGCATGGTTGGATAAAGGGTTGCAGTCTGGGTTGCAGACTTCTTGTTGTACCTTCACATGACAAAAGGATCAAGCAACCTTTCTGGGGCCACTTTTATAAGGGCACTAATTCCAAACATGATCAATCTGCCCTTCCTAACACACCCACCTCTTAATACAATCACATTGGGAGTTGAGATTTCAACATATGAGGTTTGGGGGGCATACACTTTCAGACCATACTGCTGTTATACCAGTTAGTTTGCTTTATCATCTGTGGCCCTTAGAAATCAGTGGCCATATAGTGTGTACCTAAGTCTTTGTTAATCTGCTCTTGCAAATGTACCCATTCTATACAAACACCCATTGTCTTTGTCAGTGTAATAAATATCACATCCCAAAAGAGTGATCCCCAAATCAAAACTCTTCAGTATCAAATATTATGTTCTGTGTCCTTTGAACAAACACCCTCAAAATCCAGTCTCATACTACTGCCAAGGCAAGCTAATTCTTGAGGTTCTTTGACTTATAATCTCTCTCCTTCATGACATCCTTGTACATATTTTGTTTGTTCGTTTGATTTTTGCAAATTAACCCCAGCTAGCAGTATGACATCTGGAGATGAACTGAAGACACACATCCTAAGGAAGGACACTGGTGCTTTGTAGGCATGAGCTTTCTAAAGTGTCTTCCCATTCTGAGGATTCCACCCTCTTACCAGGGAGAGTTTGACCACTTGTGAAGGCTTTAAGGGTATAAAGAAATCATGAGAGAAAAAAAATCTTTGGCAGTATTACCCAAATATTTTCCTCATAGGTACCATAAGATCTCTTCATAAGCTATCCCTTCTGAAACTTCATAAATCTATGAAATCCTGAGTTTATCCTTTAGTTTTTCTACTGTTACTAAACAGAAAATTACTCTGCTCTTGTTACCTAATTTTCATTGTTTATTAACAGCTTTCAGTTTTTCATTATTCCTTTGAGAACATCAATTCACCTTAGAAACAACCAGTCAGTTTCATTGTCTTCGTATACATCCTTTCACTATTTTTCAAAGCCTTTTTTATGTAAAATGCAGGACATTCACCTCTATCGGAACATTGTTCCAAATCATCCAATGGATTTTTTAACAATTGGGCTTTCACATTGTGCTGAGACTATCCATGCTTCACATCATACCTCAGATGAGGTCTAATTGCCAATGAGACAGGTGTTCCAGTCCCAAATTCCATCCTACCAACTTGTTTCATTGGACTATACCCCAACTGTGCTAATTCAGGACCTTTTAGAGACAGGTGCTGATACGGAGTTTTGAGTGCAAAAGTTTTATTAATAGGATACTGTTGTGAAAGAAAAGGGAGGAAGAAGCAGGGCTAGGAAGGAAGCCGCCTGACTGTGAAGCAAAAATGACATCAATGAAAGGAAATGGAGATGGAAACAGAGCTAAGCAGAGAGAGTCTCAGAATCTCATTACACTTTTGACAATGTCCCAACCAACCGAACAAGGAACTCTGGAGTAAAGAAATAGCCAAATTTTATTTTACCCACTGAGCTTAGTCCCTGGCTCAGCAAATTCCTGAGAAAAGGATGACCACAGCTCAAATTCAGAGGGAGATGAGAAAGCACTAAAGCTGACTGCTGTTGGCTAAATAAACCTTTTAAAGTTCAAAGAGCAGTTCTTTTCTGGAAGGAGATTCAAGTGGCACATTCTTTCCATATATCCTTTCTTGTGTGTTTATGATTTTATGATAGCCTCAGAGGAAGCAGATATATTTAGATCTATGTTCAATGTGCCAAAGAATATTTTTTATATAAGGAGCAAAAGAGTAGATAAGTTCTCTGAATACTGAAAATATCTTTCTATTAATATGCGGAGACAAAGTCTTGGAAAATAAATATGAATAATGGACTTTCCATAATAAAGTACATTTAATAATGTTATTTAAAAGTCATATTGGTGATTTTTTCTTGTTTATTTATATGCGGATTCACCAGATTGTCATCATAGCTTTTTTCAAATGATTTTTTTTTTTGTTTACATGTTATACTAATTAAATGTTACCTGAACAAAGCTACTTTATATTTGGAGCTTCTCTTCTATGTCTTTACAAACTCCCAGATATTTTGCTTGCATGTTATGGAAATTTATTCCTTTACTGATCTACCTTCGGAATCTGTCAGTCGTCACCAATCCTAATGCCCTAGGCATATTTGCTCAAGTGAATACAAGGATTGATGTTTACATGATTTGCCTCTAAGTTTGGTTTGTTATATGCAGGTATGCTGTCAAAGCCTATTGTATGGCTCTGATTTTCCTTCTGTAGATTTTAACATGTCACAAATAACCTAGTATTGCTATTGTAGTATGTCCTCACCAAACCTCTTAAGCCTAAAGTCCTCTATTTTATGGCTGAGCATCCAGTCACTTGACCCTTGGTTCACTTTTGTTAGTATCAAATGCAATGTGACCACTAGTGTGATCTTTCTACCACAGATGGCATTATATCTCAAAACCATGAAGAAACAGGTAGATAACATTCATAGGTAGCATCCGACTAAAACTCTCATCTGGAGATGTCAGTGTGAGGCTGAATTCAGTGCCTGAGACTGAGTGTCAGAACAGTTTAGGGTCATCACTGCAACTCATTGTATCAGATATCCAATTGTATTAAAAAAGAATTGAATGCACTGAATGGATAAAACTGAAATTTGAGAGAGCTGCTATCACTGCTAAAATGTTACAAACAATATTATAAGAGATTTGTCTTCATATATTTCAGAATCAATAGATTCTGAATAATTTTATTTTAATGTTAGTCTTTTATTAGAAATGAGAAAAAGTTTCAATATTTTAAAAATACAAGCAAGAAGTATTAGTGGTGCTTGACTTGCCTATCTTAAGGAAATGCCCTACTCATTCTGTAGCTCTATATTTATCATTCATTCTTCTAATAGTCCTACTCAAGAGAAAAAAAAACTAATTTAAATTCTTTCAGTAAAAATGTAAACATTTCTCAAAGAATTTAGAATGAAAAGAAAAGAAACACTAAATCATCCAATAGAGGACAACTTCCATGTCCATTTGGAGGACTCTGAGCTAGAAATACAAACTCCTGAAAAAGGAATCTTCAGTTCCTTAGGCTCTCAAATTGTGTGTGTGTGTGTGTGTGTGTGTGTGAGAGAGAGAGAGAGAGAGAGAGAGAGAGGAGGAGGAGAGAGTTTGAGAGAGAGGGGAGCTATATGTAGACATAATTTTAAAACTTTGCTAGTTTTGACCTGAATGATAGATAAAACATTATACAATGTGTTGGCTGTGATTCCAGGTTCTTTCTAGCCTCAAATAAAGTGAATGGTTACCTAAGCAGAGATAAAGATGGAAAGGTTGTAAGAGTATATTTTTAATTAAAATGTTTTAATTTTAGAATAGCTTTAAATTTACAGAATAATTGAGCAGATAATGTGGAGGATACCTATATACTCCCCTTTGCTAAATAGAGTCTCCCTATTATTACATCTTGTATTAGCATGATGCACCTGTTATTATTAATGAGCCAGTATTGTTAAGTTTTTATTAACTAAATCTATTGTTTGCAATATGATTCACTCTGTGTTGAACAGTTCTGTGGGTTATGATGAATACATAATGACATACAGTCACTACTGTAGTATCATATAGAATAATTTCATCACTAAAAATCCCGTGCTTCCCCCATTTATCACTTCTTTTTTTGCAAAGTTTTTATCAATCACTGATCTTTTTACTGTCTCCATAGTTTTGCCTTTTCCAGAATGCCATTCAGTTGGAATCATACTGTCAGTAGCCTTTCCAGACTGGCTTCTTTTATGTAGCAATCCATTTAGTATGTTTCCTTGTCTTTTGAGGGATGCCATATCTTTTTTTCCCTAAATAATATTCCATTTTATAGACATAACAATAGTTTGTTAAACATTCCTCATTTGAAGAAAGGAAGCTATTTGATTGTTTTCAGTTTTTGACAATTATAAAGAAGTTTCAACAACTATAAACATTTATGGAAATAAATGTTTGTGTGGAAATAGTTTTCAGTTGAATTGGACCATGCCTCGGCAGAAGATTCTTGGATTATATGGTGAGAGAACACCTTTGTAAGAAACTGCAAAATTGTCTCCCAAAGTGCCTGTACGATTTTTGCATTTCCAAAAGCAACAGATGAAAATTCCTGTTGCTCAGCATTCTCCTTAGTATTTGGATTTGTCAAGTTTTTGTGTTCTAACAGTTCTAATATCTGTATCGTGGGATTGCATTATTTTTTAATGAAGTAGAGTTAATACATGTGACATTTTAAATTTACAATTTCTTAATGGCATATCATGTTAAGTATCTTTTCATATGCTTATTTTTCATCTGTATATCTTCTTTGGTGAAGTATCTGTTTTTATTTTTTTGACCATTCTTTAATTGTATTATTTTCTTATTGTTGAGTTTTGATTTTTTTTTAATGTTTTATTTATTTCTAGGAGAGAGAGAGAGAGACAGCTTGAGCAGGGGAGGGTCAGAGAGAGAGGGAGTCACAGATTGAAACAGGCTCCAGGCTCTGAGCCGGCAGTCAGCACAGAGCCCGACGCGGGGCTCGAACCCACGAACAGCGAGATCATGACCTAAGCGAAAGTCGGACACCCAACCGACTAAGCCACCCAGGCGCCCCTTATTGTTGAGTTTTGAAAGGTCTTTGTGTATTTTAGATAAAAGTTCTTTATTAGATGTGTCTTTTGCAAATATTTTCTCCTAGTCTGTGCTTCCTATTCTAATTCTTTTGATATTATGTTTAGCAGAGCAGAAGTTTTAATAAGTTTAAATAACAAATTTTAATAAAGCCCACCTAATCATTTTTGCAGATCATGCTTTAGGCATTATATATAAAAGCTCATCACCAGACTAAGTACATTGCATTTGTTCTGTATCCACTCAGCAGAAATTCATTATAGCAGCCTTTGGAAATGAATAGTCATCTTACATTTTTCTATATATAAACTGAAATAATGACACATATTTTTTAGTAAATGCTGCTCTGTTTTCACCTTTATTTGTCCTGAATATACACTTATAAAGTGATTCACTCTTGAGCAGCTCTTAAGTCTCCATATTCTAATGGTATTGTCTTCCTGATCAAATATATAATGAAAATTAAAAAATAAAAATTGTCTATATGTGATAAAACATATACTAAAAAAAAGAAATAGCATGTATTGGTAAGAATGTGAAGAAAGAGGAATCTTTTGCACTGTTGGTGGGTTATAAATTGGTGTACCCACTGTGGAAAACAATATGGAGGTTCCCCAGAAAGTTACAAGTATAATTACTACATGATACAATAATTCCACTATTCTTTACTCAAAGAAAATAAAAATAATAATTTAAATAGGTATATGCACTCCTATGTTCATTGCAACATTATGTACAACCCAAGTGTCCGTCCATAGATGAATGGATAAAGGTGTGGTGTACATATATTTATACACACATTTATATACACACACAATGGAATATTACTCAGCCATAGAAAGAACACAACACATATGCAACAATACAGATGTACCTAGAGAGTATGCTAAGTGAAGTAAGTCAGAGAGAGACACCTATCATATGATTTCAATTTTATGTGGAATTTAAGAAACAAAACAAACAAAAAAAGAGATGAACAAAAATATAGTCTCTTAAATATAGAGGACAAACTGGTAGTTGACAGAAGGAAGGTTTGTGGGAGGATGGGCAAAAAAGATCATGTAGATTAAAAGTACATTTATAGTATGAGCACTAAGTAACATATAGAATTGTTGAATCATTGTATTGTTCCCCTGAAACTAATATAACATTGTGTGTTAATTATACTCCAATACTAAAAAATTAAAAAATAATATAATAAAGTGGATTTCTTATTAGGTAACATATAGTATATATTTTTTTCAGTCTATTCTTAAAGTCTCTTTTAAAAAATTTATTTTAGGGGTGCCTGGGTGGCTCAGTCAGTTGGGCGTTCGACTTTGGCTCAGGTCATGATCTCGACATTTGTGGGTTTGAGCTCCGCATTGGGCTCTGTGCTGACAGCTCAGAGCCTGGAGCCTGCTTCGGATTCTGTGTCTCCCTCTCTCTCTGCTCCTCCCCAGCTCATGCTCTATCTGTCAAAAATAAAATAAACATTAAAATTTTTTTTCAATTTTTTTTAATGTTTATTGTTTTGAGAGAAACAGAGAGAGACCGAGCATGAGAAGGGGAGGTGCAGAAAGACAATGAGACACAGGAACCAAAGCAGGCTCCAGGCTCTGAGCTGTCAGCACAGAACCCGACATGGAACTCACACTCACGAACCATGAGACCATGGCTTGAGCCAAAGTCGGATGCTTAACCAACAGAGCTACCCAGGCTCCCCAGTCACCATCTTTTAATTGAAACATTCTGACCATTCACATTTAAAGTAATTATTGATATAGTTGTATTATTATCTATAAACAAATATTTTATTGTGCTTGTTTTTTTCTTCTTACTCTTTTTCTACCTTTTTTGTTTTTAATTGATTATATTATTCCATTTTCTCTCCTTAGAACATCAAGTAAATATCTTTCAAAGACATTTTTTGTGGTTACCCTAGAGTTTGCAATATGCACTGAAAACAATCCAAGTTCACTTTCATATCACATTAAATCACTTCACAGATAATGTAGGTATCTTAGAAAACTATTCCAAATTTCTTCCTCCATCTCTTATAAGGATACCATCATTCATTTCACTAATCTATAAGTATCACCAACAAATATATTGTATTGGTTCTACTAATTCTTTGAACAAGTAGTTACTTATTAGATCAATTATGATTAAGAAAAAGAAAAGATTTATTTTACCTTCATTTACTCATTCTCTGGTGCTCTTCTGTTCTTTATGTATGCCCGATCTTCTGACCTATAATATTTTCTTTCTCTTAAAATAATTTAACATTTCTTGTAAAGGAGGTCTTCTGGAGAAAAATTCTTCCAGTTTTCATTTGTCTGAAAAAGTCACTCATTCTTCACTTTCAAAAGATAACTTCATTGAAAACAGAACTCTAGGATATTTTTTGTTTCCTTCAACATTTTACAAGCTTAACTCCTTGCTTGCATGATTTCTAAAGAGAAATCCAATGTAATTCTTTGTTCTTCTGTAATTTCAGCTCTGTTTGTTTCCTATTCTCTATCACCAGTTTGTTTAAAAAATTTTGACTTTGGGTTTCTGTAGTTTGAATACAATATGCACAGGTGAGAGTTCTTGTTATTTATCTTAATTTATATTCTCTGAACTTCCTCGATCTGTGTCCTTCATTTTGAAAAATTCTCTGCATTGTTACTTTTTTTTTTTTTTTTTTTTTACAGTTTATTTATATATTTGAGTGGGGAAGGGGCAGAGAGAGGGGGGAGAGAGAGAATCACACACAGGGTCTGCACTGTCAGCACGGAGCCTGACACGGGGCTTAATCTCACCACTATGAGATCATGACTGAGCAGATATCAAGAGTCAGATGCTTAATGGACTCAGCCACCCAGGAGGTTCTGCCATTATTATGTTGAATGTTTCTTTTGTCCCTCTCTCTTTTTCTTCTGTTAATCTTATTATGCACATCTTGCACCTTTGGTTATTTTCCCAAAGTTCTTGCATATTCTCTTCCATTTTTTTCACGTTTTTTTCCTTTGCTTTGCAGTTTGGGAAAATACAATTGGTATATTTTCTCGGTCACTGATTCTTTCATTGCTCATGTCTAATTAACTGATGGTCTCATCAAAGATCCTTTTTGTTTTCATTATGGTGCTTTTCATTTTCAGCATTTCTTTTCATGGTTATTCTTTGAGATTTTCCATCTGTTTGCTTGTGTTACCCATCTATTCTTACATGCTTACTTTTTTTCATTAGAGTTCTTCACATATTGGTCATTTTTTCTTTTATATTCCTTATCTGATAATATAAAAATCTATATCATATCCACGTTGGTCTGATGCATGCTTTGTTTTTTTCACAATATGTTTATTATCTTTTAACATGCATAGTGATTTTTGTTGTTGTTGAACATTGGACAAATGTATCTGGTAATAAGAAGAAAAGTAGTCAGGGCTTTGGCATGAAGTTTTACAATGAATTGTGTTTGCCAAAGTTGCCAAAGACCTCAGTTTCCTATTATTTCCTTGCTTGTTTACTTTCTTTTCTTCTTTGGATTTTGTAAGGAACTCCTTTTTAAAAAAAATTTTTAACGTTTTTTTATTTCTGTGTGAGAGAGACAGACAGACAGATAGGCAGCATGAACAGGGGAGAGTCAGGTCAGAGACAGAGGGAGATACAGAATCTGAAACAGGCTCCAGGCTCTGAGCTGGCTGTCAGCACAGAGCCCTACATGGGGCTTGAACCCACAAACCATGAGATCTAGACCTGAGCTGAAGTCGGACACCTAACCGACTGAGCCACCCAGGAGCGCCCCCCCCCAAAGAACTCCTTAAATAGATTCTGTTTGTAACAGCTTTCTAGGTTATAATCAGCCTTTTGAAGTCCTGTTGATGTGGTGGTGGTGAGGTGTTGGGGAAAAGCATTCTATAATCTTAGGATAAAATTTCAGGTTTTTTGGTGAGCTTGAATCCTTGAGCTGTGATATTCAGCAGTTTTTCTTAGTTCCCCACCCCACCCCACATATGACTAGAAGGCTCTGAGGAGCTGTACTTGTCTACGTGCCTTGTTCCCAGGTCAGGTAAAGCTCTTATAGATTCCCCTGAGGATAGGCCTTTGTTAATGGCGAATATTCTGAGCATATATTTAAATCATTACTTTTCTGTTCTTCTTCCTTGAAAAACAAAATGGTTTCTGTCCATCTTAAACCCAGAGAACCTTGTGAATTTCCTGGAAGTAAAACCTGTAAAAGTGGTGAGATGTCCAAATACTGGGCCTTCAGAAATAACTAATCCACAAGATAGCCCACACCTCAGTATCCAGCAGTTTGTCAATACAGATTTAAGTATTTTTATCAATTACTGGCCCCAGTGGCTCCTGCTCCCAATAGGCTGATCTCAGCTGTAATTCTCTGTATTTGTTGGTCTCTCATATCCAGAGTGGTGGTTTGCCCTATGACCTCAATTCCCTGATAAATCTATGAAAAGTCAATAATTTTTAGTTTGTTTAGCCTCTTTTCCTTTTTTAAATTGTGAGTACATGAGAGATGACTTTAAGGATCTTTACAGAAACTGTAAGTCCCCAACAATTTTTAAAAAATTGTTTTCTCCTTACTATAGAAGTTAAGCAATGCAATAAAATCTTTGATAGTCACTTACCTCTTTAACTTTCATTTTCTTTTTTAAAATTTTCTTAGGTTTATTTATTTTGAGAGAGAGAGAGAGAGTGAGAGTGAGAGAACACATGCTGGGGAGCAGCAGAGAGAAAGAGAGACAGAATCTCAAGCAAGTTGCAGGCCATCAGTAGAGAGTCTGACATGGGGCTTGAACTCACGATTGTGAGAAATTGACCAGAGTCATACACTTAACTGGCTATGCCACCCAGGCAGCTCAATTTTCACTTTTTTTATTCTAAAGTCCATCTGCAAAATCCCTTGTTCACTTATTCATATATCTTCAACTTATACATTTGCCACCAAGTAAAATTGATATGCATTTGTGATATTCACTAAATTATGTGTTAAATCATTCTGTTACTATTTTTCATGGTGTTCCCTTTATTATTATTATTTATATCAATATGAAGCTCCTGAGTGTTGACTTTATGTTTAAATGTATTGTTAGCAAATAGAGTTTCAGAATATGAATTACATATATCAGTCCTATTATGTTAGACTATTTTGAAAGGAAAAATTTAATTGTCTTTGAAAATATATTTTAAGAAGGACTTAATATATGCTTAGATTTATATTCATCTTTGACAAATCATCAAATACTTTTATACACCTCAATATAATCAATAATCGGCATGCTTTTTTTAAAAAAGTATTACTTTTGACTAAGTCAACTTTACTTTTGTTTTATAAGTACTATAATCCACAGGGGAGAATCAAATATTTGTCATTTTAAGTACACTCCAAATCAAGGTAAAGTTGTATTTTTACA
Source organism: Hyaena hyaena (assembly GCF_003009895.1). Taxonomy (NCBI): domain Eukaryota; kingdom Metazoa; phylum Chordata; class Mammalia; order Carnivora; family Hyaenidae; genus Hyaena; species Hyaena hyaena. The sequence goes on along the minus strand of NW_024082079.1, from coordinate 324,110 downwards.
ATGTCTAGCTTTATGCATACTAATAAAGGCACTTAATACATTATGCTTCAGGAGATATTGTTCTCATGCCCAGCTTCCTACATTTGTTATTTTTCTGTAGATACTAATCAATTTCACACCTTGAGCTAAGGGACTCTTACCTATTACAGAGGAGAGTTTTGACAAATAGGTACATTAAAGTGAAATAATTCAAAACTGCCAGTTTATTTATAAACAACTCTATAACTTCTGGAATGAGGCAGAATGCTATAATTCTAAAAGCTAACGCCATAAATTTAATAGAAAATGTCATAGTATTTCAATGACAACAGATTACTTATATTCTTCAACCTTGAATATTATCAAAATGTTTCATATCTTCAGCAAGGTGAAAAGAAAGAAAAAATTAAAAGTGTTTGTACTCTCACTTCACTGCTGTTACCTTTTTTGAAACAGCAATTATGCTCTATTGGTATTACTATAATATTAGCCTTTGCTCTTCTAATTTTGACATCTCTGTTGCAGGTTTTACTGCATCCCAGTTTAACATTTTTCAAAGCCTCTCATTCAAGGTTTTATGAAGCTTAACTTTTTACAAATGGTCTATTAGAAATGATATCATCTGGGGGCGCCTGGGTGGCTTAGTCGGTTAAGCGTCCGACTTTCGCTTAGGTCATGATCTCGCGGTTTGTGGGTTCGAGCCCCGCGTCGGGCTCTGTGCTGACTGCCAGCTCAGAGCCCTGAGCCTGTTTCAGAGTCTGTAATTTCCTCTCTCTCTGACCCTCCCCTGCTCACGCTGTGTCTCTCTCTCTCTCCTAGAAATAAATAAAAACATTTAAAAAAAAAAAAAAAGAAATGATATCATCTGGATTTTGCTTAATTCTCAAACTTTACTGTTCTTTGTTATTAAAATGCTTGGAATACTTTTCATATATTAAAATTTTTTCCAGCTGCATACAGATATCATTGACAAAGTTGTATTATATCAGATATCAAAGTTGTATTATAAGATGTAAATCATAACATTTTGCTATATGTATATACACACACACACACACACACATATACACACACACACATTGTGAAATGATGATCACAATCAAGCTAATTAATATATCCATATCCATCACTTCACATAGTTACCTTTTGTTGTTGCTTTGAAAACACTTAAGGTATATTCTCTTATAAAATTTCAATATACAGCACATTATTATAATATATTAGCTCCCCAGAACTTACTTATCTTATAACTGAAAGTTTGTACCCTGAGACAAGCATTCTCCACTTCCCCAGCTATCAGCCCCTGACAACTACTGTGTACTCTGCTTCTATTAGTTGAATTTTTTGGATTTCAGATATAAGTGACATTATATAACATTTACCTTTTTGTGTCTGGCTTATTTCAATTAGTATAGTGTACTCTAGGTTCAATAATATTGTAAATGGAAGGCTTTTCTTCTATTTTAAGGATGAATATGTAATAGAATATTATATATAATATATATCTCATTTTTTTATCCATCCATCTATTGATGATTGACATTTGTTTCCATATCCTGGGCTATTGTGAACAATGCTGCAATTAATATAGGAATAGAGATACATCTTTGAGATAGTGATTTTATTTTCTTCGAAAATGTATCCAGAAGTAGAATTGCTGGATCATATGGTAGTTTATTTTTTGAGGAATCTCCATACTGCTTTCCATAATGGCTGAGAACATATTCAGTTCTAGACTTGCCATGTTCTGGTCATTCAGCCCCGAACATTCTAGCATTAGCTTGTTTTGCTTGCATTCTTTTTTCTTTTAATTAATTTATTTTGGGGCAGGAGGTTGGTGGGGAGAGACAGAAAAAGAGGGAGAGAGAGTCCCAGGCAGAGTCTGCACTGTCACTGCAGAGCCTAACATGGGGCTTGATCTCACAAACTAAGAGATTGTGACCTGAACCAAAATAAAGAGTCAAATGCTTAACCTACTGAGCCACTCAGGCCCCCCTCTTTTGTTTACTTTTGTGCAACTACATCACTAGCTGTTACTGTTCAAATAGTTCAAACATAATTGTATAGCAGGATCAGTTTCTCTCTACTAAAGTTTTAGGGGATCCATGAACCCAGTCCTGCTGGCCAGGAGGACCAGGTGATCATGAGGCATTTCCAAGCTGACTGCCACAAAACCAGTGCACTAGACATGCGCACAACCTCCTGTTAGGAGAAAACTGTGGCCTGGAGAGTGGCTCAAGGAAGATGGAACTCATTGTTCTCCCTGTCTTTGGAGAGTGTGACACTAGGCCTCTGGATCTTTAGTTAAATTAGAAGCCTGCCCCCTCAAGCTCCAGCTCTGAAGATAAACAAACAGGGGCTCTTTCAGGGGAAGACTTGGTATGTTTCAGCCTCCTGCTTCTGTGCTAGACCCCAGGGGTCAGCCATGGTAAGTCTCCATGAGCCCTTTAAGAACTGTCTCTTAGTTCCTGAGAGACATCTCATGGATGTGCATCTTTGTGCATCTCGTGGACATAAGCCCTGTTGCCTTCCAAGGACAGAGGTTTTGGAGGCCCATTTTTTAGTGAAAGTCTTCAAAGTGATGCTACCTGTAGCATCTAAACCTTTCACTCTTCAGGGAGGAGCTCAGGATTCTGAGTGCCCTCCTGATTGTGAGTCCCCACCCAATTGTGGGTACTCACATCTGGAGTTAGGACTTACAGTGTAAGTGTAAGCTAAGTGTGTCTAAGCGTCTTCTACCCACTTGGATGTGGGTTTTTCTCATTCATTTTATTATTCAACGTAGGACTACCTCACCTAGTTTCTAGATTACTTTCAGAGGAAATTGTCCCCTGTATAGTTATAAATTTGCTATGTCTGTGGGAGAAGGTGAGTTCAGAATCTTTCTAAATGACCATCTTGGACTGAAACGCTGTCAGGAAATTCCATATTTTAAGTTTGGGCACCATTCAAACCCATTTCCTATGGCTCTGAGCTCGAATTAAAAGCATAGTTATTTACTATTTCTCATAATTTTGTGGATTGGCTGAAAGGTCCTTTTGGCTTATCTTGGCTGGAGCTAAATTAGCCCCTATGAACTCATTCACATATTTGGGTTCTCAAGTAAGATGAGTGCCTCATCTGTGACCTCTGTCCTCATGGTCTCTGATCCTTCTTGACCTAACCTAGATTTGTCTGTGCAATGGATAAAAGTTCCCAGCAGCAAGAGCAGAGAAGACCTTATGCATAAACACTTCCAGACCTCTGATTTGGGTCATTCTTGTTATTGTCCAATTGTCAAAAGTAAGTCACAAGGCCAAACTCAGACTCAGGAGATATAGAAGTAAATTTTATTCTTCATAGGTGTAGTGGCAAAATCACATCACATGTACATGGACAGATAGCATTATTACAGCCATTTTTACAAACAAACTACTACCTCAATCTTTTTTTTTTTTAATTTTTTTTTTTTTTTTTTTTCTAGGAGAGAGAGAGAGAGACAGCGTGAGCAGGGGAGGGTCAGAGAGAGAGGGAGTCACAGACTGAAATAGGCTCCAGGCTCCGAGCCGGCAGTCAGCACAGAGCCCGATGCGGGGCTCGAACCCACGAATTGCGAGATCATGACCCAAGCGAAAGTCGGACGCCCAACCGACTAAGCCACCCAGGCGCCCCACTACTACCTCAGTCTTAAAACCTGACTTCAATTTCATCTTTCTGAGAGATATTTCGCTGATCCAAAATTCTCCCATCTACACATTTTGTGTTTTTCCACCGTGAGAGAATCCTTGTTATAGTTTGTAATGATGTATTTTAACATATTTTAATTTATTTTTATTAAATACTCAATGGCTGTATTTCTCAATATATTTTATCAGAACCTGTGCTTGCTTTGCTGCTCATCCCAGTAGACTCAGTAGCTGGCTTAGTGCCAACTGAACTGATAATTTTCAGTACCGTTTACAAAAGAACAGATGATTGGATGCTGCCATAATGAGACATGTAAACCTTCGCTGAAGTAAGAATGGCCTTAAAAACATAATGAATTATAATAAATAATCATAGATTGTGTATGTGTGGGTGATAGATACATTTTTAAGTTTGTATAAGGCTTCGGTTATACAATTTTATTTTAGTGACATAAAATTAATGGATTAAATTTGGAAAAGATTAGGGGGACCTAGGTGGCTCAGTTAATTAAGCGTCTGACTTTGGTTCAGGTCATGATCTCATGGCTCATGGGTTTGAGCCCACATTGGGCTCTGTGCTACTCTCCTGCTCATATTCTCTGTCTCTCTCAAAAAAATAACACTAAAAATGTTTTTTAAAGATGAAGATTAAATAAAATTATATTCTTAGAGGCAGGTAATGGATGTGTCTTTGAAATAATCACTTTATATCTTGTATATGCCAAGTGTTTACTCTTTTGGCACAAGGACAGTACTATTAGAACATGTTTTGTTTTCTTTGTTTTTCTCTTTTTATGCCCTATTTGGCCCTAGGTGCAGAAGTAGCTCTTTTGTGGGCTTTCCAAGTACTGTCATCAAACAGAAACTTTTGTGAGCAATTTAGATTTTTCATCACAATAACATGTGGCAAAGACAAAGGGATGTTTTGTTTTTGTTTTTTTCTTTTAGTTTTTTTAACAAAACCCACTTCACAGCAGAGAAATACCAAAATTAGTATCAGATATTATCTTCTAACACCCTTTCATGGTCATCCACTACATAGAACAGATTTCTCTGTTGCACCTTAAAAATCACATTCATTCTGCTTGCATTTATAAAATGCATATATACAGATTCATGTTGTTGGTCAGTAAAAGCAAATCATACTATAATAACAGTGTCTCCTTGTTTTAAAATACACCCTCCTAATCAGATTTGGTTGTGCATGATTTTTGTGTTTCCCATTCCAAACTACTCAGCTTGAGGTTGTTCTTTTTTAATTATTTATTTTAATGTTTATTTATTATTGGAAGAGAGAGAGAGAGAGAGAGACAGAGTGTAAGCAGGGGAGAGGCAGAGAGAGAGAGTGAGACACAGAATCTGAGGCAGGCTCCAGGCTCTGATCTGTCAGCAGAGCCATACGTGGGCTTGAATCTAACAACCTCAAGATCGTGACCTGACCCAAAATTGGACATTTAACCAACTGAGACACCCAGGTGCCCTGAATGTTTTTTCCAAATACAAAATTAAGTTTACCACAGTGGAGTTCTGGTGAATACTCGATATCCCTTTTTTGTATAGAAATGTAGTAGTAAAATGTGTGGTAGAGGGAACAGACCAGTGTAATGGGGACAGCACATGGGCTCGAGTAGAGGAAAGACTATCCACATCTAAAAAGAAAGATTAAAGATTAGAGAGAATTTGAAATAGCATTGAAATAATTTCCAATATAAGTTGGGGAGTCTTATTGAAACTCTAAAAAGCCAATACCATCAAAAAAATTAACTTTAAGTAATCCAGTCCTGAACATAAAGTCGAAACAATGATTAAATATATGATTTCCCCAAAATTATGAAAATGATAGGTAAGAAGTTAAATGAAAGGAAAACTTGCAAAATCTGGTGAAATAAACTTATGAAAAACTAGAAATTTATTCTAGTGTTTGCTTACATATTTTAAAGTTTATACATATATAAATATATAATATGATAACTTATTGAAGAGAATATATCTAATATATATCTTACATAATAATGACGTATATAACAGGCCATTTTGTACCACCAAAACAGAAATTTCATTGCCAAAATTTGTGTGGACTATCCAATCTATCTTTTGAGATGTAATTGAATAACACTTCATAATCAGTAGTATTTATGTACGTGTTTATTTTGTGTAAAAGGAACATTTTTCAGGAATGCAAACCACAACTTTATCTCACAAGAGACTCAGTCTAGTTATTTCGTAGTTGTTTGAATCATACAATTATCTCTCATGTTCTTAAACTGCCTCAAGGGGACAATTAAACATTTAAGTATATTTATGGTAGCCTGCAGTTTAGACCAAAAGGACATGGGTATTCTAACACTGAATAGATGGACTATTCTCATGCTAGTTTGTTTATTTCCTTAACTCCCAGCAGATGGTGCTCTTGCAATAAATACTAATTTTTCTCATTGCACAGTTGGGCTAAAATACGCACCCCCTACTTTTTCTATTGGGGATGGAGTAATCATCATGGACATATTTTATGAACATATTCAGTTTTTTCTTCCATGTTTGCTAAGTGTTAGTATTTCAGAAACAACTGTCAAGTCATTGCCTAAGAATACAAAATATAATTGCAATCAGAACCTGAATGCAATTCAGGTTGCTCTCCTTCTCCCCTAATCTCCAAGTGAATTGCTCTTTTCACTCTTCAATAAGCAAACTGTTTGTATGTGATATTCAATCATTGCCTTTTACTGGAATTGTGGAGACAGGCAATGTCCTTAAGTAACCTTTAAACAAACAACTCTGTATCAAAGTCCTATTCTATAGAAGACACATCTATTGCCTTAGACCCCCATTTGATCCTGAATGGTTACCTACTGTATTCCACCATGCATTGCAGAGATTATTGCTTATTTTACAGCTCGCTATATGTAATCCTTGAAATCCTTCACTAATTTGGATGCACTGTCTTAAAATTGTTTAGGCAAATTCACGGGATATAATATTAACATTTCCACCTGGTAAGGTTTGGGACGTTAAACTTATTTGTAATGGTTTAAAATCCTCTGCCACTGGCATCTAGATGCTTTCACTTAGTATCTGAATTTGTGTGTTCATTCTCATTCACAATGCACTTTCTATAATTAAGATTGTATCTTCATAGCCTTTAAAATATCCCTGCTCCTTTCTATCAAGATCCTAAACTCACTTTATCCTTGATGCATTCCCTTCCTAATCTCATTTAGAAGTCAATCAAGTAATTGATCATTTAATTAATGAATGCTTTCATCCAGCATATACTCCATGATACCATATTGTATTTGGAGGAATTTCACAGTCTAGTGAGAGTCTATAAATATTGGATAACAAAAATGGATAACTTGTTTTCTGATGTTTAAGAAGTCTAGCTAGGAAGTCAGATATGAAAACAGATAGTGATTGGTGGCATTATAAAATACCACCAAGAAATCACTGGGGAAAGAAGTTATAAATATATTGATATCTTCACTAACTAGACTCCTAATTTTAGCCAAGAAATCGGTTGAATACTTGTACTATATGTTGATGATACAGATTAAAACAAAAAAAATTGAAGCAAGATCATTTTCCAGACCTTAACGGAACTAGAAAATTACCAAGACAAGAGGAAAGCAGAAGTAGAATAGAGATGGCCTACAGCACTTTCGTCATTTCTGTGTTTTTTAAATTAACAAATTTCTGTAAATTACATTTACATAAAGATGTTTAATTTGCACCTTAACCTCTCTATACAAATAAATTTAAGATGTTTCAAGGACTGGGGCACCTGGGTGGCTCACTCAGTTAAGCCTTCAACTTCGGCTCAGTTCATGATCTCACGATTCATGGGAACAAGCCCGGCAGCAGGCCCTCTGTGGTTAGTACAGAGCCTGCTTCAGGTCCTCTGTCCCGCCACCCACCCTCTCTGCCCTCTGCAACTTGAGCGCACATGCTCTCAATCTCTCTCTCCCCAAAAAGAAACATTTAAAAAAATGTCTCAAGGACTATATTTAAGTGAAAAAATATCTTTAAATCTCTTCTGCAAAAGTGTTCTTTTTATTAGACATTATCCCTAAGTCATTCGGAAAAAAAATCTAACTTTTACATACATTCATAATCAAATCTCTAATAAATGTAATTATTTTTAAAAAGAGAAAAAAAAAGCTTCTTTAGCGTTTACTTTGAAAAGTATGAGTGCTACTTTATTAATTGTTATGTTGTTAATTTTACAGATACAACATGTACATCATGGAATGTACAATACCTAGAAGAGCATGGTCTTTCAAAATTAAGCTTGCCACAGGCTGGTAAATTCCAGAGGCAACTCCCATTGCTTTACTTAGGTCTCCTAAGGCTTTTGGAACCTGAACACCAAAAATCTGATTTACTGATAGGAGTGATATGCTAACACTCTAAGAACTAATTGCCTGAGAAGCCATAGGTCTTTCATCCTGCTTCTGGACAAAATTTAATCAACCAAGAGTTAAAGAAAATTCCCTAGTATGTTGAATTCCAGATCAAATATGATGCAATGTATGTAAGATCTTTTAATATATGAAAATGCATTGTTTATTTAAAAAATATATTATCTCTGACTTTGTTTCTGGAGCACAGTTCATTTGTTCAGTGTAATTTACTACAGTATCAGATCATTATGTTCATGAATTGAATCAAATAATTCAAAGAAAAGATATCAGTGAAATTGTAACTGCCATGATTATTTTAACTGACCACAGTTATATATTTACAATGTATGACGTTGATAGTGTTTTCCTTAATATAGAGGAAATTTAAAATTTACTCCTTAATATAGAGTAAATTTTAATCATGCTAATTTCTTATTTCATAACATGTGTAATCTCGAGTCATTTACTCCTTAAAAAAATTAAGGGCATTATTTTATTTATTTGCTTTTTGTTTATTTGTTTTGTTTTTAGATTCCACATATAAGTGAAATCATTTGGCATTCATCTTTCTCAGTCTGACTTATTTCACTTGGGAAAATAGTACATCCATTTTGTTGCAAATGAGGTTATGTCTTACCCACCCCCATGAAATCACTGGAAAATGATAAAGTTATGTTTCCCAAATGAAACATTGATTTTTTGAAACAATGGAGAATAAAACATAACTAGGATATACATGGAAGAAAAGGTAATACATCAAGACTTTTTCTACAAGGGGCTCCTGGGTGGCTCCGTGGTTTAAGCCACCGACTCTTGATTTCAGCTCAGGTCATGATCTCATGGTTTGTGAGTTTGACCTCTGCATCAGACTCTGCTCTGACAGTGCAGAGCCTGGTTGGGATTCTCTCTCTCTCCCTCTCTCTCTGCCCCTCCCCTGCTCTCTTTGTCTCTCTCTCTCTCAAAATAAATAAAAATAAATAAATAATAAATACATACATACATACCTAAAGTAAAAAAAAAGAGAGAGAGAGAGACCAGACTAATTGAATCTTGTTCTATGCAGTGCACATGTATTTTCTCTTGCCCTTTGCTGTATTAGAATTTCTTACTAATGGTAAGGGTACAAGAACCAGAGTTAAGGTCTAAACAAGATAACTCAGCCAAGAGAAGGTGCCTGGAGCCAAAACATGCTAGTTGTTTTGAAGAGACTTGAGAACTACTCTGCCTAAAGCTGAGCCTCACCAGTTAGCCAGATGAGCAGCTGTGGGTTTCATATGGAAGAGGACAAATGACGGGATAGTTGGTGTCATTGACACTTGATAGTTAAAAACTTCACAAATAATGATGGGTTTGTACCTTCTGCATATTCAGTGTATTACAAATAGTTGGTACTTCATGTTCCTAATTTACTAGGTCAGAATTCCTCAAATACTTCATGTGTGTTGATTCTTTCATTATTCCTTTTTATATTGATCGCTGACATTCAGTTTTTACTTTACATGTGACTTAATTCACAAGTTAGTTTTTTATTGACTTTAATTCAACCAACTTATGTTTTGTTTCATTTTTGTTTCAGGTATTTGTTTCAGTTGTTTTTATGACAGAATTAAATTCTCTTAAATAACGTAATGAACACACATTTCATTGCAACTTGCAGACTCTGTTTTCTGACTTCCAGGTATTTACCCAATAGTAATGACTATGTCATGCACCAGTTGTGGTAATGTAATAAAAATAACCCAGTATGGGGAAGAACAACAAAGGTCTGACAAGAACAGACTTGATAAATTGCAATGAAAATGAGTACATTATAATGATCTACAGCAACCTGGATGAATTTCACAAACAATGTTGAATGAAAGCCAACATAGATACGTAATTCAGTTTATGTAAATTTCAGAAAGGAGGAAATCTAATTTATGATATTAGAAATTGGCTGCTGGTTATATTTTTAGCAGATTAGTGCCTGGAATTTGGGATACACAAGAGTGTAGTTCTGGAGTATGGTAATGTTCTTCTTAATCTCGGTGCTGATCATACTTGTATTTTTTATTTGTAAGGGGATAAAAGACCATACAGTTGTCAGACTGGATGATACCATGTAATAAAATATAAAGATAGTACAAAGAAAATATGAAATTTAATATTTTATGGTTTTACTTATAGACAATACCAGAAAAAGAAGAGAAGTAGAAAACATGCTTATCTCTGGTCAAAGGCTTTTTGGTGCTTGCTCTTTCATTCTCTATAATTTTTAAATTTTCTGAATATTGTATATTGGATATATAGTACTTTTGTTATTAGAAAAAAGTTCCAATTAAATTTCTACCAAATGCCCAGTAAATGAATTTATAACCTCAAAATAACAACTGATATGAATAAAGGAGAGATGTAAGTTAAAATATTCTAAAGTTCTTCCCTTCCATGTCAAAAAATAAAGATTTGTCATATTACTAATTTTAGCCCCCAAATATCTGTGATATAAATATGCATTTAAAAAATCAAAGTAGCCAACACTAAAAATACCATTAGGTGGCTTACTCTCAACCATAGTGAGGGAAATGATCCCAAACTAACAGTGGCTAAAAATAACAAGAACAACCCTAATAATAAAAACAAGGGGAAAATAACACTTTCTAGTTATATTTTTATTGTTGTTTTATAATCTCCCATCAATTCTTTTTCCTCTAGTTATATTAAGATATAATTGACATATAATACTGTATTTTCTTTAGGCATACAACATGATTTGATGTATGCATACATTGTGTAATGATCACCACAATAAGTTTTGTGAATATCCATCAGTTCTCATATTTACAATTTTTTTATTATGACAAAAAGTTTTAAGATCTACTCCCTTACTGATAATTTTCTTAAAATATGCTTTTTTTAAGTGTTTTTTCCATCAGGTACTTTAGACATTTCCACAAAAAACACTTTTCCAGTGATGCTTTCCCTGAATCCTTTATTTTCAATCACAATACCTCCCCCACCCCCACTCATATTCTTTTACATCCCTCTATTTTCCCTGTAACACTTGTTACAATTAGACAAACATTTTGCCTATTGTTTGCCTTTTGTCTCAATCACCCTTCCCAATAATTATCTCTAGAATGCGAGTATAGGGTGGTTCAGTCATTTAAGTATCCGACTCTTGATTTTGGCTCAGATATGATATGTGGTAAGACTGAGCCTCAGGACAGCCTCTGCTGAGAGTGGGGAGCCTGCTTGGGATTTTCTCTCCTCTCTTTCTGCAGCCCCCACTCAGAGAGCATGCACTCTCTCTTTCTCTTTCTCTCAAAATGTAAATAAACTTAAAAAATAGAATGCAAGTTTAAAAACAGAATTTTTTGTCTTTTTTTCACTATATTGTCTATTCATTACGTAGAAATGTACCTTCAGAGATATTTACTATGTATGTGATGAATGAAGATGTGCTAAGAAACATACTAAGAAGCACTAAGAAAAAGAAAGAAAGAGCAAAGAAATGCTTTTATAAAAAGACAAATGTATTTGTATTTTAAGGACAGCTCTCAATATGTATCAAACAAAACCAAATATGAAGCCAGATAATATAAGTAAAATTAATATTTTTAAATTAATCAAGTGTGTTAAATTTTTACCTGAATGAAATAGTTCTGAATATTTCTCCTAAGTTGAACCATAAAGAAACATTTCAACCTAAAAAAATGCAGATAGTGTTCTATCATTGAAATGCAGAAAAATACTCATAAACCATTATAAAAACATTGCCAACGTGTTGATTATTTTACAATAATAATAAATAACTATAGTATCAAATACAAAAGCATGGACTTAAACTTACAAAAATGCTTCATATGAACAACAAAATTATGCATGCTATTGTGTCTTCTAAAATGTTATTTTGAATTAGTAATTGTTTAATGCATTTATTATAAGCTACTCAGAAAACATTAATATCAATTTAACCACTTACTAGACTTTAACCAGCAATAAATAGAAAGTAGAATAAATTCATGGGGAATTTAAACTTAGAAGTATAGTTTTTTATTCTGGGAGCTGTGGACCTAAAGAAAACACCAAAGTTGTTGTCAAAGTTATATTTAAGTAGAGAATAGTTCCTTGGGCAAAACCTGTTATTTCTGCTTCCTCAAGATTTAATTCTACAGAACACTATTCTACTGAATGTTAACACTAGAAGAATAAAGGTGTTATGTAGTCAAAATACCTTAAGTATTAGTTTATTGAGAAATGAAACTTTTATTTACTATATAATTTCCATCCTATGTAACATGGTAACATAATTCCCGGAAGATAATTGAGATATAACATGCTATCAATGTTACATGCCATAGACGCATTTTTTTTTAATGTTTTATTTATTTCTAGGAGAGAGAGAGAGAGACAGCATGAGCAGGGGAGGGTCAGAGAGAGGGAGACACAGAATTGGAAACAGGCTCCAGGCTCTGAACTGGCTGTCAGCATAGAGCCCTACGCGGGGCTCGAACCCACGAACCGCGAGATCATGACCTAAGCGAAAGTCGGACGCTTAACCGACTAAGCCCCCCAGGCGCCCCCATAGACGGCATTTTTGTTTCAGGATAAATATGAGGAAAATCTGAATATCAGAATGTTTTGTAACTGACGGTAGATCTAATGCTTTCTTGCGGTGTCTTCAAGTTTGGATCCTTTATATTCAAATTCCCACAGCATTTGAAAGGATAAAGTAAAAGGATGCCTCCAAAATTTGTGTTAATTCTTACTTGAAATCCTCCCTGATATTAGTCACAGTAGTGTGACCTCATCACTGCCTGAGCTTTTTTATATAATATCTTCAATTTAAAGCATATGAGAAAATATAATGATAATTGGTCTAATATTCTTTTATTTAGAATTGTATACTACAGCCTTTTTAGTTTCATAGATATTAACTAATTTTCATACTTTTCTCAAAAATGACTAGTGAAAATAAGTGAAAGGATTATTCCTCAGAATTCTCACCAAAAGTATCATTTTAGTTAAAGTCTAATGGGATTTAAAATTTGATTGAATAGAGTTGAGTTTGTTCATTATTATTAAGTTCAATAAGCTACCACATTTATTGACATGCTCATATTTTCACAATTATTTTAGAAGATTAGTTAATATCATATTATAAATAAATTCTTTCGGGAAATTCCGATTTTGAGGAGTTATTCACTGTAAAGAATAAAACCAAGATAATTTGTGACACTGGTAGAAATATATTTTTTTTGCATTTCAAAGCAGTGTTTTACATAATTGCAATTACTAGTATTAGTGCAAACATTTACACATGACGTTTTATCTCACCTGTATTCTATATACTTATACAGTTGTGTTAGTCTAGTCAAGTCAATAAATATTCAAATACTGACAAATGTGGAATTTGAAGATAGGCAAATGGTGTATTCTTGCCTTAGCTAACAATGTAATTGGGCAGTAGGTACAGACACATTAATTTATATAAATAAAATATTTAAAAATAACAAAATATAAATAACACGTAAATGAAAAACTATGAAATAGGGTAGGATTTGGTAATGGAGAAGAGGGATTCAAATCTCAGTACTGTCCTTTACTAGCTATAGAACGTTAATGTTACCCTAATTTAGCTTCATAATCATGGAAAATTATTCAAAGATGTCTGGTACATAGAAAGCTCTTAAAAATTAAGTATTAGCCATTTTTTATACTATTACTGCAAACAAAATAATATGGGATTTCAGTAGCCATTTTGGATATCAGATAAGTCATAGGGAGCAAATAATGAATGCAGAATAAGAATTTGTGAAGGAACATCAATTATCAGAATGAGAGAAATATATTTAATTGCAGAAGGAAAGGGGTAATTTTGAGTCTTTTGTTTGCTTTTGCTATAATTTCAGTTCAAAAGAAATGTATTTTAAGAATTAAAAAAATGTTTATTTATATTGAGAGTGGGACAGAAGCGGAGAGAGAATTATAAACAAGCTCTGTGCTGCCAATGCAAAGCCTTATGTGGGTCTTGATCTCACAATCTGTAAGATCATGACATGAGCTGAAATTAAGAGTTGGATGCTTAACCAAGTGAGCCACCCATGTGCCTCTATGTTTTAAGAATTTAAATTTGATGCTCATTTTAGAGTATGAAGTAACCACACACTGCAAATTCTACAGTAGTCTAGTTGAAAAGCTACATGTCTGTTAACAATGGAAAGAAGGGATGGATGCATAGGAAACTAATGTGTAGAAGAGAATATGATATATACACATATGCACATGCATGCGTGTGCGCACACACACACACACACACACACACACACACCACACAATCTAAGCCAGTCCTGCACTGGTGAAATACTGAATAATGGGAAAGGAAAACAAGAAGGAATAGGTACTTTGCAGATCATCTATTATTTATATCTTCTTGAGAGCAATCTCAAAATTAAAGCCATTTTTCTATGTTAATTTACTTTATAGTTTTTCTTATGCTTAAGGTAATTAAATGCTTAAGGTAATGGCTCATTACAATGAGCCATTGCAAATAGAAGTTTTTGTGGCATTATGTAAATAGAAGAATTCTGAGAATGAGTTAACATGAGCATCTTAATTTTGGTGTTCACAGAATCATTTCTTGATAAATGTCAATTAGTTGCATTTAAATTACATGCTCTATTCAAAATGTATATTTTATTGCCAGATCTCTGTTCAAATATTCAAAATTTCTTAGAAATGTTTACCTAACAACTTTGGGGCATTACATACACATCAAAATATGTCAAAAACGAAATCATTTATTCTGTCACCTCAATTGCTGTTTCCCAATATGATTTAGATTTATAAACAACACTGTTTCTCAGGCCAAAATATTAAATTAACTTTTGACTCTCTTTCGCATTCAACATCTAGTCCATACATCGTATTGATTCTGCCTCCAAAATATACCCTACACCCATTTATTTCACATCACCTTCAACTTTAATACCCTACTTCTTCATCTTTAACCTAAATAAGTTCATGAATATTTTAGTCCTCTTCTTTGTACTCTTGTTTTCTATAGTTTATCTCAGACAAAGGGACAAATGTTTCTTTTAATATTGAATTCATAGCATGTCAGTCCCTTGATAAAATTGTCTAGTGGTTTCCCATGACTATGTGAGGGTATTTGATAAGAAAGACCTTGTTTTTACATGCTCTACCTTTATAGTTCTGATTTCTGCAGCTAAGATTCTTTTGGACATATTATAGAACATGGAAAATGACAGAATAACTGCTACACAGAGCCCTGAGAATGGGTGCACAGTGACATGATGAGAAGAGATTATCAATATGAGTTTTCAGTGAGAAGCTTCACAATAGTTTTAAAACTAAAAGCCATATGACATAAAGACAAAAGTATATAAATATATATTCTATAATAGAAAATTATACATGTAATTTTGCCTCTTGCCAAGCAAATAAAATAACTTAGTGTCTAGATGTATTTAAATTTCCTGAGGGGTGGTGTTTCAGTGTGGTGTTTTATTCTTGGAGTAGAGTAGTCGAGAAGGAGAGTATCCTGAGGTATGTGGATAAGAGTTTTGTTTATTTTCATCTCAGAGAAAGCTAGTTATTAAACTTCCAGAGAACAGTGTCATGTGTGTCAAGAACTATGATAAGTCCGAGACTTTACCTATTTGGAAAGTAAGAAGTTAGCTTGCAACGGTTTCATAGATGCTGGCAGAAGACATGAGGCCCTTGGATCAGAGAAAAAATAATTTATTACTCATTGTACAGCAAGCAGTATGATATTTAAGTTCACATGGATTTCCCTTGCAAGATAAGTCCCACAAGAGTAACTTTGGATGAACCAGCTGGATACTCTCCACACAATATGTTTGTGTTTCAGCTGAGTAATTACATACATAGAAAACTTCCAATCATATACAAGGTTGCCAGCAAACCTGTCTGAACTTTGCCTCGTAGAGAGACATTATCTTTATTTTCCTGGTCAGGAAAAAATTCTGCCCTTTTCCCTAGAGGTGTATCTTATCTATATATCTAAGCATGTTTTCTATACAAATGTCCCTGAAAATAAAGTACAGGACAAATGCTATCCCAAGATGTACAAAAATATCATGGAGAATGGCCCTGCAACAGAGTAAAATGTTTATTATTCACTTAAAAGCCATTGTAAAACATCTTGATAGATGTTTATATAAAAGAAAAGAACAAATCCATAGTCTAAGACTCCTGAGAAAGTCATCTCAGTTTTTTGTTGTGATCTTATCCTGTTTTATACCTTTATATCCCGATGACTCCCAATTTTAAATCTCCCAATTTTGATTTAAATAGAGCTTGGATTTTTATCCTAAATTCTTGTTCTTCCTATGAAGGTTTTTAGAGTTTCTATGTACATTTTATGATATAATTTTAGTTGCCTGAATCATGTTTATTCTTAATAAGTACTTCAACATTTAATATAAATTTTATTATGCAGCTCAAAGAATCCATTCCTATTAATCACTGAGTCATTGTACCAAATCTCCTTTATAATCTGTTCTACTAAAATTTAGGAATTATGTTAGTCATTTAAATTTATAAATATTTTAATATATGATGTAAAATCTTATATTTACACATATGCTACATGTGCATGGTGCATAAATTTAACCTTTCTAATTAAAAAAATAAACCCAAGTTCATCTTCTTAGAGAAGAAAATTACTATGTAAGATGACACTTGCATTGAAGCTAATCTACCTATTTCTTCAGGATTTGCATCATATAGATCTAAGTAATGTTCACTGAAAGTAGCTGACTGAATAGAGAGCTAATTCTGACATGCAAGCAGCTTGTAGCTAGTTTCATTTCCTAAGAGTTTTATATTATGCACCAGTTGTAAGCAAAATACTTTAAAGTTATCTCTCTTTGCATACACGTTATGAAATACACATTGAGTGTGAGACTATAAGGACATATCACATGTTAATCCTCTCTAAATAGTCTAAGGAATTTGACTAGTTTAGATTAACTGTCAATATTGGGTATGATGTTTCCTACCTAATATTATTCCAGTTGAATCTTTCATTAAATATCAAAACAGACACATTGTACTTCAGAAACTTTGGATCCTGATTCAACATTTATCATCTGCTTTCTTCCCCTACATATTTTTCTCTGCATAGTCAAATATTACCTTTTGTTCCTTTATTATACTGCTTTTATACAGTAATCATACTGTTCTAAGTATACATTTTACAGCGACAGCAGTATCATTTTAAAAAGCGATAAAAGGATTAGTCCAGCATTGGCTCAGTTTGTGTTTTCCCCTAGCATCTATCTTCACATGAGTTACCTAGTTTTGGTTCTTTTCATTCCTTAATAGTAAAGATATATATGGATTTCTGCAATGGCATATGAAACAAGGGTGAAACTATAAAGCAGGGTTCAAAAGTGTCCTTAGCTATATGCTCAGTTTATACTGTGTTCAAATATCGGTTTGCTTATTTATCTTCTCTAATGACCTATACATTTCTTACGGGTGTGCAGGGATGCCTAATTCCCAGTTATATTGCCACGGCCTAATCCAAGAGCTCAGTAAATGTTTACTTAATAAATAATCAAAAATAGTTAATAAGAAATACACGCTAAGAGTAATATTTTAAATTTATTTCTAGCTCTATTGAAGTATAATTGACAAAGCTTGTACATTATTTAAGGTATGCAGTTCTATGTTTTGATACATGTGTGCATTGTGAAATGATTACCACAGCTAAGATAATTAACAGCCATCATCTCATGTAGTTACCGTGTGTGCGTATGTGTGTGTGTTTTAAGTCTTCAGCTATTTCACTCCACTGCTTACTGTTCCAGTGGTTTCATGTTATGAGGCTACTTCATCTCCTCCCAACCTCCCTGCTCAGGAAGTTTGAGTCACATGGACTTCATTCTGAAGTGGGAATAAGATGAGCTTCTTTTTCCCACTCCAGAGCGTTTACCCTGTCTGATTTCTCTATTTCAGAAATGTCCTTTCTCCTTTTTCTGTAGCTGGCTCCTTCTCACCCTTCAGTCTTCTGCTCAAATACTACATCCCCTTGACTAGTTTTCTGCATAGACCTTATTCTAGGAGGAGGCTTGGTGGTGTGTGGGTGTATATATGTAAGGAAGCAACTTGTTACAGCCTTCTCAGCTATCTTATTTTTAGTATTTTATTCTTTCTAGTCTTGGCCATTTGTCATGTCATCTGCTATTTTTTAATTTAATATAACTTCAGTCACTAAAGATAACTTCAGAGTTTAAAAGAACTATTACTTTCATGTGCTGATCATCATAGTTTCTCCACTTTGATAATGAAGCTGAAGTTAAAAGAAATGAAGTGGGGGTGCCTGGGTGGCTTAGTCGGTTAAGCGTCCGACTTTCGCTTGGGTCATGATCTCGCGGTTCGTGGGTTCGAGCCCCGCGTCCGGCTCTGTGCAGACTGCCAGCTCAGAGCCTGGAGCCTCTTTCAGTCTGTGACTCCCTCTTTCTCTGGCCCTCCCCTGCTCACGCTGTCTCTCTCTCTCTCTCTCCTAGAAATAAATAAAAAAATATATTTAAAAAAAAAAAAGAAATGAAGTGAACTGGCCAATCAAGTGTAGTAGGACTTGATTCGAGGTATTTTTCACTCAGTGCATTTCCCATGGATGTGTATACCTTTTCACAATGTCCACCATTGTCCATAGCAGTGTATTAGGAGATGATGTAATTTGTGCTAACTTCAAGCTCAAATTTACTAATTTTTACATGTATACCATTCAAAAATAATCTTTAAAGCAATTTTATTACTATTTTCTCAAAACTCTCCACATAGGGAAGAGGTAAAATTGTTTCTTTTCTATAGATGAATGGGACCCAGGGAGCTAAGTCATCGAATGATAACAATGGTCTTGAGTCCCAGCTATAACAGTTTTCCATTAAACCTCTCTGCCTGGTTAATCGAATAAAAAAATATTTAGTTAAACTATTATTACATAAAGGACCTATGATAAAATAAGAAATTAAATATGTAACTATATTATCCAGTGAGTTGGAATTTATTTATTTAATTATGGGGCTACTATAAAAAGATATCATGTATGTTGGCATTCTCCAGTCTGAAAAGGGCAAGGTCAAAAAGGAACACAGCAGATTTAGGAAATTTTGAAGATGTGGACCATTGAAGCACTTTTTAAAAACCTGAACATCATAGTATCTCATAGAGCATGTAAAACATTTGAAAAACTCAGGAAACCGTGCTGATAGTATAAAATAGGTGTTTCTTAAAAGTGGCATAGACAATTTTCTGAGTCGGACAAATATTAGGTATTCATAAAGTTAGAATATATCTAATCTTTAAAATGAATGTTAGGGAGGCCAACATGATGTCCCATAGTGCTGGTATCTAAGAACAGATGGAATATAGTTTTGATCATCAATTCCATGTCTCTAAAGTCAAGGCAAAACATTCAATATTTATCCAACAATTAAGTGTAATCAATTCCTATGCTTTTTGCTTCATAAAAGCAGAATTTTTGAGCTTCATAAATGATTACTCCTAGAAAATTGCACCTGCCTTAATAAACTGTTTAACATTTTACTTAAGCTTGATTTTGCCTTACAGGACACAAATATTCAAGTTTCTCTTCCCTCTGCCAAAATTTTTAACATTGTGAAGAATTATGTTAAAATATAGAAAAGCCTACACCGACTAATAAATGAAAAACAGGACTCAAAATTTATGTATGCACACACACTAGGTACATTGGTGTACCCCACATCAAAAAATACTAGACAGCTGAAAAATAGTTGGTAATGTAGAGGAACAGTTTTCAAGTTACTTACTTAATCAGTAAATAAGCCTTTGAAAGGCCCTAGAAACCTGCTTTCTTTAGCAAAAGCCCCACATGATTATATATTTTGATTGAAAATGTGATTTGGGGAAGCCATCTTAACTTCTATTGTGTATCACACTACTTATGAAATGAAATTATAAGTCATATAATTGGACAAAAATAATTTCTTAATATAAAGTATGAATAGATATCTAAAATATAATTTTAAAAATGAAATAAAATCATGCGTATGTAGTTTTATTCATAAAGGGAAACATGTTAACCAAAAGCTTCACAACATTAGAAACATTGATGGTAAAATCAAACATAAATTAAGATATTCCTCTGAATTCTAAATGTTTCATTGGGCATCAGAAATCACCAAAATTTTAGTCTTCTTCTTGTATATTATTCTGTATTCACATTCTCTGCATTTGATTGTCTCTCTCTGCATGACAGTTTCTTTGAACTGAAAAAAATAATGTTTATTTTTGTGAGAGGTAGAGAGAGAGACAGCAAGTGCACACACTCGAGCATGGGTGTGTGGGGGGGAGGTTCACAGAGAGAGGGAGACAGAATTTGAAGCAAGCTCCAGGCTCTGAGCTGTCAGCACAGAGCCGAGGGAAGGCTTGAATCCAGAAACCTTGGGATTATGACATGAGCTGAGGTCAGGCACTTAACCAACTAGGCCACTCAGACTTCCCTTCCTTATGACGTTTTCCCCCAGACCAACATCGCAAGCTTCTGCTTTGGCAATTGAACATCCTTCTGAGTGTTCATTGTTAGTCTCTGTGAAGGAGTAAGAAACTTCCTACTCCAGAGAACATTATTTACTTTCTTGGGAAAAGAAAGCAGAGCATTAAAAATCTAGACAAGGATTTTATGCCCCTTACGCAATAAAGAACTCTCATTATTTATACACATCATGCCGTTACAACTTTTGGTGCTCAGGTCAAAGTGTACAATAGAATTATTGTTTTTATCATTGAAACAAAAAAATAATAAAAGGGAAGAAAATGTAGATATTTTGTCCTCTGCTCTCCTTGAGATGAATATCCTGGGATGAGTAACTGTATTAAGTTTTTTCTGTATTTTTAAATACATCAAGTATTTTGGCCAGAAAAAACAAAACCGAAATATCACTCCTTGGTGTCCACCAAGGTTCAATGTGTTTAATTACTACAGCGGTACCAGATAAAATGGCAAGTAAATTCTACAATTAGATTTGTGCATCTTAGTGATTTTAAAAATTTATATTTATATTTTCAGTGATAGATCTATTGGAAATAGGAAACACATTTTTCTGTGAAAATAAAACATTCAGTTAGAAAAGTTGATTAAAGCATTTAGTCGACAGATTACTTCTATAACCTTTGTTCTGTTGGTGAGAAACATTTATATGGCTGTTTTGAAAATCTATAAACCAATATTCTCATACCCAGTTAAAATGAGCAACACAGATTGGCTTTCATACACAATAGCATTTTTATGGACTCTCATTTCTTCATAGACCACTTAGCTGTAAATAATCCATGCAAATAGCAATTAGACCTTTCCTGGTTTATGCATATAAACATAATGGTTATTCAAGGAACACGGAAATCCTTCAACCAATTTTCCATATAAAATATGCATATTTAAAAGCATATGTTTGAAAGTTTCAGTAAATGGTTTTAAAATGAACTACAAGAGATTTCAGAATGATGATTTTCTGTATGTGTCTTTGTTGTGCCAAATTAGGTCAATCTCTACATACTTAGCGAACATGTTGAAAACCTGTTGAATATTCTATTACTGTTAAAATATTATAAGTCTGTTATAAAATCTCTAAAATATTCTTTCTTATTTATGGATAAGAGATGGTAAAACAGATATTCTTTTAATTATAGTGCAATTATACAAATTAAGAAATCAGCATTGAAACAATACTAGTATCTAATACAATGATCTTATTCAAATTTTCCTCATTGTCTCACTGATACCACTTACAGCAAAGAAAAAAATCCTCATGAATTTAATCCAAGTTATTACCTTTCATTTAACTATTTTTCTTTAATCTCTCTTGATCTGATATTTTCTTAGTTTTTTTCTTTGTCTTTGATGCTATTGATAGTTTGTAAGATGCCCTAATTTATATTTGTCTGCTGTCTCATTATGGTTAGATTCAGGATAGGTATTATTCAGATTAGATATTCAGAGATATCAAAGATATAATGTTTTGTCCTTTTCTGAGCATGATTTCAGGATGAGCATGGTTTTTATTTATTCTGTCACGGGCAATAACTTTTTTCACTGGTTTAGATGGTGTCTGAATTCTGTTCTGTTATTAGCAGGGAAGTGCTGTCCTGAAAGTTAACCAGGATCAAAACTTTATTTTGGTTTTGCAAAGAGCATCAACATAAATGTCTGGGAGGATGGTATGTCCACTATGCAATGAATCACCAAGGCAGTAAAAGTAGCATTGAGTAGAGGTAAAGAATAATTCATTGAGGGAGCTTATGTAAGAGGAGTACAGGCAGAATGAAAGTATGAATGCAGGTGAGTTGGAATATTTTTTGAAAGAAAATGAGTTGTTTTCTTCTTTTAGTCTACTTTGTATAAAATAGAGGACAGATTAATGAAACAGGGGAGGAGATGTTGGAGATTGGATGAGAGAAAATGGCTGTCCTGGGAATTTTTGAGAGTTTATCAACTAGGGAAAATATAGGTCTGCCTAATAGAAATTATACACTGTTGGAGAGGTATGAACATCGCCATTCACTTAGAATGAAAACAAGGAGTGTACCTGTTTTACTTTTTGTCCAATCAGGTTCTTCTCCTTGAATGCAGTCAATGAATATGAAATGATCTGGTTTCAATCAGGCTTAGCAATTTGACAATCAAGTATAAGAGAATGATGAGCCACTGTCTTATGTTACATGAAGAGAAAAGGAAGAAATGATAAGGGTAATAACCTTTAAAAGGTGGGAGTGTAACTGACCCTAAGTAGTGACAGAACAGTTCTGGAGAAAGAATACAGAATACTGGAGTAAGTAATTTTGAAAAGTGGAAGAAGATAGTATTTAAGTGTTTTAAATTATGATCTTAGAGGTGATATATTAGTTGATAATATGTACATATGCATGCGCACATATACACATATTAGTGTGTATCCGTAGGATAGTGCAAATAAATATGATGTGGCTGGTCTTACGACATTTTGATCTTTATTAGAAGAAAAGTAATAAGTAAATATCCTAGCAGTCTCTGTGAGAGAAAAAAGAAGAGAAAACCATACTCACCAAAATACTCATAGGTCTTTTGTCAATAAAATGAAGGAGAATACCTATCCAGTATTTGATAGGACATCTGGTATAATCAAAACTATTATGCTTTTATTCTCCTAGCTCTTACTCCATCTTTATAGAATATGTGTTGAAAGCTTTCAGGAAGAACCCTCTGGCTGGTGTGATAATTGTATAGAGCCTTAAGATAGTCCCCCTTGCTTAAGCCAGCAGCAGTCTGTTCCCTAACCACTGCTCTTTCTCCCATTCCACATCAATATAATATTAATACTACACTATTGTCACTGCAATAGTCACAAATACAAAAAAAAGAGATACTTAATACTAATAGTTGAGAGAAAATATAGTAAATGTTATTTTAATGACTTTTACTATGTCAGTTAAAACTTCAATTGTACAGTTGAAAATATTTGAAGAGGGAGTGGGAGAAGAAATAATGCATTTGTACTAATGCATCTTAGTGAAGATTATTACTGTTCATAAATAGAATGGAGAAGTAAATTGTGGAATACTAGGAAGCAGTGCAGTCTATATTCACTATAGACTATATTCACAACATGGATAAATGTCATGAACATTTGTAAGGGAAATGTACAAGTCATAAAAATGCAGTTTGGTAAGTTATTACAGTGACATGGAAAGTTACCTCAGAGATCAAAAAATAATAAATAGAAAGGATAATAAAATTATCATAAATGAAATCTATAATGAAATAACACATTTTCCTAGTGAGAATAACAAAAATACGGAAAGTTGAAGACAAAGTTGGGGAAAGTAGATTTTTCAACACCCTTTATTTAGGGATACATTTTGCATCATTTATTTTTCTTTATTATTATTTTTTTTAGTGTTTATTTGTGAGAGAGAGAATCAGTGTGAGCAAGGGAAGGACAGAGAGACAGGGAGACACAGAATCCAAAGTAGGCTCCAGGCTCTGAGCTGTTAGCATAGAGCCTGACATGGGACTCGAACTCATGAACCATGAGATCATGACCTGAGCAAAAGTTAGACACTCAATCGACTGAGCTATCCAGGGTCGGAATATATTTTGTTTTAAGTGTGGTAATGAGGATGCTAGTCACTAGCTACTGGTTTTTAAATGCTCATAGCCTAAGACTCAGCATCCTACATCTAGTATTTCACATGTACATTTTGTAATAGCTAAGTATAAATATAACTTCATGTCCACTAGTAGTGTGATAATTAAATAAATTTTCACATACATGAAAAATAATTCTGTCAAGATACACATAAAATTTAAAATATTGCACCTTATAAAATACATATGGTGTATTTAGAGTGAATATTTTGATTTACTTTCTAAACTTGTATTTGATGGATTACATGCTTAGTTGCTTGGACAGTTTAACCTTTATTTATTTCCAAAGAGTATGCTCTTGAATTTATTATAAGATCATTCATTTTTTAAGTTTATTTACTTTGAGAAAGAGCAAGTGAGGGAGAGAGGCAGAAGGAGGGAGAAGGAGAGAGTAATCCCAAGCAAGCTCCACACAAGCGCAGAGCCTGATGCAGGGTTTGATCTCATAACTATGTGATCATGATCTGAGCTGAAATCACCAGTGGGTCCCTTAACTGACTGAGCCACCCAGGCACTCCTAAATCATTAATTTTTACTGTCCTAATTTATTAACATAAGTATGTAAATAATTTGTTTTGCAGGTTAAAAGTTCATTGATTTTTATAACAAATTTCTCCATCTTTCTGAGTTATATGTCTCTTTCATTAATTTTCTTTTTTCACATATTAAATATTTATGCAAATGTATTCTAGCTGAGTTAATTATATTGCAGAAATTTATATATACATAATTTTCATTATAGTAATGTTTCAACATAATTTTACATTCAAATTGATATTGCTCTTAATCCACAAGTTGTTTGACATAAATTTTCTATAGTAAGTTGCAAGTTGAAAAGATTATTTTGTGTTTCATTTCTTTTCATGTTTGAAAGCCAGTTTTTCTGTACTACTATTAATTTCTGGACAAAATTTTTTATGCTTTGTGATCTCATATACATAACATTTTTGAAAATGTTTCTATGGTAAATTTAAAAAGTAAGATTTTTTTTTTAAGTTAACTTATATGATCTCCATATGTTATTTGTTACACAGCTTTGTTTTTAAGCACTTCTACTTATTTTTTAATTTTTTTTGTGTCATGGTCAGAGAAAGGGTCTCGAAATTTCCTATTTTCTGATTTTATCTATACTTTACTGTAAGTTTTGTTCTTTGCATAAAATATGTTATATTCTTTCCATTTAACAAATAAATTTAATAATGTATAGCAAATACCATTGCATCTAGATGTGTTATTGATGGGTAAAATAGTGACAGGAACTTGTGTAATTGTATGGGAATGCTCAGATGGAAACAATTCATAACCTTATTCATCTTTTAAGAATTATCATTTTGGGGCACCTGGGTAGCTAAGTCGGTTAAGTATCCAACTTCAGCTCAGGTAGTGATCCCTTGTTTGTGGGTTCGAGACCTGCATCAGGCTCTTGCTTCAGATTCTGTGTCTCCAACTCTCTCTCCCCTACCCCATTCATACTCTGTCTTTCTCAAAACGTAAATAAACATTAAAAATTATAAAAAAAGAATTAGCATTTCATAATAAACCAGAAAAAAGACATAAATATAATGATTACATAGTATTCCTGTTTTATCACTTTAATAATGATTCTTAAATAATTTTACTAGTATCTTTAAAAAAATATTGAAACATTTTATGTGAATTTATCAGCTATATGAAAGATAACGCTATTGAAATACACTTTTAGTAGATTAGTCCTGGAATACAGTTATAAGCAAAATACTTTGAAATCTACTGAAAATAGAATGTTTTGAGTAAAAGTAAGCATTTTTAGTAATTTCAAAGTTTTAAAAATATTTATTTCCTTTATAACCTAGAGATATTAGATCTAATAATTTTTATTATTTTTAAATTTTTAAATATTTTCCTATTCCATTATGGTAAGTGTATGCTTTAATCCCTATCCCCTATTTATCCCATCCTCCCACCTACCTCCCTGCTGGTAGCAATTAGTTAGTTCTCTACAATTAAGAATCTATTTCTTGGTTTGTCTCTCTCTCTTTCTTCCTTTGCTCATTTGTTTTGTTTCTCAAATTCCATATATGAGTGAGATGATATATTTGTCTTTTTCTGACTGACTTCTTTCTCTTAGCATTATACTCTCTACCTCTATCCATGTTGTTGAAAATGCCAAGATTCCATTCTGTTTAATGGCTGAATGATATATATTTTCATCCATGGAGTTGAAAATGATATACATCATCCATGTTATTGATAATGATATATATATATATATATATATATATATATATATATGTATCATCCATGTTGTTGAAAATGCCAAGATTTCATTCTGTTTAATGGTTGAATAATATTCCATTGCACATATCACTTCATCTTTATCCTTTCATCTATCGATGTACACTGGAGCTGCCTCGGTAATATGGCTATTATAAATAATGCTGCAATAAACATAGAGGAGCATGTATCCCTTTGAATTAATGTTTTTGGGTAAGTACCCAGTAGTGTGATACCTGAATTTATAAGGTAGTCCTATTTTTTATTTTGTTTTCTATTTTTGATAATGTTTTCCACAGTGACTGCACCAGTTTGCATTTCCACTAACAGTGCAAGAGGGTTTTTTTTTTTTTCTTCACATCATTGCCATTTGGATAAATATGAGGTGGCTTGCCAGAGTCCAGCTCTGGCCAGGTCCAGGGGTCCCTGAACGATGGATGGTGTTGTTGAGAGAGGGATGAGAGAGGCATGAGATTCTTTTTGCTCAACAGCCATGGCCTCTCCACACTGTCTGAGACTCAACTTTATTTTATGATTTAGTGTTTGGGGGTCAGCACAGAAGTGGCATTCTGATGATAAATTCTTTTATTAGTAAAATCTTTCCAGAACATTGATATGCAAAAGGTATGGAGAACAGCCCAGAGGTGGCATTAAGATAGTAAAGGCAAAAGTTAGGTCTTTGTGAGTAGGGGTCAATAGCCTGTTTATCACTTAATGGGAGGTATTAAGAAAAACAGGTATTTCAGGAAGCAGTGTTGCTCCCATAACCACAAAAGAAGTTCCTACAGTAAGTTCCTTCACAAAGTGCAATCAGCATATCAAGGCCAGAATGAGTCATTCCTAATAGCAATCAACAATGTGACTTGGGGGTTAGTACTCGAGCGGAAACAATTGGGTGGGGGGTGGATATAGGTCGCCATCTGATTGTAAGAGTCCATGCAACTTACCTTAAACTCACAAGGAGTTCTTTCTCAATTTATGAGTTCAGAAATGGCTCCCAACAGTGGGTTCTCATTGTGGTTTTGATTTGCATTTCCCTGATAATGAGTGATGTTGAACATCTTTCTAGGTGTCTGTTGGCCATCTGGATGTCTGATTGGAGAAATATCTGTTTATGTTCTGCCCATGTTTTAATTGGATTATTTGTTTTTTGGGGATTGAGTTCTATCAGTTCTTTATATATTTTGGATCATAACCTTTATCAAATATGTCATTTGCCAATATCTTCTCCCATTCTGCAGGTTGCCTTTTAGTTTTCTTGACAAAATTTTATTTTGATGTAGTCCCAATTTTTTTTTATTTTTTTTATTTGTATTTCCCTTGCCTCAAGAGACACATCTAGAAAAATATTGCTACAGCCAATGCCAAAGAATCTGTGCCCTCTTTCAGGATTATTGTGGCTTCATGTCTCATATATAGGTTCTTAATCCATTTTGAATTCATTTTTTTATATGGTGAAAGAGAATGGTCCAGTTTCATTCTTTTGCATGTAGCTGACCAGCTTCCCCAATACCATTTAGTCAAGAGACCTATCATTTTCCATTGGATATTTCCTGCTTTGTTGAAGATTAATTGACTGTATGTTTGTGGGTTTATTTCTGGGTTATCTGTTCTATTCTATTGATCTGTGTGTCTATTTTTATGCCAGCACTATGCTAATTTAATTATTACCACTTTTGTAATATAACTTGATATCTGGAATTGTGATACCTCCAGTTTTGTTTTTCTTTTTCAAGATTGCTTTGGCTATTCAAGGTCTTTTGTGGTTCCATATAAATTTTAGGGTTGTTTGTTCCAGTTTTGTGAAAAATAGATTTGGTATTTTGATAGGAATTGCATTAAATATGCAGACTCCTTTGGGTGGTATGGACATTTTAACAACATTTGTTCTTCCAACCCATTAGCATGGCATGTCTTCCCATTTATTTGCATCATCTTGGATTTCTTTCATTGGTGTTTTATAGTTTTCACAGTGCAAATCTCTCTCTTCCTAGATATTTTATTTTTTGGTACAATTGTAAATGGATTGCTTTATAAATTTCAGTTTCTGCTGCTTCATTATTAGTGTATAAGAAAGCAACAAATTTTTGTAAATTGATTTTGTATCCTACAACTTAACTGAATTCATTTATTACTTGTAGTAATTTTCTGGTGGAGTCTTCAGAATTTTCTATATATAGTACATGCCATCTGCAAATAGTGAAAGTTTTACTTCTTCCTTACCCATTTAGATGTTTTTTATTTGTTTATGTTGTCCGATTGCTATAGCTAGGACTTTCAGTACTATGTTAAATAAAAGTGGTGAGAGTGCACATCCTTGTCTTGCTCCTGATCTTAGGGGGAAAGCTCTCAGTTTATCACCATTGAGCATGATATCAGATGTGGGGGTTTATTTAAAATTTTTAAAAATGTTTTATTTATTTTTGAGAGAGAGAGATTTAGAGAGAGACAGCGTGAGCAGGGGAGGGCTAGAGAGAGAGGGAGACACAGAATCTGAAACAGGCTCCAGGCTCTGAGCTAGCTGTCAGCACAGAGCCCGACGCGGGGCTCGAACCCACGAACCATGAGATCATGACTGAGCCGAAGTTGGACGCTCAACCGACTGAGCCACCCAAGCACCCCAAATGAGGGTTTTTTTCATATAAGGTCTTTTCTGTGTTGAGGTATATTCCCTTTAGGTCTACTTCACAGGGGAATTTTTTAATGAATGGCTGTGTTACTTTGTCAAATGGTTTTTCTGTATCTATTGAATAAATCATATGATGTTTATACTCTTACTGATGTGATGTACACATTGGTTGTTTTGCAAATATTGAACCACCCTTGCATCCCAGGAATAAATCCCACTTGATTATGGTTTATGATGTTTTAAAAATATATTGTTGGGTTCATTTTGCTAATATTTTGTTGAGAATTTTTGCATGTATATTCATGAGTGCTATTAGCCTATAGTTCTCTTTTCTTGTGATGTTGTTATGTGGTTTTGGTATCAGGGTGATACTGGCCTCACAGGATGAATTTGGAAATTTTCCTTCCTCTTGCATTTTTGTAATAGCTTAAGAAGAGTAGTTTTAACTCTTCTTTTAATGTTTGGAAGAATTTGTCTATGAAGATCTGTGGTCCTGGACTTTCTGTTTTTGGAAGTTTCTTTGATGACTGATTCAATTTCATTACTGGTAATGGGTCTGTTCAAATTTTCTGTTCCTCCTTGCTTTAGTTTTGGTAGATTATATGTTTCTAGGAATTTATAAATTTCTTCCAAGTTGTCCAGTTTGTTGGCTTATGAGTTTTAATGATATTCTGTTACAATTATTTACATTTCTGTGGTGTTGGTTGTTTATATCTCCTCTTTCATTAGTCATATTGTCTATTTGGGTTCTCTCTCTACCTTTTGATGGATCTTGCCAGATATTTGTCAATTTTATTGATCTTTCCAAAGAACAAGCTCCTGGTTTCATTGTTCTGTTTTATTATTTTGTTAGTTTCTATATCACTTATTTCTGTTATAATATTTATTATTTCCTTCTTATTACTGAGTTAGAGTTTTCTTTTTCTTTTTCTAGCTCCATTAGGTATAAAGTTAGGTTGTTTATTTGAGACTTTTCTTGCCTATTGAGGTAGACCTCTACTGCTATAAACTTCCCTCCTAGATTCATTTTTGCTGCATTCCAAAGATTTGGGACCATCCTGTTTTCATTTTTATTTGTTTCCATGTAATTTTTTATTTGTTCTTTGATTTCTTGATGCACCCATTAATTGTTTAGTAGCATGTTATTTAACCTCCATGTGTTTATAGTCTTTCCAAATCTTTTGTGTATGATTGACTTCTAGTTTCATAGCACTGTGGTCAGAAAAGATGCATCGTATGACTGATTTTTTAGAATTTGTTGAGAATTGTCTTATGGCCTAATATGTGATCTATCCTAGAGAAGGTGCCATATGCATTTGAAAATAATGTATATTCTGTTTTAGGGTTGGATGTTCTGAATATATCTGTTAAATCCATCTGGTTTAGTGTCATTCACAGCCACTCTCCCCTAACTGATTTTCTAGGTTTAAAAAAAATTTTATTTGTTTGTTTATTTATTTATTTATTTATTTATTTAGAATCCCAAGGAGGCTCTGTACTGTTAGTCCAAAGCCTGCACCAGAGCTCATACTCACAACCTAACTCATGACCTAAGCTAAAGTCAGATGCTTAACCAACTGAGCCACCCAGGTGCCCCAATTTTCTGTTTTGATGATCTGTTCATTGATATGAGTAAGGTGTTAACAGTCCCCCTACTATTATTGTTGATTATTTTCTTTTTTTTTTTAAGTTTTTAAATGTTTACTTATTTTTGAAGGGGAGACAGAGAGTGAGTGGGGGAGGGGCAGTCAGAGAAAGAAGGAGACACAGAATCCGAAGCAGGATCCAGGCTCTGAGCTATCAGCCCAGAGCCTGATATATGGATTGAACTCATACATCTTAAGATCATGACCTGAACCAAAATCAGATGCTTAAATGACTGAGCCACCCAGGTAAACCTGTTGATTTTTTTTTGTTTCTTATGAAGTGCTTTATGTATTTTTGTGGTTCCAGGTTGGTTACATAGACACTTTCTTTCTTTTTTTTTTTTTTAATTACATAACTGATTTTATTTATTTATTTTTTAAATAGTTTATTGTCAAGTTGGTTTCCATATAACACCCAGTGCTCATCCCCACAAGTGCCCTCCTCCATGCCCATCTACATAGACATTTTCATTTGTTACATCACCTTGTCTGATTATCTGCTTTATTGTTGTATAGTGTCTTTCTTTGTTTCTTGTTACAGTATTTGTTTTAAAGTCCCTTCTGTCTGATGTAAGTATTGTTACCTTACCTTGACCTTCTTTGACATTTTTTGCATGGTAAACACTTCTCCACTCCCTCCCTTTCAATATATAGGAATCTTTAGGTCTGAAATGAGACTCTTGTAGGGAGCATATAGCTGGGTCTTGTTAGGATTCATTATTATTTTGTTTTAGGTTTTCTTATTACATATATATATTAATATAACTTATTGTCAAGTTAAATAACATACAGTGTATACAGTGTGCTCTTGGTTTTGAGGGTAGATTCCTGTGACTCATCACTTACATACAACAAACAGTGCTCATCACAAGTGCCCTCCTCAATGACCATCACCTATTTTCCCCTCTCCCTTGCAACCCATCATTATTTTTAAATAACATTATTATATGCTTGATCTATGTTAAGATTTTAAAATATTATTTTTTAATGTTTATTTTTGAGAGGGAGAGACAGAGCACAAGCAAGGGAGGGGCACACACACACACACACACACACACAGAGAGAGAGAGAGAGAGAGAGAGAGAGAGAGAGAGAGAGAGAGAGAGATACAGAATCTGAAGCTAGCTCCAGTTGAGCTGTCAGCACAGAGCCCGATGTGGGGCTCAAACTCACAAACTGTGAGATCAGGACCTGAGCCAAAGTTGGACACTTAACCTGACAGAGCCACCCAGGTGCCCCCTTTGTTAAGCTTTTAAATCCACATTTAGTTAATTATTTTTTCTAACGTTTAAATACACACACACACACATATAATATTATATATAGTACACACAATTTTTGTGTGTATAGGCACAAACTTTTACCTTAGTTTAAGTTGTACAACACAGTGATTAATAATGTTACAAGTTATGCTTTGGTTACTGCAATTGTAGCTACCCTCTGTTACTTTACACATTTATTTACTTATTATAGAAAAAATACCAAACTCCTTTTTTTTCCTTTAAAAGCCTTCACTCATTCTATATAAAAATTTCAATATTGAGGATAGCAAACAAAATCTCCAAAATTAGATTTAACAAAGACTACTGCAAACTGAATGGTAGCTTAACTAAATAATTTCTTAGTATGCCCCACATGTGGAAGAGTGTGCAACATTAACATACATACACTCTTAAGTTAATCAGTTTGTTTCATTTTGTCTCAAAGACAGAAGTAACTGCTCTTTAATGTGTAGGAGCTTTAATGTGTAGGATAAATATTTAATGTGCTGTTTTTTATGTTCTGGAGAGTTCAGGTAAATGATGTTTAATTCAAGTGTTACAAACTATGGCCTATAGGCCAAACCTGGTATTTTTGGGCCAAATACAGCCATGCTGATTTGATTATTCAGTGTCTATGGCTGCTTTTGTGCTACCAATACAGAATTGAGCAGTTACAATAGAGACTTTATGAAAATATTTTTCAGCTTCTGCTCCAAAGGTATTTAACACACACACACACACACACACACACACACACACACAAAAGAGACATCACAATAATTGTATTTAGAGTAACTTTTATATAGCAAAGATTAGGAAACAATCTGGTAATTTTGGAGCGGGGTCCAGCTTTACTGAAATATATTTGACATATAATATTGTATAAATAATGGGTACAGTGTGTTGATTTTACACACCTATATCTTGCAAAATGATCACCTCTGTGAAGTTAGATAACACCTGCATCACATCACATAATTACCATTTCTTTTTTCGGTGAGAACATTTAAGATCTACCCTCTTAGCAGTTTTCAAAAATAGAATACAGTAAACTATAACCACTCTACTGTATATTACATTCTTTGGAATTCATTCCCCTTATAACTGAAAGTTTTCTTTGACAAAAATCTCCCCTTTTCCCCACACCTCTCAGGCCCTGCCAAACTTTTTATTCTCTGTTTCTATAAATTTTACTTTTTAGTTTCTGCATATAAGTGAAACTATGAAGTATTTGCTTTTCTCTTTCTGGCTTATTTCACTTAGCGTAATGCCTTTAAAATCCATCCATGTTGATCTTCTTTCTAATGGCTAAATAATATTCGTGTGTGTGTGTGTGTGTGTGTGTATGTGTGTGTGTGTATGTTTGAGTGTGTGTTTGCCACATTTTCTTTATCCCTTCACCTGTCAGTGGAGCAGAACTTTGGAGGGGTAGCAGAGAAAGTACTCCTTTAAGAAGAGGAGAGAGTTTGCAGTAATAGCCATTTTTTTAAGTTTATTTATTTTAAGAGAGAAAGTGCATGCTTGTGGAAGCAGGGGAGGTACAGAGAGAGAGGGAGATAGAGAATCTCATGCAGGCTCCATGCTGTGCTGCCAGCATGGAGTCCAATGTTGGGCTCAAAATCATGAACTGAGACGATGACAAGAGCTGAAGTCAAGAGTCAGCGCTTAACCCACTGAGCACCTCCATGCCAGATGCCCCTTGAAGAAACAGTTTTAATGCCTTACCTCTTCTCCCATGTGCTAAGTGCATTTGTACTTCTCCCTATGTAAGGCTGAATAACAAAACCTCACGCATCTCATTGGCTTTACAATAAGAATGATGTTTTTCACTTATGTTATCTTTTGGAAGCTAATAAAAAACTGCAGCTCTCCTGCACTATGTTTAGCTGATCCATGGGTCTTCTTCACCCATAGGTCTTTACTAGAGGAATAGCGGCTATAAATGTAACAAAGTAAGAAAGTACGAGAGCAGGCAGAAACATGCCACGACTCTAAAACCGCTGCTCCCATGCCATTGGCCCAACCGCATCATGTGGCCAAGTTCATTATTCCTGCAAAAAGGAAGCCTATTCTTCCCTTGGAGGAAGCTCTGTCACTTACTTATATATGTTAAATGTGTTTTTAATGTCAATGTATCCATTTATACCATAAAATGATACACACATAAACTATTAAGAAATTTTAGGATAATGTCAAAACCGTATCTGCTTAAACAATACAATTATATATATTCTCTTTGTTTCACTAGTTGGGTTATATACACATATACACATACATACTCATTGTAAAATCATTTAGCCACATCGCTGGTGGTATGATCTAACTATACCTGTGGGTAGAGGTGATGTTCAGCAAAGCAAAATAAGAAAGCTATTACTTGCCTGTGTGTGTTGAAAACCATTACTTGATGAAATATGGCTATGAGGCATAAAAACATTAACTTTAATAATGAATTCGTTATTTAAAAAGAATATTGTGTGAGTTTCAGACTATAAAATTGAGATAATTTTACACATTTTTAGGGTTTTGTGTGAATTATATT
Source organism: Hyaena hyaena (assembly GCF_003009895.1). NCBI lineage: Eukaryota > Metazoa > Chordata > Mammalia > Carnivora > Hyaenidae > Hyaena > Hyaena hyaena. Next base: position 289,539 of record NW_024082079.1, on the reverse strand, counting down.
AGTTAACACGTGTAAAAAAAAATTGGACCATTGTATGGAAATAGTAAATACTTAGCATAGAAATGAGATTTTTTATTTTAAAAAAGTTGTTTTTCCCCCCAATGTTTTTTATTTATTTCTGAGAGAGAGAGAGAGAGAGTGCGAGAGAGCGAGCAAGGGAGCAGGAGAGGGTCAGAGAGAGAGGGAGACACAGAATCTGAAGCAGGCTCCAGGCTCTGAGCTAGCTGTCAGCACAGAGCCCAATGCGGGGCTCAAACCCACCAACCGTGAGATCATGACCTGAGTTGAAGTCGGACGCTCAACCGACTGAGCCACCCAGGCGCCCCTAAATTTTTTTTAAGTTTTTATTTATTTTTGACAGAGAGAGTGAGCGTGAGCTGGAAAGAGGCAGAGAGAGGGAGACAAAGAACCCTAAGAAGGCTCCAGGCTCCAAGCTGTCAGCACAGAGCCCAATGCAGGGCTCGAACTCATGAATCGTGAGATCATTATTACCTCGGCTGAAGTCTGTTGCTTAACCAACTGAGTCACCCAGGTGCCCCGAGATTTTTAACTTAATCACATAAAATTACATTACAGCTTAAAAGGGAAAATGTCAATACTTTCCTTCACTGTTACAGTATTTAATTGGTATTATTAAAAATATTGCTATTGAATATTGAATATCTTTTTCTTAGTCCTACATAGTTCAATCTTAAAAGTTTCTCTAGGCTTTAGCAAGCATTTTGAAAACTGATAATAGGAATTTGAAATAAAATAATTTTTGACTTGGCAATAAAAAGACAAATTTGAGGGGCATTTGGGTGGTTCAGTCAAGTAAGTGTAAGTATCTTGGTTGGCTCAGGTTATGATCTCATAGTTTCATGTATTTGAGCCCTGTGTCAGGCTCTGCACTGATCACACAGAGTCTTCTTGAAATTCTCCATCTTTCTCTCTGCCCCAACACTGCTCATCCTCTCTCTGTCTCTTTCAAAATAAATAAACTTTAAAAAAGATAAATTTGAAAAACAGAGGAACTAAAATGTATAGGACTTTAATTATGTGATATAAGCAAGGAAGAAGGTAAATGATAACTTGAACATTTCTGACTGCATTTAGTATAGAAAATAATACCATAATAGAGATCAAGGAATGAAATAGAAGAGAAGATTTCAGATTTGAATTTATACAAGCTTGGCATCATGACAGGAACCCAATTTTAATATGGACATTTGCCACAGAAACTCATACTCAGTATATAGTCCTGTTAAGATATTTGTTCAAGGGGTGCCTGGGTGGCTCAGACAGTGAAGCATCTGACTTCAGCTCTGGTCATGATTGGACATTTGGTGTGTTTGGGCCCCAAGTCAGGCTCTCTGCTGACAGCTCAGAACTGCTTTGGATTCTGTGTCTCCCTCTCTCTCGCCTCTCCCCCCTCCCCTCCCCTTTGCACTCTGTCTCTCTCTGAAAAACCAATAAACGTTTAAAAGTTTAAAAAAAATTAAAAAAATAATAGAAAAGATACTTGTTCAGACTTCTAATGTTCTTACATTAATGCAATATATACTAATGCAAAAGTAAAATGCAAACCGTGGGATTCAAATAATTCTGGGGGACTGCTGGAATTAATAAGGATACCAAATTTGTAAGAAATTGTATTTCCTTTCTTAATCAGTATTTACATTTTTAATACAGTGAAGTAAACATTAAAAGAAATATCAGATGGTATGCACAATCTACTTATATGTCTGATAATACAATCTGACTATAAATGAATAACAAAAAAATATTCTCTTACTCTAGATTTTTACTTTCTACCACTATTTGTTTTTACATTTGATTGTTCTCCAGTCCTTCCATAGAATCAAACTAATTTCATTATGACTCAGGATATGAACTTGCCTTAATGTTTATTACCAGGGGCCACTCTAATATCTGGTAGCTATTAACTCAACTTCTTTTTTGTTCTTTTAATGTTTTTTAAATTTTATTTGAGAGAGACAGAGACAGTATGAATGGAGGAGGGTCAGAGACAGAGGGTGAGAGAATCCCAAGCAGACTTTCCACCATCAGCAGTGAGGTAGATGTCAGGCTCAAAATCATAAAACCCTGAGATCATGACCTGAGCCAAAACCAAGATTCGTAGGCTTAACTGACTGAGCCACCCAAGCGTCCCCTAACCCAACTTATAAGTGACCTCAGGCTTCCACCGATCTAAGAAAAACATTTCTAAATAACAAGATTTGCAATTGATGATGACTCCAAAATGTTATGTCTTGGTAAAATTAGATTCTTTTATTTTCAAAATCATCACATGGACATGCTTAAAGAGTTGAAGAGGTTAAAATTTATGCCATGAATTTAACAGAAACAAATTGTGGAAATTACCTGATAACTTAAGAATGCCATTATTGGAAAGCTTTTGACCATTTTCTGATAATTTTAATTAAAACATTCAGGTAGCATATTTGCCTTTCTCTGATGTTCCTATAATCATAATATTGGTATATGAACAGATTTTGCAAAACCAATTGTAGACAAATATTAGGCAATAAGAAAACAGTTTAAGTAATATGAATTACAAGTTTTATGAATTAGAATATTTCTAAGGTAATTTACCATGCTAAGTCAAATTTCTAGCAATTTTCACATAAAATATTATTTTATATTTTCTGAGAGATTTGAGTGAGTAGATTTCTTTCTTTGATAGGGCATATACTTGTTAAAGTGAACATGAAGAGTGGCCTTTGCTATACATCTGACTTCAAGAACCCAATTTTGTAATCTTGAAAATCTGTCAAAGGAAACACCAGCAAAAAGAAAAATAACCCTAGATTAATTGGGAACAGAGAAAAAAGTGAGCAAATAACTCTTGTAGTCATTTCTTATCAAGTCACTACATCTCTTTCTAGCACTATGTCACATGCAGATGTCTGCTGCTTCAATAATTACTGCTTAAGGAAGATTAATAAAGGGGAAGAATAAAAAACAACAACAAATTGAACGTCCACATGATAATCAACCTAGAGAAGAACATTACTGCATAACGAAACAAAACTTCTCAATATATTATTTGAATGAATGTAACTTACTGAGTTGCAAACATTGTACAAATCAGCATTTATCAAAGTATTAAGCATAATATATTGTACTTCTCTTTAGAATAAGCACAAGATGTGTACATCTTATTAAATGTTTACGGTATGAAATTCTACCATTTACTGAAGAGTTCTTCTAGCCATAAAATATAATATTTAAATAAGTAACCATGCTGGTACACTGATTCTGGATTTCAAAGCTGTTTCAAAGAGAAATTACTTTTTCCAAGTTAATTGTTAGGAACATATGCTAGTGAAGCAAAATAAGTTCTGAATAAGATTTTACATTTTATGCAAAAGAATACATTGAGAGAGCAAACTCTTGAAGTCATTTTAAAAATCCTACTTTATGCTGGCATGATTTTGCCTTTGGGAAGACATAAGATAGAATGTATCTTCTTCACAAATACAGATATTAACCTGTTGTTTTAGGCAGATGTTGTCCCAGATGTGGAGGAAGATTTTAAAACGTGCTCTGGCCAAGCGGCAGAAATTACTCTCACAGATGAGTAAGCATCCATACCAAACACACTGTTACCACCGTTGTATTGCTGTATAACAGATAATGAAAAACCATCTGTCCGTTGCAGTAATTTGCCAAAAGGACAATCCAATATACTCTTTGGTTTCACTATCTATAAAAATGAAATAACAAACAGTGTTTCTTATCACAGTTCACTTTTTCTGTAATATTTGAAATAAAGGGCTCTACAAATACTTTGAAAAAATCAGTTAGGGAAAGATATACTTTGTAGTTAATAATGAAAAATAAAGCTTGTAATTTTCACCCCAAAGAAAACAAGGCTGTTCTGAATGAATATTTTACTTCTTAAAAAATTAATAGTTTTATTTTTCAGAGCACTTATAGGTTTATAGAAAAATTGAGCAGAAAGTACAGGGAGTTCCCATATACCGTCTTTCTCCCTGCCCTTAGTTTCCCCTATTATTAATACCTTGCATCAACGTGGTATATTTGTTAGAATTGAATCAGTATTGACATATTGTTATTAACATTTATAGCAAACATTATATCTCATTCTTTGTGTTGTATACATCTATTGGATTTGCCAAATGCGTGATGTCATATAGCTACCATGACATTACAGCATCACACAGAGTAGTGTCAATGCTTTGAAAGTCCCCTGCACTTGACTATAAATCACCTCTTAGCCCCCTCAGTCTTTGACAACTGCTGATATTTTTACTGATACTTTTACTCTCTTTATAGTTTTGCCTATCCCAGAATGTCCTATAGTAAGTAGCCTTGGAATCATACAATATAAAACCTTTTCAGATTGGCTTCTTTCATTTCACAGTATGTATTTAGGTTTCCTCCATGTCTGTTCATGGCTTATTAGCTCATTTTTTTTATCACGGAATTTAGACATATTTATATACTCATGAAGCTGTCACCACCATCAAGATGAATAACATATCCATCACTCCCCAAAGCTTCCTTGTTCCATTTTTATTTTTAGCTTATTTGTTTTGATAAAGAGAGAGTGACCTAGCTCATGCTGCATAAATGGGGAAAGAGCAGAGAGGGAGAGAAGGAGGAAGAATCCCAGGCACTGAAAGTCCTGAGCCCAGTGTGGGGCTTGAACCCATGAACCACAAGATCATGACCTGAGCAAAAGTCAGATGCTTAACCAACTGGGACGCCAAGGCACCCTTCCTTGTTCCATTGTTAAAAATGAATAGACGTACACTGTTTTTCAGAATTATAGTTTTACAGAAAAAAATGTATAAAATTACATAGAGTTCCCATAAACTCCCTCTCACATAGCCCCAATTTCTCCTATTATTAACATCTCACATTAGTATAGCTTTCTGTGTATTTTTTTTAAATTTTATCAGAGTGTTATAGTATTCCACATAGAGACTGTGTGTATATTTTGTTAGATTTATAGCTATTATTTCATTATTTTCCACTAATGTAAATTGTGTTGTGTTTTAATTTCAAATTTCAGTTGTTCATTGCTGATATGCAAGAAACTGTTAGGTATTCTAACCTTGTATACTGTAAACCTGTTACAATTTCTTATCAGTCCTAGGAATTTTTACATTGATTCTTTGGGCTTTTTCACATAGGAAATCATGTCATCAGCCAAAAAAATATTTTTTTCTTGCCCAGTATGTGTATCTTTTTCTTCCCCCTTTTTGTAGCATAATGTTGAATAGGAATGGGGGGGAATGTATATCTTTCTATTATTTCTTATCTTGGTGGGAAGGCTTCTAGTTTTTTACCATTAAGTATGACAATGTTAGCTATAGAATTTTCTGGAGTTGTTTTCATCAAGTTGAGGAAGTTCTCTAGTCCTAGATTGATAAGAGCATTTTCATCAATGTGTGAGATGCTTTTTCTGTATCTACTGATATGATCATATGCCTTTTCTTCTTTAACGTGTTAATGTGATGTATTACTATATTTGATTTTCAAAATCTGAACAATTCTTGCATAACTAGAATAAATATCATTTGTTCTTAGTAATAATAATTTTATACAATAGTGGATTTGATTTGTTTATAAATTGTTGAGTACATTGGCATCTATGTTCACGTGAGATATTGATCTGTAGCCTTCCCCTCTGGTAATGCCTTTTTCTGGTTTTAGTATTCCAGCAATGCTGACCTCGTAGAATTAGGCAGTGTTTCTTCTGCTTCTGTCTTCTGGAACATATTATAGAAAATTGGTATAATTTCTTCCATGAATGTTTACAAGTGAAAATCTCTGGACCTGGTACTTCCTGTTTTGGAAGGTTATCATTGTTTAAATTTCTTTAACAGATGGAAAACTATCTCTGATCATTGTGTGGATTTTAGTACATTGTGTTTTTTGAGAAATTGGTACATTTATCAATTTTTGAGGCATAGAATAATTCATAATACACCTTTATCATCCCTTTAATGTCCATGGAATAGTACTATTGGCCTTTCCTCCAATTCTGTTGTTAGTTATTTGTTCTCTTTCCTTTTCTCTTGGTTAACATAGCTAGAGTTTTACCAATTTTATTAATCAACAAGTATTTTTGAGTACTTTGGATCAGTTATAGTTTTCAGTGTTGAAAAGAATACAAACAATCGGTATGACATTTTATTAAAATATTTAAAAAACATTTTTATTACAGCTGCAACTGAGAATACATAGAGTAGTGAAGGTATCAGCTCTCTTTCAAAAGTAACCCTAGTCTCAGTTTTCATAAAACATGTATATTATTATGGGATGAGATCTCCCAGAATCCCCTCTCATATACTCTTGAGACAAAATTGTAGCTCTCTAGTTCCTGATTTGCTCTCTAGTTCCTGCACAAAGGAAACCCACAACCTGAAATTCTCTCGTACAAATCTCTGCAATACTTTATTGTACTCTATAGAGTACATATTATATTCTCAGTTGTACCTGACAAAATTTAAGTGAAAGTAATTTATTCCAAAGTGATCCTCAGAAAATCCAAGGTTGGAGTCTAGAACTGCAATAGGGAGGGGATGTAAGCTAAAATAGGCTACATTTATGAGCACTCTGTCCCCTAAGCTTGTGTATGCTGGGGACTTCTAGGACTGTATATACAAGGCTCACTGGCTTCCTCTCCTTGAGCATGAAGAGGCTGAGGGAAATAACCCAGTCCTGAAGTAAGAAGCCCTTTGTGTATATTTGGAAAAAAAGTATGCATGAAGTGGTGGACATGTGACGCTGATGGTGTCTTTTACGATCCACTCTTTGAACCACTAAGATATACTGGTGATGACTTATGTAGACTTTACTCTGAGGACACTCAGTTTCACAAGATAGGGAATGGTTACAATTTCTAAAAAAAAAACTTCCAAAAAGAAGGGCAGGAAAAAATTAGATAAGTTATTGTCCTCAATGCCACAGCTTGTTCCCAAACCACTACTGGCATTTATCATCTTCTTCCTCAACACTCATTCTAGACTTGTCTCACACTTGGCCAGCATTTCTGTTCATTTCATTCCTTTCCTGGTGTCCCATCCTAGATATCAATAGTTCTGGTGCCTAAGAGGTGGAATAGCCTGTACTTCTTACAGGCTCCGTCTTGATTTGTTCAGTGTTTTTTTCTGCAACAGATGCTGCCTGGTGAGCTGTGATGTACAAAACAAAGATCTGAATGCTGGGTGCCCTCAGAGAACCATCCAACTGCCTTTACTCCAAATTTATTTGTATCCACTCTTCCAGTCCTGCATTTTCCAGGCCCCATACTGTCCATCCAAGCAAGCTATGTGCTACTATAAAACATTCAAATATCCCTATATACTTATAAACTTTATACTTATATATGTTTATATACTTATTTCTTATCACTTCTTCTTATAGCTAGGTTGATTCCAGATGTTCTAGGTTCCATCCAGTGGCAATATCTTTCTTCACAAATGCCTTTTAGGGGTACCCTGATAAGGACTGTAATAAGGCTCTTATTGATCAGTTATCTCAAGAAACAGAATGTGGAGTAATACATATATAATATAACATAATAATTTCAAATAAATATATTTATATATTATATATTTAAATATATTTAAGAGAGAGAAAGAGAAAATTGGCTCATATAATTGTGGAAACTTGAAGATTGAACATCTACATAGTCAGCGAGGCTGAAGATTCAAGGAAGAATTGTAGCTTGAGTCCAAAAACCATTTGCTGTCAGAATTCCTTCTTGCTTGGAGAGGGCAGTCTTTGTTTTATCAAGATCTTCAACTGATTAAATGAGGTCTAGCCACATTATGGAGAACAATGTGTTTTACTCAAAGTCCACTAATTTAAATGTTAATCTCTTCTAAAACCACCTTCACAGAAATATCTAGAATAATATTTGACCAAATGTCTGGGAACCAGTACTTGCAAATTTGATAGATAAAGTAATCATCACAGGCACTATGTATCAAGTGCATCTTTCACTGTAAGATCAGAGGGAATCATTCATAGGCCACAGGAATTAGGTGAAGCAAAGGAATTAGAGCAAGACAGATAGATTAGGGGAAGAAAGAGGGATTCTGTCAATATTGAATCTAATCATTCCAGCTGAGACTAGTGACACCAGCATGTCCTATATGTCCTTTGCCTTGGATCTGTTCAGACCCAGTCATGAATATGACATTTCCATCATGTGAAGAATTTATGCTATACCTACACTTTTAGCTTAGTGGGCCTTTGAATACTCAACACATGTCAAGCAGCTTCTAGAAGAAACATAGTCACTTGAAGTTACAAAGTCAGGCACTTGGTCTCTACTAGTATTAATAGCATGCTGGAAGTTGCTTTCTAAATTACAAATAATTTTCTAATGAATATGGGATAGTTTAAAATCTTATCCTATGACTTCCATATTGGGGATAGCCAGAGATTCCACACAACATCCTTATGACACAGATAGCATCTTATGGCCTCTACCAGGTCACACTGTCCGCCTGTCAGGGATAATTGAACTGTAGATTATATCTAGAGCAGAATCATACTTGTGAGGACTTCACTGAAAACTACCCATCTTCCAAATGCAAGCTTTTTCACAAGTGTAGTTTTTTCTCTTTTTACATTCCAAAGAAAACTATCAAGTACTGTGGCTCTTTCTTATTGATAAGTCATGCAGCAAACATTAACTTTCTTTCACCCTGAAGGCAGACATGCCTCAGTATGTGCCAAAAAAATCTGGGTTCCTTAAAATGTTTTGTTGTGGCAGACCCATGAAATCTGGTAGATATTTACCTCTACAAGGCATCCCAAATATTTACCTCTTTGTCCTCTCAAATTCAATTACAAAATACCCTCATTAGAATGGACCAGTGTTTTGTTCAGCAAAGATGTCAAGATGGCCAAATTTCATTTGTTCTGTATTTTGATACAGTTAAAGAAGTCTTTGTCCTGAAGAAAGATTTTTGGTTATTGCAAACTACTTCATATTCCACTTTGATGAAAATTAGAAGGAGTATATTCACTAGATCAAAAGACATGGCATCAGAACATGTGTTGTAGTAAAGATTCACTTATACAGCAGCTGCAATTTGGGCTACACCATCATCTCTCATGATCCTCTAGTCTGGATGGACACAACCAGTAAATTGCATGTGTACTTCTGTATTCTTTAGGTCTTCAGGACTTTAATGTCTTCTTGTTAATGTCTTCTTGAGATGTACCACTGTTTTTGGTTTACTATGTTGGGTTAGGAGTTTTAAAAGCTTCCACTTGACTTCTGATATAATTTTTATTAATCCACATGAAAGGCAACCAATGTGATAGTCTACCATTTATTAAATAAACCCATGCTAATTATTTACATAGGAACTAGAAAAATAACCATACAAGGGTTTTATGAACCATATGCACCCATTGTGAATTAGACCTGGGCCAAGACTGTAGTGATCACCTAATGTTCATATACTTCCTTTCTAGTGAGGGATACTGAATTTCATTTTGATTGACCTGGTGTTAGCTATACCTGAGATACTCACAGAAGTTTCTGTTTAATCCACTGCCCTCAATATTCATTACTCTGGTCTCATTTGTGGAATAGCTACCAAATATTCTTTCTGAAGCATTACAGGGTCCTTGTTAAAATTTATTTGTCCTATTCTTCAATCAAGTGGATTAAAGATTCTGGATATGAAAATTGGATCAGGTATAGAGATTGAGTTAGACATCAGAGTTTTTTGTTTTTGTTTTTTTTTTCTTAAATAGTTTATTGTCAAGTTGGTTTCCATATAACACCCAGTGCTCATCCCAGCCAGTGCCCTCACCCATGCCCATCACCCCCCTTGCCCTCTCCTCCACCCACATCAGCTCTCAGTTTGTTCTCAGCATTCAAGAGTCTCTCATGGTTTGCCTCCTTCCCTCTCCACAACTATTTTCCCCCTTCTTCTCCCTCATGGTCCTCCATTAGCTTCCTCCTAATCCACCTATATGTGCGAACATATGGTATCTGTTCTTCTCTGCCTGACTTATTTCACTCAGCATAACACCCTCTAGTTCCATCCATGTTGCTACAAATGGCCAGATTTCATTCTTTCTCATTGCCATGTAGTATTCCATTGTATAAATATACCACATATTCTTGATCCATTCATCAGTTGATAGACACTTAGGTTCTTTTCATGATTTGGCTATTGTTGAGAATGCTGCTATGAACATTGGAGTACATGTGCCCCTATGCATCAGCACTCCTGTATCCCTTGGGTAAATTCCTAGCACTGCTACTACTGGGTCATAGAGGAGTTTTATCATTAATTTTTTGAGAAACCTCCATACTGTTTTCCAGAGGGGTTTCACCAGTTTACATTCTCACCAACAGTGTAGGAGGGTGCCCGTTTCTCCACATCCTCGCCAGCACCTAGAGTCTCCCGATTTGTTCATTTTAGCCACTCTGACCGGCATGAGGTGGTATCTCAGTGTGGTTTTGATTTGTATTTCCTTGATGTTGAGGGATGCTGAGCATTGTTTCATGTGTCTGTTGGCCATCTGTATTTCCTCTTTGGAGAAGTGTCTTTTCATGTCTTCTGCCCATTTCTTCACTGGATTATTTGTTTTCCGGGTATGGAGTTTGGTGAGTTCCTCATAGATTTTGGATACTAGCCCTTTACCTGATATGTCATTTGCAACTATCTTTTCCCATTCCATCAGTTGCCTATTAGTTTTATTGTTTCCTTTGCTGTGCAGATGACCTTGATGAGGTCCCAGTAATTCATTTTTGCTCTTGATTCCCTTGCCTTTGGGGATGTGTCAAGTAAGAAATTGCTGCAGTTGAGGTCAAGGAGGTTATTTCTTGCTTTCTCTTCTAGGGTTTTGATGGTTTCCTGTCTCACATCCAGGTCCTTTATCCATTCTGAGTTTATTTTTGTGTATGGTGTGAGAAAATGATCTAGTTTCATTCTTCTGCATGTTGTTGTCCAGTTCTCCCAGCACCATCTGTTAAAGAGGCTGTCTTTTTTTTCCATTGGATACTCTTTCCCACTTTGTCAAACATTAGTTGGCCATGCATTTGTGGGTCTAATTCTGAGTTCTCTATTCTATTCCATTGCTCTATGTGTCTGTTTTTGTGCCAGACATCAACTTTTTTTTTATACAGTAGTAACCATTAGCCATTGGCTCACCCACTCTTAATATTTTGTGGCTATATAAGTAAACAAAGAAAATACACATTTGTTTGTACACCTTTTTCATCCTTAGGTATACCATGCCCTATTAGCCATTACCACAGATCCCTGTATATCAAGTGTCTCTGTTCTTTCAGTCTTGCTGATCATTAGTAGTGATTTTGTCTGCCTTACTGTTGATGGATGGATGATGCCACCATTTCTCTCATCATCTCTTTTCTTAAATGCCATCATTGCTTTCAAGTTTCAGGCAGCAATTCTAACAGAATATAAAACTATATAAAGGCAATTACTTGAATTAATAATGTCTGTGTATCAATAAAACTCACTTATCTGACTTTACAGTCCACATCCTGTGATCCAGTACTTTCAAAAGCAATTCCCAAACATGTCCTCACTGTTATTTATAGAATATATTAGCTATATCTTAGAGATTTTATGGTGAATAATCATGCTTCTCTTTCTGGTAGGGTTATAGCTACTTAGGCCATACTGAAGCTGTTTTAGAAGCAATGAGTGGGGGAAATTGGGAGACTGTCAGACAGACATCCTTTTGTAAGGTAATTTTTTCAAGTGAAACCAACTGAATGTTCTGCAGATATTGTGAGAATGATCTCTTCTAGAAATTGTTAGGGGATTGATTCTTCCAACCCAAAGATTCAAAGAATCTTGGGAATAATTTCTTAAACACATACAGAAAAACAGTTTTATTTATTTTATTTTTTAAAAAAATTTTAATGCTTTTTATTTATTTCTGAGAGACAGACAGCATGAGCAGGGGAGGGTCAGAGATAGAGGGAGACACAATCTGAAGCAGACTCTAGGCTCTGAGCTAGCCGTCAGCACAGAAAGTGATGCCGGGCTCTAACCCAGGAACTGTGAGATCATGACCTGAGCCGAAGTCGGCTGTTTAACTGACTGAGCCACCAAGGAGTCCCCAGAAAAACTATTTCAATCCATTGTTCAGGTCTGCACATTTCCTTCTAATGTTTTCACTTCAGTATAGGAGACTTACAGAAAAAGTGTGCTTGGTTTTGATTATGACTCTTTCATACTTATAGTCAGTTCTCAGGACTAAGAATAGAGTCAGCCCTTCCTCTGCAGAACATTAAGAGTTATTTAAATACTGCTTTGAAATCCTAGCAGTATTGAATACCTGCAATATCTGGCATTCAAGTTGTGTTCTAAATAGTTAGTTTGCTGAATTTAGTCTGATGTTTTCACACCATTGGACTTCTGTGGCAATTAATAACAGCCAATGCATTTCATAATTATAACAATAGCCATTATCTCCAGCTTTCAAGCCTGTCAGCCAATGCTTAATCTGGCATAGCTCCTTCTACTCATACTCAATGCCAACCCACCACAGGTAAAAGTCTTATTAATTTTTATCATAACACTGCTAGACACCAATACACTGTACTTAGCCTTAACCAAGTTGTTGACATGTGTTCAGCACTGTCACTATATCATCCTCGGGGTATACTGGTAGTAGTACTCCAAATACCAAGTGCCTTAGTCTGGGTTCTCCCTCAATACAGACTTTAAGACAAGGACTCAAGTAAAAGTATTCTTTTTGAGAATTAGCTACAGGAGTCCCCAGTTGGGGAATTGGAGAAATGAAAAAGGGAAATGCAGAAAATAAATTTAAGATATGTTAATGAACATGCTAACTATATGGAATATTGGGTCTCTGTTTTTTCAGGAATCCCTGGTACATGGTATAAACAAGATTCAGTGTTGTCTCAAGGGGTAGATATTACTATATCCCAGTTTCGATCCATTATCAGTTAAAGGTACCTTATACCTTATACCTTAGCTTATACCATCAGCTAAGTTTACAGATGCCCTCCTCAGGAAGTCATCAGTGTAAATGAGAATAGGAAGGGCACCACTAGCTTTTGCTACACTTCTAATGCTAATGCATTTCTCCTAATAAAATTTGCATTTTGGAAAAAAATATGAAGTGTATTTGATTTAGGCTAATTGCTCATTAACTGAATGAATATCATTTGAAAGTTATCTGGATTTTAGCAAATGTAAAGATCGATGATTTAATTCAAGCTTTGCTTTCATCCTTAAAAAATTTTTTTTGAATCAACTCTTTGTTCCTAGAAATATACTCTCAAAGTTTGATCAAAGGAGCTGTAAATTTATTGTTAAATAAATTTTACAAATTATTTTCATGTTGAAAATGTTTAAAATTTTAACTTTAAGATGGTAAAGTCTAGAAGAGAAACATGATAAATTTATTCTATGAAAGTTCTTTATAATGAAGTCAAAACACAAATTTTGGGTGGCTGGATGGCTCAGTAAGTTAAACGTTTGAGTCTAGTTTTCAGCTCAGGTTATGATCTCATGGTTCATGAGTTCAAGACCCACATTGAGCTCCATGCTGGCAATGTGATAACTGCTTGGGATTCTCTCTCTTTCTCTCTCTCTTTGCCAATTCATTATCTCTCTCTCAAATAAATTTAAAAAAGACCCACAAATTTTGCAATGGGTAAAATTATTGTTTAAGTTTTCTCAGAAGATCATGAAATATAGAGAGCATAGGCTCATGAATTTTTAAAAGTGATTAAGGTATAAAACTTTAAAAATAAATTAAAATCTTTAAGTATCTTATTTCAAATTAATATAAAATATCATTTCAACATAAAATATTGTTTAAAAAGCAAAACACATTGATTTAAATATTTTTTAAAAAGCAAAACACATTGATTCATTGACTTACTTATTCAACAAATAATTATTAAGTGCCTTTGTATTAAATGGTGGGGGAAAAAGCCATAGTTCTTTATGAACAGATGATAAAAGATAAGCACATTGTTTAGGTTTTGAACAGTGATAGTTGAAAATAATGAAAAGAGAGAAACAGAAAGAGAAATCTTTTTGTTATTAAAGGAGTTGTACAGAGAGTAGAGTATTAAATTTTGTGTAGTTAGCTTTTTAAATCTTTGTTGTGAAAAGGAATAGACAAATGAATTACAAATAGAGTAGGAGTCGACAAAAGAAGATTGAATGTAATGTGAAGCCCATAACAAGTTTATAGTCTGTAAGGAATTATTTCATAGACAGTCAGAGATGGCTAATGGAAGAGGAAGAGTGTATTTAAAGAAGTCAATGTGGTAAAAAGACAAAAGAAAGTATCATTAGGGAAGTTGATAGAGAAACAGATGTTTACCAAAAGAAGTATTTTAATGGTGGTGGTAGCCAGTGAGAAAGTAAAGGTGAAAGCATATCCCCCATTTTTCTAGGGTTGGGGGCAGAGTGACAGAAGAGCTCACATTTTACAGTTTCTATGTTCTTAGTGAAATATGAAAAGAATTAATCTGTTTTGACTGACTAATTCAATATTTAATGGGTAAAAAGGTTTCCAAGAGAAAGGTATAGAATTCATATTTAGATTATTAGAAAATATATCAGAATTATTAGCACTTGAAAGCTATTATAATTTGAGATTCTTATATTGAAAGGAGTTTCTTTAGCTTTGTCAGCGTCTCCCAAAATACTTGGATATGTATATGTATTCATGGTTGAGTTTATACAGGAAGTTGTCAGGTGAATAAAATGGAGGAAAAAAGGCCAAATTAACTATATTTTCAAAGGGATGGTTTTACTTATGGGGCACTGAAGACTAAGCGAGGAGCCACTATGGAAAAAGTTATTGGAAAGTTGAGAGTTTAATGGATTGGGGGATTAAGAAAAGACTTTAAAAATTGTGGTTACCATACTTGGGAAGTTGAGATAGAAAAATGTTTTTGTTTCAGTGTGGGAGGCTGAAGTTTGAGGGTTTTGTGTAATAAAATTTGGGTGATGATAGACTCTAAGATATTTAGAATGGTGGATGGCTCCAGAGAAGTTGAAGAAAATGCATTGGTAATGAAGAAGAGTTTCAGAAAAAAAAAAGTCAAAGAACTAAGAAACGAAAATAAATGAAAATAAATTTAAATTAATTCAAATTATAAAGAATAAATGACTATTTCTAAATGATATGATTTGAGTGAATAAAACTTCTCCATGAATCAAATATTTATCATCATGCATTCAAAAGGCAAAACATAAATTTATTGTGAAGTCATGTTTCTATAGTAGTAAAAACTCTTCCCAACCATTCATAAGTAACCACACTAAGCATTCTAATTTATAACTTAGTTTAATGACCATGTAAAGTAATTATCTAAACTACATCAATAAAGTTTATATTTATGTTTCTAAAATGTTTAATTTTGTAATATGTACAAATACAAGTTTATGTTCAACACATAATACTGTTTAGTTCTTCCTTCTTGACCAGTGTGGCCATTACAGGCCATTACAGGATTTTTGTCATGTTTTATTACACTAAAATTGACCTTGTTTATCCGAGTAAAACATGTTACAAAGTTTTTAAATTTCCAATTTTCTATATTATACCCTTCCCCAAATATCATTTCAAAATACATAAGACAAATTTTTAAGGTAGGACATTTTTTCATTTGAATGTGAAAGTTAAATAAATAGGATTCTAGGAAATGTTCTTATTTAAATTTTTTCATCTGAGTGTTTAAAGTTGTTTGGGAGTGTTTATGCTAAAGCAATTGCTGTCAGCAACAATTAATTTGAATGCCAGTAAATGGTTCCTTGTGAGATCTGGTTATCAGATCCTTACTATAGCAAATGAATGTTTTATATACTCAGAAGTGCCACAAGTGAAGTTACGGATTTAAACAGGTGTAATAAGATTGACTGCTAGAATTTTTTCTTATTCTCACCTACCTTCTACTGAGTAGAATATCACTGAAAGTAATAGCTGTGGAATGTTTGCCCTGTCTTGTAAAATTTCACCTTCCTAGCAGAGTGAGTTGGCAAACAAGTGCTCAAATAGGTAACCACAGATCTAATTTGGGGAGAGTAGTTCATCAGTCATAAAAACATAATCTATGAGCACCAGGAGGAGAACTTAACATTGTGAATGTCAAACTGGGGTGATTTTGAATCATAGGAAGTCTGAAAAACTCCCTCATAGTTCTGTGAATTCTCAAAGCTTTTGTATCTTTAAATTCTCTTCAGACTCTGGGTATCTGTTTCCATTACTCTGGTCACTGCCTTGATTCTTGTTAATCCAGATGTCTGAGGTCCTTTTCCAATCTACCTCAAATTCACACATACATACAACTTTAGATTTTTATATTGAATGTAATAATATTTACTAAAATTCAGGGGAGATATATAGCAAAGTAAGGAAGACAATAGATGTCTCTGGAAACATGTGGTAATGAAGGCTTTTGGTCTCTACTGTAGAATATCTGTCATCGACCCCTCATTTGTATATGTTTCCTCTTGTTCTGCTCCTTTCTTCCTTGTTTTTCTTTCCTTTTCCCCCTTCAAAAGAAGCATAAAATATATTTTACCTCATTTGTCTTGATTATCAGTTTAGCCATTCTCTATTCCCTTGACTGTTACATCTATTTAAATCTTCATGTCTTTCCTCCTGTATTCGTTTCTGAGGGCTGCCATAACAAATCACCATAACCTAATGGCTTAAAGCAATATAAATTTATTCTCTCACACTCCGGAGACTAGAAATCCCAAATCATGGTGTTTGCAGGTCCATGCTTCCTCTGAAGGCTTTAAGGGATATTTCTTCCTTGTCTCTTGCAGTTTCTGATGGCTTTGAGAATTCATTGACCTGTAGGTGCGTAACTCCAATACTTGTCTTCATGTGACCTTCTCTTCTTCCTGTGTCTTGTGTCTTCGCTCTTTTATCTCTTATAAAAACACTTATTATTCCATTTAAGGCTGTAAAATCATTGGATTTAGGGAACTTGGGTAATCCAGAATGATCTTAAGATTTTTAACTTGATGAGAACTTCAAAGATTTCTTTTTCCAAATAAAGTCTCATTCATGGGTTCAGAGGATTAGGAAAGAGACATGTCTTTTGAAGGCCAATATGCAATGCACTTGGCAATCTATCCAAAATGCATATCCAGAGGACTGCTTTCAAGATATTCCCCTCCCCACCAAGAGCTATGTGTGCCAGCTAAAGATTCATAACAGATATTTTTCACTCCTTTACAATAAATCAGATGAATGAAGTCAGAGAAAGGTAGAATTCTTTAAGAATGGTCTATGATTAGGGCAAATGTGAGGAAATACAAAAAGTCTTGGGAACTTTAAAGAGTTTGATGGTTATGCAATTATTGCCAAAAAGTAGTTTGCAATCTGACTTTCACAATCACTCTAAATGTTAAAAAGGAATACTGCTTAGGGGCTCCTAGGAGGCTCAGTTGATTGAGCTTCGGACTTCACCTCGGGTCATGATCTCACAGTTCCTGAGTTCATCAGCTGTGCTGACAGCTCAGAGCCTGATTCCTGCTTAGGATTCTGTGTCTCCCTCTCTCTGCCCCTACCCACTTGTGCTCTGTTTCTCTCTCTCTAAAATAAACAAACATTAAAACATTTTTTAAAATACTGAATACTACTTAACTGTATATTCGTTTTTGTTTTTGTTTTATCACGTAAGTACTTTTAAAATATCTGATTCATTCTTTGCTCTTTCATTGTAGGATAGGAATTAAACTATTCTACCTGTTAATTTAGGGGTTAGGCTAGTATTGAGAAGCTGAGCAGCAAAAGAAGGGATTGCAATAATCTACTCAAGTGTACCTGGGCTATTGCTCACTCTCCTCCAGTGAGGCAGAGAAGAGATGTTGTGGCAACAGGGCAGCAAGTTCTATGGCAGCAGATGAAGGTAATATACCTGTGGCTAAGGAATTCACAGTGTTTAAATAAACAACGTCAGCAATGAGGACTTTGCTATTGGACATACAGTCGTGAGTGGATAAAAAACAATAGAATTTCATGTGGTCATCTTCTCAGAAAATGCATTCATCTTGCCTGTTATCTCAAAGTGTCCTGCAGTTGTGTGCTTGACACCTGCCATGGCTCCACTCTGCAGGAAATGGGAGTGAAGTGCCAGGCACACGAGTGGCTGAGCCACCAAGACTTGGGACAAAAGTGGTGGCATACATGGAGAGAAAGAAAGGGGTCCTTGGGTCCTGGTAATTGCTGGGAAGCATCTGTCTCTTCCCCTGGCTGTTGTTATTTATACGAGTGTTCAGTTTGTGACAGTTCATCAAGTTGTATACTTATTTGTGAACTTCTCTGTATGAATATAAATAAAATGTTAAACAATCTTTTTTTAACGTTAAAATTCAAGTGTCAAGCTTTTTCTTAGGGCTTTTATTTTCTTTTAGATTTGGTCCTTTGTAAGTTTCATGACAAATCATTTTGATATAATCCTATATAATTTTTTCCCAATTTATCACAGTAAAATATATATAACATATAATTTACCATCTTAACCATTTTTAAGTGTACAGTGGTATTAAATACATTCACAATGTGCAGCCATTACCACCATCCATCTCCATAACTCTTTTCTTGTAAAATGAAAACTT
The DNA here is from genome assembly GCF_003009895.1 of Hyaena hyaena. NCBI lineage: Eukaryota > Metazoa > Chordata > Mammalia > Carnivora > Hyaenidae > Hyaena > Hyaena hyaena. Next base: position 270,925 of record NW_024082079.1, on the reverse strand, counting down.
TATACCCATTAAACAGTAACTCAATTCCCTCTTCTCTCTACTCCCTGGTCTAGTCATCATTCTACTTTCTGTCTCTATGATTTTGACTCTTTGAGTACTTCATATAGGTGAATCATATGATATTTACCTTTATTGTGAGTGGATTATTTTACTTGGCATAATATCCTCAAGGTTCACCCATGTTGCACCATATTCCTTTTTAAGGTTGAATAATATTTCATCATATGTATATACTACATTTTACTTACCTGTTCATCTGTCAATAGATACTTAAGTTGCTTCTACCTTTTAGCTATTGTAATAAGGTGGCTATGAACATGGGTGTATAGATATCTCTTTGCAACTGTGCTTTCAATTGTTTAGAGTATATATATACACACTCAGGAGTAGAATTGCTGGCTAATAGGATAATTCATTTTTAAAATTTTGAGGAATACCCATTCGTTTTTACATAGTGGCGGTGCTACTTTACATTCCCACTAGCAATGCACAAAGGTTCCAATTTCTCCATATCTCACCACTATTTGTTGCTTTCCACTTTTTTTGATAGTAGCCATCCTAGTGGATATGAAGTAGTTTCTCATGGGAGTTTTGATTTACCTTGATGAACATCTTTTTATGTGCCTATGGCTATTTGTAGATTTTTTTTTTTTTTTTTTTGAGAAATGTCTGTCCCAGCCTTTGCCCATTTTTAAATTGGGTTATTTTGATTGTTGTTGATTTTTAAGATTTTCTTATATATCCTAGGGTTGATCCCTGATCAAATATGTAATTTGCAAGTATTTTTACCCTTTCTGTGGGTTGCTTTTTTACTGTGCTGATAGTACTTTTGGTGTACTCTTTTTGTTATTCATGAAGTCTATTTTGTCTATTTTCTATTGTCTGTGATTTTGGTGTCATATCCTAGAAACCACTGTCAAATCCAATGTCATGCAGTTTTGTCCTGCTGTCTTCTAAGATGCTACTGTTTTAGATCTTACATTAGAGCCATGGATTCATTTTGAGTTAGTATTTGTATACGGTATTAGGTAAGGGTCCAACTCTATTTTCTTATATCTAAAAACAGGATGACAAAAGTTCTCCTTTAAAAACTCACAACATTTTTCAAATTGAGAGGATATTTTAACTTTCTATTACTATATATATATAATGCTATCATATACAGTGATTCAGTTCTAAATGAAAAGTTAACTGGTCTCATTTTTGAATATTTTTTATAATAAGGTAACAACTGAAAGATATGACATTTATTTTGAGCTTATTTGAACCATATATATATATATATATATATATAACTTTAGATCTCCAAATAAAACCTTTAAGAAATTCAATAGTTTCCTACACTCTATAATGTTGACTTTGTTATAATTTTATTTAATTTCATATTATTGAACATTTCAAATGATATTCATGTAGAGTATAATAAACAGTATGACTTAAAGTAGCTCTTTTTGTTTCTTTATTTCTATAGGTTAATTAAAATAATAGAAAAACAAGAAGTGAGTGAGAGAGACAAAATTTATTATTAGGTGGTATGAACTACTGCTTTAAAAAAAAAGAAAATTGAATTAAAAGCCTAGAGACTGGGAACAGCATAGAGTTTTCAGAATAAACTGTTGTCATTATAAAAAAGCCACTGGATTTCCTGGGCTTCATGTGCTTTAGTTTGATCATTGCATAATTAGAGACTTGCATCAGGAACACACCTATAATTTTCTCTAAAATCCATTCTATCAATAGAGGCAGTTTTATTAAAAAATATACTAGATGCTATAATTTATAATCTCAAAGGACTCTCTTCATCCATCGTGCAAGTCACCTCCAGCTAGTGATTAGAGTCAAGGTTGTAAATGGCATATAATTCACCACATCCTGATATTCAAATAGCCAAAGGCTAAATTGGCTTCGATGTACTAATTATGGAAAGTGTAAAGTTGTGAATAAAATATGTTTTCATTAGAAAAACAATGGTATGGTGTTTGTGAAATAAATAAAAATGCACATGAGACTATGTTTTAAGGAGGGATCTAAGCTGATTAGAAGGAAATGATCAGGTTTTTGGCAAATACAGTTGTTTTAGGAAAAAAATCTCTTTATTTAATCCATGATATCAGATACACTTTTAACACTTGAGCCATGACAGTTAATTAAAGTGGGGCAGTAGAATGATTAAAGATATTCTAGCCATCACTATATTATTTTTGTGTATGTAAATATACACATGCATTTAAACATCAAGTAATTAGACAAAGCAAAATGTATTAATGTGTTTTAATTCCCACATTAGGATTAAAAGGATGTTTTGTTATTCTAGGTCTCTAAAGTCATCTTTAAAACAATATACATGTAACAATATATATGTTACATATATTATATATAACACATATGTATGTTTAACAATCTATAACATATCTGAGAAGTGCATTGCTATGTCCCGGTCTGTTCCAAATAGACCTCCTTTGGGTTCATGCTTCCAGGTAATTTTATGAAATATTTTTTTGGTTCCACTATATGCTTAATTTGAGCAGGTCAGAGTCCTATTCATTCATATTGGGAAAAGGAAAGTGGGGTTTCTTATATGGAACATGCAGTATAGTGGTGGACTGACTGAAAATACTAGTTTTGTAATATAGTTTCTTACATGTGATTTGTTACTATAAATTTGGCAAAACTATGTGTAATTCTTATTTGAACATAAATGTAATAATTATTTTGGCTCCCTGCTAAACAGGAGGTAGCTTTATTGAATTTTTATCATTAGGTGGGGAGTGATGAATGGATATACTGATTCAACAAGGGACTGAAACCTTGCGTTAAAAAGCAAAACAAAAAACTAGGTCATAGTAGTGGGGCTGAATGATGTAATCTAATGTAAGCATGTGGGATGGGAGTGGTTCAAGACAAAATCTGGGGAAAGCTGAAGTATTTTATTTATGTGAAGACCTTTATAGGAACTTTAAACTGATGAGGGCAAAAGACTGTGTGTAAACAGTATCTGGGAAGTTCCTACTATTTACTTTGTCACTACTTTGCCTAATATTAATTTCAAGACAACTTAGGAACTAAAAATGAAGAGATTCTATGTTGGAATCATACTTAATAGTCATATTTAATCTATGGGTGGATAATATTATGTATCTTCTTGGCTGGGCCATGATGCTCAGGTCTGTGGTCAAACACTATTTTGGACTTTTCTGTTAGGTCTTTCAGCTGAGATTAGTATTTAAATCTGTGTGGGCCAAGGGGTTGCTCGGCAGAATCCGCCACATCTGGGGAGCAGCACCCATGCCGGGCTAGGACCAGAGTGTGGGTGAAGCTGTGGGAGGCCCCATTTGCTGGCGGTCACAGAACTTTGTGGTGATTGTTGCTTGCCTCCCCCACCTCCCTGGCTGCCATCGCCTCCTGGGCTGCAGCCTCCTCCTTTTCCTCCTTCTCCTGTCTGGCTGCTCCCTTTTGTGCTGCCGCCTCCTCCTGGACTGGGCTCTTGGTGTCTTGTCCCCTCCTGGAGATGTTCCTGTCACTATCGACTCTTTATTCATGCTCCTGCACAGGAGGAGGCACAGGCATCAAGATGTCCATCCGAGTGGTGGTCAGGGAAGCCGCTCTCACCAGGAGCTAGTACATAGCCTGAGGACTGCAGCTGACTACAGTGGCGATAAGGTTAGCTTTCACAAGTGCAGGCTGCAGAAAGACCTGCTAGAGCTGTTACTGCACCCCATGCAGGATATATGTACTGTGGGTCTTGTACTGCCCACCCTTACAAACAAGTGGATCCAGCTACTACCTGGAGAAATTTTACCCTGCGGTCTTCTCATCCTGTGCCTCACTCGCGATGTGTACTTTCCAGTGTGTATGTACAGAAAACACCTCTGTATGACCTTCATACTGATCAAAAGGTTTTCAAGAACTAGAGAAGATAGGAATGTTTGAATGCATGTCTCTGTAGACAGATGAGGATGAACATAGTATTGAAATGCATTTGTCTTATGCAGCTAAAGCCATGGGGAGCTATGAGGATGAGTTTACTATTATTCCTGTACTAGTCGGAGCATTGTATAAATCATAATAACAGGAGTTTGGAAAACTCTTCAGGAAATATCCAGTGGATCCTAGTAATCTCTTTGTGGTTTCTCCTAATTTCTGCCACTGGAGTCAAAGATTCTGTTACAGCTACTATGGTGAATCCCAGGAGAAGATTTATAGATCCATTAAACATCTAGATAAAATGGGCATGAGTATTATAGAACAGTTGACCCCATATTAGCAATCACTTGAAGAAATACCATAATTCTATATGTGGAAGACTTCACTCAAGTGTTATTAAATGCTATCACAGAGCTCCAGAAAAATGGAATGAATCTGAGCTATTCCTTTTTTGATTATGCCCAGTCAAGCCAGTATAGAAACTGCCAAGACACTTCAGTGAGTTTTGTAGCAAGAACACTCATGGTCTGAACCCTCAAGCTCTGAATCCCCAGTGAGGCCACCTGCACATATTCATTCTCTGTCTGGAGTCACAGCCTAGCCTTTACCAAGATACTGGTCCTGGTTTGGGGGATTCTAGAATCTCAAACTAATAGAATTTTCCTTCCTTAATTTAAACTCCTTAAAAAATGCTTTATAGTTTAGGGTAGTGGAAGCAAGCTGACATCAAAATATTTTGATCCAAAGAGATGATGGGGCGCCTGAATGGCTCATTTGGTTAAGTGTCCCACTCTTGATTTCAGCTCAGGTCATGATCTCAAGGTTTGTGAGACTGAGCCCCATGCTTACAAGTATAGAGCCTGCTTGAGATTCTCTCCCTCTCCCTTTGTCTCTTCCCCCCAAATATACACATATATACACTTAAAAACAAAACAGATGGCACTGTAAAAAAATGACAGTGTAAAGGCCCAATTGTGATAGCTTTTTGAAAATGACTTGTAAAGCATTTATCATACTCTCCCTCCTTTCCTTCCTTCCTTCCTTCCTTCCTTCCTTCCTTCCTTCCTTCCTTCCTTCCTTCCTTCCTTCCTTCCTTCCTTCCTCCCTTTGGAGAGCACAATCGGGGGAGGGATAGAAAGAGAGGAAGAGAGAGAAAATCCCAAGCAGGCTCCACACTGTTAGCACAGAGCTCAATGCAGGGCTCAAACTCACCAACCATAAGCTCAAGACCTAAACCGAAATTAAGAGTTGGATGCTTAACTGACAAAGCCACGCAGGTGCCCCCCACTTACCATATCCTAAATCTACACTCTTTGTACACTGATGTACATAATTCCACAAAGTTTTGCAATTCCATAGTTTTGCAAATTATACATAAAGTGTGGAAGGTTTTTAATAAAGAAATTGTATTTGTAAATGATCTGTATTAAAATATAATAAATTCCCAGTTATCTTCAATTACTACTGTGTTGTACAATAGATAACTTTTATTTGAGTAGCTAACATAAAGGGAGACACAACTCAAAAGAAAAGTTAAATCCAGGACTTTAAGTAAATCAGAGTGCCCTCCATGATTAGGGTGGCCTTCATCCAACTGGCTAAATTCCTGAAAAGAACAAGAATTACCTCCCCTGAGCAAGAGAGAATTCTGCTGACAGATGGCCTTCAGAATTTAACTGCAATATAGTCTCGTCCCTGAATATCCAGCTTATGGCCTTCAGACCTAAGTTGTATATTTTGGTCTTGCCATCCTCCATAATCATGAGACAGTTCCTTAAAGTATAATCTTTATTTATATCCTTATCCTATTCTGTTTCTCTAACAAATAGAGAAGAATCCTAACAAATAAAATGCATATATATAAATTAAGTTCACAAGGCCCTTCATTATTTTATATATCACTGTTCTTTCTAAATAATAATAATTTTTGATGGATCCACACTAGGAGTATTGGTTAAAAGGTAATTTTTGTAGCTTGCATTGAAAAACTCCAAGCAATCAAATATTAGACATCCTGGGACAAGGTTATAAACCTAAATTTTGATATTTAGAATTTGATTTCATATTTCTGACTTCCAAGTCTGTGGTCTATCTACATTATTGTAGTTTCTTTCAGCTTAACTCCAGTAGAGAAGTTGGATGTAAATTATTCTCTGTGAGAAAGAGGAAAAAAATCTGTGCTTTTAATCTTGGTGGCTATTTTAACTATTTTTAGAGATTTGCCTAAAGTCACTAGATTTTCTCATAATATATTTCCTTAAAATGAAATGTACTTTTCAGAAATGTTCAGTAATCTCTTTAATACTATACTATTTAGTACTTTAATGAGCACTTTTATCATGCAATTTTAATTCGTTTCATCTCTGGTAATGATCTTATTACCTATATCCATATTAATGAATTTCTTCCTTATAATATCTACTTTATGGACATTTAAATTTAAGGATATATAATTTAAATATGTCATTAATGCAGAACTTCTAAGTTTGTTCATAATAAATTAATTTATTCAGCTCTACTAGTTAACCTTTGAATTGGTTTTCAAAGATTTTCTACAGGAGTGGCTACATAATAATCAGTTTGGGATGAAAATGAATGTATTCTTTGGAATTCCAAAGTACTAGTTTATTATTTAGTTGAAGAGGTAATTCGTTTCTTCAGAGAATGGAAAGAGTGATCAGACTGTCAACACTGATTTTTACTAGTATATTCCAACCAGTCATCTATAGTAAGAGAGCTAAGTCAGAACTATTAATGTTCTGGGGCTCCTGGGTGGCTCAGTTGGTTGAGCACTGACTTTGGCTTAGATCTTAATCTCATGGTTCATGAGTTTGAGTCCTGAGTCAGGCCCTGTGCTAACAGCTCAGAGCCTGGAGCCTGCTGCAGATTCTGTCTCTCTCTCTCAAAAATAAACATTAAAAAATATACTTAAAAAAAGATCTGTTGATGTTCCTCCAAACTTTCTATCATTTAATATTTTCTACTTTATTAAATTGTATTTAAATGATAGGTATAAAATAAGGTAAATAATAAAGGACAAAGGAAAATGTATTGCTATTTTAATCATAAAATTATTACAGGATGGGGGCGCCTGGGTGGCTTAGTCGGTTGAGCGTCCGACTTTCGCTTAGGTCATGATCTTGCGGTTTGTCGGTTCCAGCCCCACGTTGGTCTCTGTGCTGACTGTCAGCTCAGAGCCTGGAGCCTGTTTCAGAGTCTGTGACTCCCTCTCTCTCTGACCCTCCCCTGCTCACGCTGTCTCTCTCTCTCTCTCTCCTAGAAATAAATAAAACATTTAAAAAAATTTTTTTAAATTATTACAGGATGTATGAGATTTTTAAATATTCAATTACTTTAACTGTATTGTATGAATATTTAGAACTTTGAACTTTATTTGTAATTGGTTTTGCCCTGGTATTATAATCATGGCTTACATCTCATGACTAAATAATGTGGATCTTTCCCTCAGTACTGACTCAAATATATTGGTTTGGTATAACACAAAGTTTTCGGAAATCATTGACATTTTTGCCACTTTTGGTCATAATGTTTCTTTCTGGACAGAGATATTAAAGTTTAAATATAATCTCTTCCTCATAGAAAAGTCAGGCTTGTACCAAATCATCAAGCTCCAGGAAGTAAATAAAACTTTTACCTAGAGTTCAGGCTGATTCTAGTATACCTTTTATCTAAAGAAGCCTTTTTGTGTACCTTTTATCTAAAGAAGCCTTTTTGTGTACCTCATGTTAAAGTTCTATTTTTTGTATGGTGAATCTCTTTACTTGAATCCCCACCCTTCTGTTAAAATCAGCCTAACCATACTGTTATGTCCCAGGTTGACTTAATTGACTTGATACTAGTGCAACTGATTTTAAATCTATTAAGTCCTGATAGCAACTGATTTTAAGTATATTAAGTCCTGATAGTAACTTGCTAGATTTTACTTGTGACAATTCATATTACCTTCTACCCCAGCTCTGTGGTGTTTGTACCATGATAAAGGGTCTCAGGCTAAATAAATTTACTCTCTGATTCAAGCTCTTGTGTTAATGTGATGTTTTAGAAGACACTTGTGATTTTGTGTGACACTTAGAATAGTGAGTATCTTGACCCTTTTTTCTATATCGAATTCAGTTAATAAGGACATAAAGATAGTATTGGTTTAATACATATTTGTAGGTATACTTTAAAAGGAGTCACTGAATTCAAACAAATCTAAAAACAAGTATTAGTGGAATGTTGATGAATAGTAGTGTTAATTATTCTCACTTCATTTCCTTTGCCTAAGTATGCTTCTGGTTGGGTCTCTTTTTTTTTTTTTTTTTTTTCTCACTTGCATGTTAATCCATCCTGAACTAATTCTATTGACCCCAAAAATAATAAAGCTGAACAATGCCATAATTAGGTATTACTAATGCTACCCCCAATTTGTAACTACTGTGTTATTATTCAGTGGTGACCACTAGAATCTTTAATCATTCATATAATGGTTAATTTTATGTGTCAACTTGACTGAATTCTCAGATAATTTGACTAGACGTTACTTCTGGGTATGTTTGTGAAGAAGGTTTCTGGATGCAATTAGCATTTGAATTGGTGAGTTGAGAGCAGATTGCTTTCCCCTGTGAATAGTAATCATTTAATCCACTGAAAAACTGAATAAAACAATCAGGGTAAGAAAGAATGTGCTTTCTCAGCCTGACTGCATGAGCTGGAAGTCAGTCCTCTCCTGCCTTCAGACTGGTTTTTCGTCATCAGCCTTCTGTTTCTCAGAACTATACTACCAGCTTTCTTGGGTCTCCTGGTTGCAGATATCTGGAGATATGTTTGTCTATCTATCTTCCTATGAGAGAGACAGGGTATATATAAAAGTATATGTATATTTTTCCTTTTGGCTTTGTGTCTTGGAGTACTCTGGAATTCTTGGAGTACTCTGCCTAATCTAATTCACTTAAGATATCTTTTCTTATCAATAAAAATTTCAATCAATGCACTAACTCTTAGTTCAACATAGTTAGTTGCTAACAGTCTATGGTCCTCTCCAACATGGTGAGCTGATGTTTGCCTAGGCCATTTAACTTTGCCATTTTTTTCTATATTTCTATATTTAAAAATATTTTCTATACATTCACTTTATAGCAGCTATAACTGCTATGTTACAGCACATATATGTGTAAATTGTTTTTTTAAAGTCTTTGTCTTTTAGATGTACACCTGCAAACATGTTTTTTGATTCCTCTGTCATACATTTTTATTTTAATGTAGACTAATAAAGGCAATACCATCAAATGGACACTTCATTATTTTGCCAACTGGGTATATAATATTTCAATGTTATTGACTTAATAATTTCCAAATATTTTTCTGGTGTCTGGGTCATATCAGTAAGAATAAAAAAATATATGAATTGTTCTGAATTACTTCAAACAGGACAGATATAAACCATAAACAAAAACATAGCAAATAAAGAAATGACAGAGTGTAGTGGAAGTTGATAAGTATCAAGGAAAAAATTATTAAAACATGTTAAGGAAGTTAAGGAGTATAGGTTTACCATTTTATATAGGGTAAAGAGGGGCGCCTAGGTGGCTCAGTCTGTTAAGCGACGACAGACTTCGGCTCAGTTCATGACCTCACAGTTCGTGGGCTCAAGCCCCGCATCAGACTCTGTGCTGACAGCTAGCTCAGAACCTGGAGCCTGTTTCAGATTCTGTGTCTCCCTCTCTCTCTGACCCTCCCCTGCTCGCATTATCTCTCTCTCTCTCTCTCTCAAATAAGTAAAAACATTAAAAAAATTTTAAATAGGGTAAAGAGAGTAGGCTTCAAGGTAAAGGTAATATTTGAACAAAGACTTGATGGTGTTGAAAAAATTGGTTTTGTAGAGCTGAAGGAAAAATTTCTAAGCAGAGTTTAATAGCCAGAACAAAACCCTAATGAGGAAGAATATCATGTGTGTTATAAGAACAAAAAAGTCTTATGCAAAGTAGGCCAGAGAAATGGTAGTAGGGAATAGGATGTCCTACTAATAATAAAGAGCTAATTTATTAATAACTGCACAGGACAGCAGGTGGTCACTGTGACTCTCCAAGGAAACTAGGATGTAAGGTCACCTTATTGCAGGCTATTGTAACAACTTCCTTTTACAATGAGGATAGAAGAATTGTTGCAGAGTTTTGAGAAGATGGGTTACATGATCTAACTTGAACTTTTTAAGTAGCTGCCACACCAAAAAAATGTTATTTGAATGAATGACAGATTACTCTGGCTGCTCTGTGGATAGTAAATTCTAAGGGAGGTGGTGGTGAGGTTATGAAAGCAGATCAGCTAGGATGTATTATCATATAACCAAGGTTAAGACTGTGCTTGAATATGGTTGTAGCTATGGAAATGGTGAAATATGGTTAATTTTTTTAATCTATTTTGAAGATAGAACCTCAAATATTTCTTGATAGATTGGATAAGACACAAGGGAGAAAGAGAAGAGCCATAAATATGTCTGATTTCTTAGGTCTGAGGAAACCATTGAATGGTATATGAGAGATTGTAGACCTAGTATGTTTGTGGAACAAGTATCAGAAGTTTCATTTAAAGTTTTATTAGCCAAGTGGAGGTGTTAGTAACTGTTTATAAAATGTCTGTCTGGTTAGATAGAGATATATACTGAATCTAAAATATAATTATAATTTGGAGTGGTATGCAATGATTTGTAAATCCATGAGACCAAAGGAGATTACTAAGACTGACTGTAAATAGAGAAGAGGATCAAGTATCAAGAGTTCTTCAAAAATTATTCATTCAATAATTATTTGTTATGCCAAAAAAAAGAATAAGAAAAAATACATATCTGTTAAGAGACCATATAGGTGGCCAGAAAATCCGTAGTGTGATGTCTTGCAAGATAAATGAAAACAACATCCATTTTTCCTGAGAGTATATGTCTCTTTTTTGACAAGATATTTTTCCTCATGTTACAAATTCTGTTTATTATATATAATTTATTTGTTTAAGTATTTATTTGTGAGACCAAATTTCCCTAGTCTAGTACTGCAATCATTCCTTTCATAATTATTCATTTATGAGGAGGGGTGAGGAGAGAGACAGAGAGGGAGAGAGAGAAAGAGAATGAGCATGCAAGCAGTGAAGGGACAGAAGGAGAGAGAGAATTTTAAGCAGGCTCCATGCCCAGGGCAGAGCCCGATGCAGGGCTTGATCTCATAACTGTAAGATCATGATCTGAGCTGAAATCAAGAGTTGGTGGCTTAACCAACTAAGCCACCCAGGTACCCCTTCATAACTATTCTTTATGTTGAGAAATATAGAACAGCATATAGGTAGAAGTGAGATGGACAACTATGAGAAAAAACCATAGATATCTAATAAATTGTTAGATCTCATATATAAATGGGAAATTGCAAGTCAAATGTGTAATTAGCTTCTAAAAATCTTACTGGAAGTAAATATTAAATTTGAATTCCAGTTAAGCAGTCTGACTTGAAGTTCAAACTTTCTTTCAAATCAAAACCATTTCCCCAAATATTGTCTACTAAAAATAATTAACTCCTTCCTCTCCTTCATCAAGAATCCCTGGCTAAATTTAGGAATTTTGCATTTCTCAGGTATATTTTGCAAACTATTGACTAGTTTCCACTTCTCCACATTGCCATCCCTCCCATTCCTTCATCTAAATTGTACCAGGGAAATGTATTTGTAATGTGGTTACAGACTTACTACCCTCCTATTTAAAATTTCCCTTTCCTATAGAATAAGTACAACTGTGTTTGTAGGGTGTAAAATATCCTTTGGTTGCAGCTAAATTTTCATCTCATTTTTCTATTCAGGAACCCATTTTTTATTGTGACATATTGTATTAGGTTTAGGCATAGAACATAATGATTTGAAAAATGTACATATTGCAAAATGATTACCACATGAAGTCTAACATCCATCACCACACATAATTGCATTTTTTTTCTTTTAATGAGAATTTTAAAAATATACTCCCTGAGCAACTTTCATATATACAATACAGTATTGTTTACTGTAGTCACCATGCTATACAGTACATCTTCAAGACTTAGTTATCTTATCACTGGAATTCTATGCCTTTTAACCTCCTTCACCCATTTTGTACATCCTTCATCCACCTGCCTTTGGCAACCAGGAATCTGTTCACTGTACCTATGAATTCAAGTTTATGTGGATTTTTAAAATTAGATTCCATAGATAAGTGAGATTATATAGTATTTTTCTTTCTCTCTGACTTATTTCATTTAGTATAATGTTCTCAAGTTTCATCCATCTTGTTTCAAATGACAGGATTTATTTTTTGGGTATCTAAATTATATACATATTAATATAAATTATATTATTATAAATTATATATACCAAATTTTCTATATCCATTCATCCATTCATTGATAATTTTCTGTTTCCATGTCCTGGTTATTGTAAATAATTCTGTAATGAACATGGGGGCACAGATATTTTTTCAAGATATTCATTTTGTTTTCTTCCAACAATTACTCAGAACTGGAATTGTTAGATCATATGATAGTTCTATTTTTAATTTTTTGAGTAACTTCCATACTATTTTCTGTAATGTCTGTACTAATTTACATTCCTAGCAACAGTACACAAAGATTCCCTTTTTGTCACATCCTCTCCAACACTCATTATTTCTTGTCATTTGAAAAATAATCATTCTCATTGATGTGAAGTGATATCTCATTGTGGTTAGGATTTACACTTCCCTGATGATCATTGATGAGCATCTTTTCATGTATCTCTTGGTCATTTGATTGTCTTCTTTGGACAAGTGTCCTCTGCCCATTTTTTAATCAGATTTAATCAGGTTTTTTTTTTCCTATCAGTTTGTATAAGTTCTTTATATATTTTGGATATTAGATCCTTATCAGATATATGGTTTTCAATTTTTTTCATATTCTGAAGTTACCCTTTCATTTTTTCCTTTGCTGTAAAGAGCTTTTTAGTTCAATGTAGTCCTTTGTGTTTATTTTTGGTTTTGTTAAATCCAAAACATCATTGCCAAGACTTATGGCAAGGAGCCAGCCACTATGTTTCCTTCTAGAAGTTTAAGCCTTATGTTTAGGTAATCTATTCAGAGTTGTTTTTGTGTATGGTATAAGATAGTGATCCAATTGTATATCATTGACTCCTTTATCACAAAATAATTTGACTGTATATACATGGGTTCATTTCTGGGTTCTCTATTGTATTTCATTGATCTGTGTGTCTCTTTTATGCCCATAGCATACTATTTTAATGCCTTCAGCTTTGTTCTTTCTTTGGTTATCTGGGTCTTTTGTGCTTCCATAGAGATTTTAGGACTATTTGTTCTATTTCTGTGAAAAATGCCATTGGAATTTTGATAGAGATTGCATTGACTGAATCTGTAGATCGTTTTTGGTTGTGTGGACATCTGACAACATTAATTCTCCCAATCCATTAGCATGGAATAACTTTCCATTGATTTGTGTCTTCTTCAGTTTCTTTCCTCAATATCTCACAGTTTTTAGTATATGAATCTTTCATCTCCTTAGTTAAATGTATTCCTAGGTATTTTATTCTTTTTGATGCATTTGTAAATGAATTTGTTCTCTTTATTCCTGTTTATGATAGTTTATTATTTGTACATAGAAACACAACAGATTGTTGTGTATTTTGTATGCTACACATTTGCTAAATTCATTTATTAGGTCTAACAGATTTTTGTGGAGTCTTTAGGGTTTTCTATATATAATATCATGTGTTCTGCACATTTTAATCTCATTTTTCCCACCAAGTTACACATTTTAAAATTTATACTTCACTAAGCCATTTGCAGGTTCTTCTTCTTTTTTTTTTTTTTTTAATATTTTTTATTTATTTCTAGGAGAGAGAGAGAGAGAGAGACAGCGTGAGCAGGGGAAGGTCAGAGAGAGAGGGAGACACAGACTCTGAAATTGGCTCCAGGCTCTGAGCTGACAGTCAGCACAGAGGCCGACACGGGGTTCGAACCCATGAACCGCGAGATCATGACCTAAGTGAAAGTCGAACGCTTAACCGCCTAAGCCACCCAGGCGCCCCCATTTGCAGCTTCTTCTATGCACTTATCTTTATGTTTTCTATCCCCTTGTAGTATGTACTTCTTCTGATTTGTTAAATATATTCTTCCAGACAAAACTTCCAAGATCTTTTCTAAAGTCCTTCTTGATACCATATCTGTCTCTAATATGCCAACTTAATTAACTCCTATATGCATATGTACTTTATATACTGGGTATAATTATGCATTATTTTTATTTTTTAAATTCCATGTGTATTTGTTGTTGTTTTTTTTATTTAACTGATTAAAAGTTCCTCTAAATTCCAACTTCTCTATTTATACATTTGAGAACATGAAGAACACAACACATTTTTTTTTTAACTAAAAAGTTTGCCTAAAAGCGTAGAAACCATTGTGAACTTTAAAGCATTATAATCAGTACATTCAGTCTAAGCTTTTATATTTCCTATTGTCTATAAGCAGTGCAACTTTGGATGCAGAAAACACAAAAACAAAAGATCCTAAGAGAGACCAATTTAGATATAACACAGACATGGATAAATAATAGTAATGGAAAACAAGGCTAAGGCAAAACAGATGTAAAAATTGAAACATAAACAAAAGTTTTCATCACATATGGAAGAACACAGCTACCTGATGTATCCAGACAGATCTAAGAAATTTGTTCTAAATATCTGACAATAAAAGGTTTACTAGTCTATTTACCATATTTTTCATCAGTCAGTAAGTAATATTAAATCAATAAAAATATGAAGCACTGAATTTGTTTATTCCTGAACTTGTCCCATCTTTCAAATCTATGTTGTACTTATTTATTTCTAATTTTTCCACATATATAACAAAACAAATTGAGGTAGCCTATTTTTGAAATGATAAGTTATATGATTTGTAAATAAAAGACTAAAATAATCCATGGAAAAATGCAGCTGACCAAAGCCTAACTATTATGCCCAAGTTAAACTAACTTGGGCATGGGTTTTAGAGCAAAATTTTAGGCAGCTATAGTTACTGTACATATTTTTACTAAAAGCTGGCAAAGGACCTGAAATTCCCCCTATATTGTTCCCATTTTACATTAGAAATGAGTAAGAAAATAGTGGGATGCCTGCGTAGCTCAGTTGGTTGGGCCTCTGACTTTGGCTCAGGTCACAAACTCACAACTCTCTTTCTACCGCCACCTCTACCTCTCCCTCTTTCTCTGTCTCTGTCTCTGTCTCTCTGTCTCTCTGATAAATATTAAGAAAAAAAGAAACCAGTAACAAAATAGTTAAGATGCTGAGATAACAAGAACATTTTTATCACTCTATGGCTCCTTCCTACCCACTCCATTCTCATGAAATCAGCTGCTTCCCAAAATGTCGATTGATCTCATATTGTCCTTTCCTCCCTCAGTTGGTCAAGTTTTCAAAGAAGCCATACATGAATTGCTCTCATAAAGCTAATTCAAATAAACCTGCTGGATCTCACCATTGTTTTAAGCAACTTATTTCTCTATGTCTTTTGTACTTTCATAAAACATTTTTCACATTGTATTATAACTATCTTCTTTTCTACCAGCCTATATTTATTTGGAATGGTAGCAGGTGCATAATTGATAAAGATAACAAAATTATTGCACAAATATGTGAATGGTTTCTCTGCGTATTACATATGTTAACCTAATATTCTGCTTTTAATTCTACCATGGATACACATTTGAAAAGTCAGTATTTAGAGTACAATTTCAATTAACTGGTCATATTTCACTCACCAGGTTATTGGTAAATAGGCATTATATCAATATATTATATTAGATTCTAATGTACAAGTGCCATTAAATCTATATTTTAGATGAGCTAAAACATATATGGAAATAATACATGGTTGAATAGCAGCCAAAGGTAAACATGAATATATATATATATATATATATACGTATAACATATATATATAAAATATAATGTAAACAAAATATGTTTATATTTTGAGGTGGTTAGATGCAGGTCAATAAAAATTCAATGCAAGTGGGTATATATTGTGCCATTTATCTGCAACGGCTATGAAGCTTAAACCTTGTATCACAACTCAAACAAAAAGAAATGGAATACCTCTCTTGAATTCACCAGAGGGGGGAAAAAATCTTGGAATTATAATTGCCTATTTGCTGGTTGGATTATAAATTCATCCCTGACTGATTCCTGTCACCAGACTGGTGCCCTGACCGGCCAGACTGAGTAAGGCCGTCCTTACAGTTGTGAGTGGAACAGGCCCACCCCAAATTGCAGAAACCCAGACTGAAAAAACATGGGTTTCAAAATAAAATTTGAAGTGTTGCATCTAGAAAAGTGGAGAATATTTCACATATTGAACAACCATCACTAGAGCAATAATTTTCCCCTGTAAGATCAAAGAAAGGACACATTTCTCCTTATATTTGTTGCTGGAAATTTTTGTATCTTAGTCTTCAAAGGTGAGTATAATGTCAGTGGCTATAGAAATAGTGGAAGGAATTACACATATTTGATAGAGATGCAAGTACATAAAATATATTGAACTTTCAGGATTTACTGACTAGGGTTGTTGGAATGCAAAAAAGAGGAGACAGATATGAGATGAGACTGTAAAAAAGGACAGATAATGACTTCTGTGCAGAACATGTTAACTTCTGATAAATCATAACATATTTAAATAGTCATATTCATCAAGCAAATGAAATAATCTGATACCTATGTTTGTCGTATGGTATTTTGTACATGTATGTGTGTTTGTGTATGTATGTGTGAAGTTATGAAAGTTCAAATGAGTGTATGTATGTATACTAACTGCTAAAATATATAATATGTATACTGACTGGCAAAATACACTTATATAGCAGTTTCATAAGCAAATTATATAGAAATTTGTAAAATGTGGTTTTATGTTAAATTATGATAGATTTTATTTATTTACTATGATAGATTTTAAATTTAATCCACTTACTGAAAAAATTTTCCAGTTCAGTAAGCTTTTACATTATCTAGCAAAATAGGAATTTTATATTTACTTTAAATTTTAAAAAGATTTTATTATGTAAAATGAGAGCACAGTTTTCAATTATAAGATGGGTTGTAGAAAGTAAAAAAAAAATAGTGTGCCTGGGTGGTTCAGTTGGTTAAATGTATGACTCTCGATTTTGGTTCAGGTCATGATCTCATAGATCATGAATTGGAGCCTTTCTGAGGCTCTGTACTTTCAGTGCTTGGGGTTCTCTCTCCCTCTCTCTCCGCTCCTCCTCTGCTCTCACTCTCACTCTCTCTTTCCCTCTCTCTCAAAATAAATAAACTTAAAAAAAAGAAGGTAAAACAACTCTAAAATGTTCATACAGGGTATAATTTAGATGTATTGAAATGTGTCTTTGAGTCAAAAAAAGTATATATATATATATAACTTTGAGTCAGTTATATTTACTATTTATTTTCTTTTTCCTGAAGGAAAGTGTAAATTCCATAAGCATATGTGTTTTATTAAATTATTCACCATTTTAACGATGTATTAAAGAATAATGCCTCCCCCCCGACCTCAACTAATAGTTCTCAGAGGATGAACAAATTATGCGTTTTGTAAAGTAATTATGTTAAGTAAATGATAAAAGTGCTGCCCATAGTATTGCAGATGTTAAGGATAGTATATGAATGATATTATAAATCTTTTTTTTTCTAATATCTCTCATCCTTTCATTTAACTAGTCAGTTTCATTCTAAGGTTTGGATGCTATATGTATTGTACTTTTCTTCATTTTTCATTCCAGGGATAATGTCTGACAAATAAGTTATACTTATTACATATTTTGAATGTATAAATAAATTAATGAATTAATATACAAATAAATAGATATGATGGATACATTTAGTAACTTCATAATTTCCTTATGTGAAAATTATTTTAATTATATTACAGTCAATGATATAACTTAATTCATGTCATTCATATAGTCTTAAAAATTTATATATATGTATATATACATTAAGCATAGACTGTGTGCCATTAGAATTCTGGCAAAATAATACACTATCTAAACTTTCTCAAAAGTAAGGTAAAATGCAAATGAAGTTACATTGTCTTGCAATCTGACATGCCTATCAACAATTGTTAGCAGAATAAAATCTACCTTTCACTAAATTCAGTCTCTGAGTATTGTTTAGTTAGCATATTGATTACTATATGTATTTGAATACCTCCTATTCAGAACAGATGCAGAGGTATATGGTGAGAACATTCTTCAGCAATTTTTGTATAAATGAAAGTTCATACATTTTAATGCTTTAGAACTTTTGCATCTACAACAAAATTTAAATTTATTTCACTGCAAATAATGTTTGGGTTGGTAGTGACTATATATTAACATTAATACTCATATTACCATAGTTTTGTGTGAATTTTAAAAAAAGATATTTATATTTTGATTTATATTCAACATAAGAATGTGTGTTTTCTAATTAAATATGGCTTTTGAGAAAAACATGGTAAAATTTGCATGCATCTATTAGGTATGTACACCTTAAATATTGATACCACTGTAAATGGATATAACTAATAATTGAATATTGATAATATTATTTTGATCTAAGTAATTTAATGTTAAATTTAATGCTAAATATTAACATTTTGTTTTAAAACAGTTCTTTTATTAAAGTTCAAGGATTTGTCTTCATTTTAGAATATCATATATCTATTCTGAGAGGAGTGTCTTTGCTATATATTTCTGTGCATGTTTTGAACATCTAACACAATGCGTCTTTTATCAAAGACGATATGTTTTTATTACATCTTTGGGATAAAAAAAAGGTAAAAAATAAAAATACATGTCCTACAAGTAAAAGAAAACAAATTATCTGCCTTCAGATAATCATCTTAAAGAGATAATAAATGAAAGGAATAGATAACTTCATAAAGTAAAACAAAACGAAACAAAAGCATTTGAAATTGAAGGGCAGTTCAGGAAGAACCATAAAAAAGGTACATTTCGATGCACCTTTTTAAAAAATTTATTTATTTATTTTGAAAGAGAGCATGTGAGCAGGAGAGGGGAAACGAAAGGGAGAGAGAGAATCCCAAGCAGGCTCCATGCAATCAGCACAGTGCCCAACACAGGGCTTGATCTAACGAACCATGACATGATGACCCAAGCTGAAAAGAAGTCAGTCGCTTAACTTACTGAGCCACCCAGGCACCCCAAGATGGATTTTGAAGATGGCCACAAAGACTGTCGTAGTTCTAAGGGAATGGTTGGAAGCATGTGTGTGGAAGCCATCTGGATACATGGATGCTTGATAACTGTGGTTCACATATGAGGGAGGAGCCCTTAGAAAAACTGAAAGAAGAAAGCATTGGAGGACAGAAAAATATTTCAAAGGACATGAAATCACGAGTGCTAAGAGAGGAAGGAAAAAGGAAAATAAGAGAGTAAAAGTTAACAAAGATTAAGGGAATGAATAGGAAATTAAAGGAAAAGATGATTAGTATCATTCAAGAGTCTTTCTTGATACCTCTCATTCAAATACTGCATTTATGCTATCAGGAAATTCTGCTGCCTCTTACTTAATATTTTGTCCTAAATCAGTGTGTGTGTATATATATATATATACACACACACACATATATATATATATGGAGAGGGGGGCAAACAGGGGCAGAGAGAGGGAAAGGAGATCTGTAGCGGGCTCCACTCTAATGGCAGAGAGTTCGATGTGAGGCTTAAACTCAAGAACCATAAGATCATGACCTGAGCTGAAGTTGGACACTCAAACAACTGAGCCACCCAGGCACCCCTCACTATTATCTCTTTCTCAGATGGACACAATAGTCTCCTTTCTCTGCTTAGATCCTTGTCATTTTACAGTCTAGTACAATTTTTTGAAAGTCTAAGTCAGATTATACTATTCTCCTATTCAAAATCCAGCAAAATGTACCTTTGTACTTGTTGCAAAAGCTCCCACGGACTTATGTGACACACATACTTCAACTCACCTCCTCATCCTCAGACTTTGCTGTCTTTTCCTAACTTTTCTGGCGTGACAGTTATCACCCACTCTGCTACAACCTGACAGTCTTCCTTTTCATTTCTCAGTCCATGATACTAAGGTCCCTCACACTGGTTATTTCCTTGGCTCATTTCTCTCTCCAGATACTTACAAGAATTACCCCTTCATTACTTTCAAGTTTTATTTTCTTAATGGAGTTCATCCAGTCATCTTCTTGAAAATGGAATCTCCATCTCTATCCCTTTTAACCTGATTTCCTGTTTCATTTTTAGTGGTGCTTATCACATTCTGCCATACTTTAAAATTTAGCTTTTAAGGGCACCTGGGTGACAAAGTCTGTTAACTTCAGCTCAGGTCATGATTTCATGGTTCATGGGTTTGAGCCAATAGCTCAGAGCCTGGAGCCTTCTTTGGATTCTATATCTTCCCTCTCTCTCTGTCCCTCCCTCATTTGTATGCTCTCTTTCATACTCTCTCAAAAATAAACAAATAAATTTAAAAAAAATTTTAAGTTTTGCCTTATATTTTAAAAAGTAAACATGGAACTTTAAAAAGATTAAATATATACTAACAGACTTCACATAGCAACTATCACTAGAAGCTAAGTGTTAATGCTTCAAGAATATGCTTTTAAAAAGCAGTATTAAAATCTCCTTCCATTCAAATTCTGATAAGTATCATGTCTACATATGAAGTTTGCATCATTAGTTTGGACATATTTATCTTAGGATTTCTCCTGGGTACTGTGACATATTTCAAACCCTGAAGCCTAATTAGATAGAAGGTGGTGTTCAGTTTAAGATCTTTCTGGGGAAATATAGAAAATGTGTATAACAGCTTTGGTTTGTGACTTTGGACAAACCTCTTTGGAAAATATTGTATGATCTGACAATAATAGCTCATGCAATTCCTTTTTATATTTCTAAATGAACTCCATAAAGTATTTATTATTTAATTTGTAATATTTTATTGTACATTTAATATTTGAAAATAGGGTTGTCACGGTTAGTTCAATGTAAAGCTTTATGTTCCATGTCAATCTAGAAAAATGTTATTTGAATTCATAATTATTAATTATCCCATTCTATGTTGCCTTACAGTATTTGAGTAATGAATCATTGACTAGAGTAGTTCAGTGTCCCTAATTACTGATTACTGAAAAGTGCTTTGCTTTTAATGTAAATTGTCACCACAAAATCAATGCCTCTAACTACCAATTAAATGAATTAATAGATTTTGGCACCAGAAAAAATATTGAAATGTATTACTTGCAAACTTTTCAGAGTCCTATTTCAATAATGAATTATCTGATTAGCAATGACAGAAGAAAAAGTTCAAGGAGACTGCCTGCAAAGTAATCTGGGGCATAATAAAATTGTTCAACTTGTGTCACCTTCCTTCTCATGATTATTTTAAATGACAATATAGTTTGGCAGCACATTGATAAATTAAAGATCGTTTTAATTTTAAAGCTAACGTGACTAAATTAACTAAAATTAACTAACTGCTTGGCATATATTTCGTCCTATGCTTTAAAGTTAAGTTGTCAGGGGACACCTGGTTGGTTGAGCATCCAATTCCTGATTTGACTCAGTTCATGACCCCAGGATCATGAGATAGAGTCCCACATCTCTCATACATGCTCTCTCTCTCAAAAAGAATAAAAAATAAAATAATTAAGTTGTCAGGATAATCAGGAATTCACAAAGTTCCACATTCCTATTGACCTTTATTTGACTTTGGAATTTAATTCCCATAACTGTCTTATGATTTATTGAGATGACGCTGATGAAACTGATACATAATTGAAATGATTTTTGCATTTCTCTTTCTTGATCTCAAAAATTTGGTATCTGATTTAACTGTTTCTAAGATCTGGGGTGCCCGGGTGGCTCAGTTGGTATGCGTCCATCTTCAGCACAGCTCATGATCTTGAAGTTCATGAACTCAAGCCCCACATCAGGCTCTGTGCTGACAGCTCAGAACCTGGAGCCTGCTGCAGATTCTGTGTCTCCCTCTCCCTCTCTCTCTCTCTCTCTCTCCCCTACCTTCCCCTCCCCCACTCGTGTTCTGTCTCTCTCTCTCTGTCTCTCTCTCTCTGTCTCTCTCTCCCTCTTTCTCTCTCTCTCTCTCAAAAATAAACATTAAAAATTAAATAATTTAACAATGTGTTATGATACTGTTTATCACATGATTATATATTAAAAGGCAATACTACCAGATCTTAGTATTTTGATACCAAAGACCAATGTGTCTGCTTATTCCTTGTGAAGCAGAAGTTGAGCCATTATTAACAGCACAAGCCTTTTGTTTGGGATAACTCTTAACAAAGATCTAAGGATATGCAGGCAGAAGCTTTGAAAACCTGTCATTCAGATTTAACAAATTTGAAAGGAAAGGGTGTTGGAAGAGGTTTTTGGTCACAATTGGTATCCAAAGTCTCCCCTCTCTCATGTACACTCTAAATACTCCTTGTCTCACCTAGCAATTCTGCTGGTCTTGGTGGAATACTTGATAGTTTAACCCAGGTCCTCATCCTTGTATCCCCTGTAGCTCTATTCTTCATAGGTTTTAGTTGTTGCATTTGTTCATTCATAGTCCCAACTGGGTGAGGAATTACGAGAAGACACCCAGGTAGATAACTTGAGTTCCTAACATATTCCTCTTGCCCCCAATGTGTAATAACAACTCTATCTTCTCCTTTTCAGATTTAATTTCTTCTGCCCATATGATGAATCCTCTAACCTGCTTGTCCCTAGACACTAGGGGTCTGCGTGTCCAAGTGGTAGCCTAGCTTACATAGTTTATAATTGAGTAGGACCCTTGCTGATTCTGCCAAGTTTTCACTCCCTTTGGAAACGAGGTCCCCCAACCCTTCAGAGCCCAGGGTTCCCTGACAGGAATTCAAGTGTAAACATATGTATATATATATATTCACTGATATGTTCAATATATATCATATATTATATATGTATATATGATATAAATATGTATAAATATGTAACATATAGAAATAACATCAGTAATGTTTAGGTGGATGGTTTTCCCTTTATGTTAGCTAATATGATTGATATCCAAAATATATAAGGAATTCTAACTCAATAGCAAAGAACAAATAATCTGATCAAATAAAACGCAAAGGATTTAAATAAACATTTTACAAAAGAAGGTAAGCAGATGACTAACAGGTGCTGTTGAGGGTACTCAGAAACATTAATATAAGGGAATACAAATCAAAATGACAATGAGCTATCACCTAACACCAATAACGATGTCTATTACTTATTTCAATTGTGGAAAAAAATAATAAGCAGGGCAATAATATATAATTATTGTTAAGTTGTAAATATATTTTATTCTTAAGAATCATGAGGAATTTTTCCTGAAGTAGGAATGGGTTTGCTCTTCTGCTTGCTTTAATTTTAGGTCCAGCTATTTAAGAAAAATTAAAATTCTTCTGAAAATGATGTGTATTTTGTCTTATTTAAGAAGAGTTTGGCATTTGGACATTTTTTATTTCTCCTATTCGGAAATTTTTGTTTATGTTTTAAAGTGGGGAAATTAGTAAAATTTGTTACATATGATATTTCTGTATCCCACATCCCAGAATTTCTGTCATTTTGTATTGATAATTTTAAAATGGAGTTAACCTGGTTTCATCTGAAGTGAGCCATAACCTAATCTTAGAAAACTTCATTAAATAATCCAAAGGTGCCTCATTTAATCATTTGTACCATATTTGTCATTTTTTCTTTTTTCATTAGCTAGACCTATTCTCTATCCCTATGTATTTTCCATTTCTCTGAATTTATATGGTAGATCTTACTTTAAATGATTATGATGACTGACTTGAATGAACTACTTACTAGCTAGATATATACATTAAGGAAAAATCATATTCTCCTTTAAATATTCTCTTAGTGTAATTTCAACTGCCATTACCAAATTCCAGTGAGTGTGCTATGGCAATAATTCTTTTATTTATGAATATTCCTCTAGGCTAAAGATTGTTCTGAAATTCTTCCTTAATTTTGATTGCACTTCAGAAAGTAAAATATTTTAACACCAATTCTTTGTCAACCACTTATACTGATTTTGTGTATAAAATGAAATATCTGTCATCTTATCGTTATTAGTCTTTTACTAGACACTCTTTGACTCATCTTTTATAGAACTGTATAGCTCAGTATGTATATCTGTGTAGTATAATATATAGATTACTTATATAAGAACGAATCCATAGAAGGAAAAAATATGGAGAAATGTTTAGATATTCGGAATTTTTCTCCTTTAGAAAATATAAGTGCTTCAAATATTACAAACACATATTACCAAAACATGTTTAATATTCCTTTTAAAACTTCAGATCTTCTGTAACCCTCTCTGTGCTCCTTCCCCCACTCATGCTCACTCTCTCCCTATCTTTCTCAAAACTGCATAAACATTTAAAACTAAATAAATAAATAAATTCTAAGTAAAAGCTAGTAGTACAGAGTTTATTGTTATATACTACAAGTAGGGACTTTGAATAATTACTGAAGAAGATCTTGCGTGACGTAAGGATTAAGCATTGATACACATTTATTGGTCACCTGCATTTTCTTCTCTTAATTACCTCCTTTATCTTTCTAATCTTACCTTTTTGCAGTAGAGTTTTACTTTTTTCTCTCTTTTTAAAAATCTTTTTAATGTTTATTCATTGAGAGAGAGAGACAGACAGAGACAAACAGGAGGGGCAGAGAGAAGAGACACAGAATTCGAAGCAGGTTCCAGGCCCTGAGCTGTCAGCAGAGCCAGACGTGGGACTCAAACCCATGGACCGTGATATCATGACTTGAGCTGAAGTTGGATGCTTAATTGACTGAGCCACCCAGGTGCCTCAGACTTTTTACTTTTCTTACCAGTTTTAAAATTTAAAATTTTTTTCCAGCTTTAGGTGTTTTCTCTTCCTTCCTTCCTTCCTTCCTTCCTTCCTTCCTTCCTTCCTTCCTTCCTTCCTTCCTTCCTTCCTTCCTTATTTATTTCTTNCAGGGAGTCACAGACTGAAACAGGCTCCAGGCTCCGAGCTGGCAGTCAGCACAGAGCCCAATGCGGGGCTTGAACCCATGAACTGTGAGATCATGACCTGAGCCAAAGTTGGACGCTTAACTGACTGAGCCACACAGGCGCCCCGCTTTAGGTGTTTTCTTATTACATAAGGTTAATTTAAATTATCTCTCTCTACAGGTCCCTTCTAGTTATAAACTTCTATGAAAAAACTATACTCTATTGGCAGTTTATTTTATTTTTGGTAGTTTATTTTTTTAAATATTTCATTAAACAAACTTTTCTCTTTATTTTTTATGGTTATTATCATATGGACACACTTTGAATAGAAAAATGAGTTTATGGAATAGATGGTCATTTAGCCTATCAAATTAGGAATACAATACATTAAAAGATTAGAAATTAATATATATCATATAATTACATATAATATTTACATTTACATGTACACATATGTAGTTCTAAAAATAAATATATACAGTTTAACGCCTGATGTATCCATTTATTATAAATGCTATCACTACTTGATTGTTTCCTGTACAGGCAAGGAGGCTGGAGTGGTAAAGATTTGTGTATTGTATTTTAATATTTGAAAGCTCAAAGATGCAATTTATTTAGTTTTTTATTCTTTATTAAAGTTTATTATTTCTAGAGAGAGAAAAGAAAGCAGAGGAGAGCCAGAGAATTCCAAGTAGGTTCCACACCACCAGCATGGAGCCTGATGCAGGGCTCGAACTCATGAACTATGAGATCATGACAGAGGTGGAAATCAAGAGTTGACCACTTAACCAACTGAGCCACCCAGGCACCTGAAAGATAACATTTTAGAAATAAAATCCTATTATTATCAGTTCAGTAAAAGAATACCTCTTGCTTTAATCTGCACTGCATATTTCACATATATGTACACAATAACTATATACATATGCAATTCTAACAGTGAAGGATGTATACAGTGGAGTTTTTATTTAAAAGAACATATAGAATTTTTTTCTGGTATGATATTTTCTGTTGTTATAACTTATGCTTGCAGAGATAAAAATAAACAGTTATGGGTGGGGAGAAGAGTTGCTGAAAAAACAGGGATACAACAATTCTACTTCTGAAAGAAACGACACTATGTACACAATGTATATGAGCAAATTTTGGGGAAGAGATGAAAACATTCTAATATAATAATAAATGAGTAAATGAATGATATTGATGAAGGCACACATAAGGGGGATCAGGACATATACCTTCTTCAGAGTATCTGAAGGACATTTGGACTGTGGTCCATGGATAGATGCCTAGTTCCTCCACAAAGGTGTGGTGCTGAGAGAACATGCTCTTGCCTGTTGCTCATGATTTTCTATTTTTCTAGTAACATTAGGAGACCTGTCCTATTAGTGTTTTTAGTAAATCCATGGTCCGTGTGAGTACTCTTGATTCAGACAATTTCTCTAGCAGTTCGGAATGGGAGGATTCTCATATTCTGCTTTTTTTAAAGGAAATATTCAAATTATCTTCATTCCAAAAAGTGTTTCAAAACCACTCTTATTTAATTTAAACTCCCTTTTATACTGTGTAATTTTACTTCTTCTATAGCATTACAATTTCCCTTATTTCAGAATCACAGTTGGGTCTATATCCGTCATTTATTGTGAGTTCCAAAAATGTAGGTATATAGGGTTGTATTTTTTTAAATTCTTTTTCATTTTTTAAAAAAAGTTTAATGTTTTATTTATTTCTGAGAGAGAGAGAGACAGCATGAGCAGGGAAGGGTCAGAGAGAGAGGGGGACACAGAATCTGAAGCAGGCTCCAGGCTCTGAGCTAGCTGTCAGCACAGAGCCCCATGAGGGGCTGGAACCCATGGACTGTGAGATCATGACCTGAGCTGAAGTCGGACACTTAAGTGACTGAGCCACCCAGACGCCCCTATCTTTTTCATTTTTGATGCCCAGGTTATTATTTCACAGATAGTATAATCATAATATCTAACAACTGAGATGCAGTTCTAAGGACTTCATGCACATAATCTCATTTAATGCCCACAACAAACTCATGGGATACATAATCTGTTTAAACTTCATTTTGTAGATTATGAAAGAAACATGCAGAGACTAGCCAATTGCCTGACATCACACAGTTTAAGAGGCAAAGGTCATTTTAAACTCAGGCATTTTGATTCCAGGATATGCACTCTTGAGTACTTTTGTAAAATATGTATTAAGAAATGTGTATTGAAATGTTGAGTTTACCTGGCATTTTTGAGTAGGTATAAAAATATCATTGAGTACAAAAGAGTTTCTACCACATAATATTCAACATACATAGTGGGACAAGAAATTTTCCCAGTGATTAAAAATATAACAGTAAACATTATGAGATAAAAGATAGGAGAATCTGAGGATTTAATAGTTTGGTGCATGATTATCATAGATATAAGCAAACATTTATAAGAGAGAAAGGGCCATAACATTGGGTAACACGTAATGATTACTAGGGGAAAAAAAGATATTTATGTCAAAACCTGAATAATGAATGAAGATAATACAGGAGATAAATGGCAGAATGAAATTAGGGTAAAATTTTAAAAAAATTAACCTGAGAATACCTATGTGAGATAAATTATAGGCAATAAAGTGTATGATGTACTCTGGATTGAAGGCTTGACTGTAGATACTAGATTGAATAGAAATTACTGAGAAGGGGCTTAGGGGAAAGACATATGTGTTTTGTTTGGGGGGAGGAATGTGTGAGACAAGCTAATAATCCAATGATGACTAACATCATTGAGTTTGAAATTTAAAATAATCAAGTTGGTAAAAACCTCTCTGAGCCAAAATAAATAAATAATAAATAATAATGGTAGCAGAAAAAATTTTCTTTCCTATCCAAACTGCATAATGGCATTTATACTCATTTATTATTATCTCTGACTGCATAATTTGCAGGGTCAGTGAAAAATTAAAATGTGGGGTCTTTACAAGAGGCGTATGCCATGTTGTGGCATGCCCGGATATATGCCAGAATGTGGTTGGTACCTGGATCATTACTGAGCAAGAGGCACCTGCGGACTTGCCTGCTAAATACAACATAGGTCTTGTAGCCCAGAGATAAGATAGCTGTCACCTTGCCCTATAGTAGAGTCCATGTAGCTGGGGAATCCTGTTCCTACCCAAGACTGCTCCTAGATCCCCACCAGGAGTGGGAATTTAAGAATAAAATTAAGAACTTCAAGATGACTACTACAGAGAATTAAACCCCAAAAGCTAAGCTCTCTGGTGCAAGAGGCCCTGTTTAACAGCACTGGTCTAACATTAAAAAAATTGGCACTATTCACAGTTAATATCTTTTTGTAGTTGTTTTGTATACTTCAATCATACTCAATCTTCCTAAGTGTAATTTTATTATAAATATTTTATGTCTTACCTTATTTAACATGGAAAATGTATATGTGTAGAATACATAACTTTTATATTTCACTAATTCTGATTTGTAAAATTAATTCTGTGTTTTATGGGGAAAATGTACATTCCAGAATCACATTTAAATCAACTGTTTGGTATTATAGTTCATCCTTTCTGTTTCTACTCATTCATATCTTACTTTCAGAATAATAGATTTTGAAAAGCTGCAATTTGAAACCCTCCGTTTTATACTTGCATCATTTACACAAAATCCTTGCCTAATTTATATTTACTTATAGATCCTGTATTTTAGGACTATTTCAATAGCATTATTTGAGATTTTAGGAGTTAATACAACTGAATCCAGAGACTGGCATAATATAAAAATTAAATTGTTACTTTAAACTTCTCTGCCTAGCTAAAGCTATTATTGGTGAATTCAAATAATTAACATAAGGAATGACCTTTTATTAAGCTTAAGATTTATAGTTGAAAATATGAGTGCTAACTTTTATGACCAAATGTTCCAGTTCCCAAAATCTTCCTCATGAAAAAAGGAAATGAAAACTGTTAGGTGAGCTGTGCCCCAAATCTGATGTGGATGCTGTAACTTTAATAACATTTAATATATTAATTGCCTTCCATCTCAGGTTTTTATTAAATGGTCATTTATGAAAGATACTTCTCAAATCCTTCTGTGAGAATTTTGAGAGTGGTAGGTAGTAACGTGATAAGTTTGCTCATCTTGATATTCATTCACGTGGCTGCTCCTAAACTTTCAGATAGGCCTTGGAATCTTTAGTTGGCTTTATATGGAAGGGGTGGGAATACTATTCATGATGACTCTTCATATCAATTACCTTCAGAAGATCTATAGTTATGCAAGTATTACTTAATGTTTCTATAAGGACATATAGGAATGACCAGAATATGAAATGCAGTAAAAGTTTTAAAAATTGGAACTACTTTTTAGCAAGATTTATTTAAGTAAAAAGTTAACTGCCACAGGCTATTTAGATACCTATGATCTATTTTTAAGGTCTTCTTATGCCCTTGTAATTAAAAAAAAATGGAAAGAAATGGAGTTTCCAATATTTAATCCTTTATTATGCCATGACAGAATGGCAATTGGGATACTGGACAGGATTCACGGACGATCACCACAGGAGACTGCTCAAATGGACAAATGCAGTTATCCTTTACTAAAGTAATGGACTCTCCCTTTATAAGAACTGCAATGATGATGTGGTCTTTCTAGATACTGAAGGGTACTGTATTTTGAGATAACTATTTTGTCAGCAAAAAATAGGAGTGAGCAATCAGTTTCTGAGAGGTGAGAAATCTAAAGGTATTCAACAACATTTAATATGAGGACAAAAAAGCAAAAACCTTTTGATATGATACCAAGTATAATTTTATTTTTGTATTTATTCATTCCTCTTGTGGAACATTAAAAAAATTATATATGTTTATTCTTACAGAACGTCTAAAAAACTTAGAATTCTTAGGATTTGAATTACTTAAGACAATTCATGAGCTTTTAATGGGGTTATAAAAAGGGTTTGTTGTCAAAATTTTTAAAGATTTTAAGTAGTCTTCTAACGCAAATTCATTACAAATCCAGAAGTCACCTATATATGCATGTCATCATGCTATGTGTTCTGTTCTAGGTTTTGTATTCAATTTCCCAATTATAAACATCGCAGTCTGCTAATTAATATGAAGATTGAATTAAATATTTGGGGCCCATAGAGACAAACTCCACCTGCTTCTGGATGTGATGCGATACAGAAAATAATATGGTGCATTTTTTCTCATGACATTATCAATTTGCATGACATGACTAATTATAGTCAGCATAGTGAAAGGTTAAAAACAAGTAGATAAAAATGTGTGCTTCCGTTGAAGTGTAATTTCTGTTATGTAGCTTAGGAGGGATTGTGGATTGTAATAAAATGGAATAAGAGGAAATTAAACAGATAATATCTTAATTCCTAATATATTTAGAGATTATATAGTCAGCATTGGTTCTTGTTCCTTCTTAAAGGACAAGCAAGATAGATCATAATCAAAATAAAGTACTAAAGTCAAGTCAGTTGTGGGTTTAGACTGATGCACACACACAGCACCACAGCCTTATCAGCTTAGAAAACAGACATTAATTATCTCACAATTTCTATGGGTCAGGAGTGCCAGCCTGGTCTAACTGGGTCCTCTGTTAAGGGTGTTAGAAGACTGCAATCAATATGACAGCCAGGCTACACTTTCTACTGATAGCTTGACTGGGGAATAACCCACAGTGAAGCTCATTTAGGTTGCTGGCAGAATTCATTTTATGTGGCTGTGGAAATGAGCCCCAAATCTTTGCAGCCAGTTATCGGCTGCCTGCAGCTCATAAAGACAATTTGCAATTGCTTCCTATGGACTCCCTCAACATGGCCACTTACCCTTCCTGCATGAAACATGACAGGAGACTCTCCAACCCTAGTTTGCTAATATGGAGGCTTTTCTAACGTGATAGGATCATAGGCATGGCATCCCGTTACCATTGCCATAGAGTGTAACCCAATCAAAATTCATCAAGAGAGTGCTGTTTCGTCATCTTTGCCATATTCTTTTGTTTAGAAGCAAGTCAGAGATCCTCCTCAGATATATAGGCATAAGCATTCACAACAATATGAACATCAGGAGCCCAGTAGTCATTGGGGTCACCTTAGGGTCTGAGCACCACACACATAGACAAAATATTCTGGAAAATAAGGATGAGTTGGAAATCTTAAGAAAAAAGCCAAAGCTCAAATATATGTTATATATAAGACAATCATACACATAAAGTATGGCTTTTTATAATTGACACAAAGTCTATTATACTAACATGAAAATCTATCTCACTGATTTTTGGAAAATGTATGTTAAGAGTCAAAAGTGGAATCTGAGAGAAGGGGCCATTATAAACCAATTAGGAAAAAAGATAGTATTTTAGAATAAGATAGTTGCTATAAAGATGGAGGTAAGTGGATGAATTTGATACAGAAGAATAATGGTAATAATAATATAAATATTAACAACAATAGTTAAC
This sequence comes from Hyaena hyaena, assembly GCF_003009895.1. NCBI lineage: Eukaryota > Metazoa > Chordata > Mammalia > Carnivora > Hyaenidae > Hyaena > Hyaena hyaena. Next base: position 239,418 of record NW_024082079.1, on the reverse strand, counting down.
ATTTATTTAACTATTACCAAATGCCAGATCATATTCTTTTCAAATATTTTTTTTCTTTTATAATTTATTATCAAGTTGGTTTCCATATAACATCCAGTGCTCATCCCAACAAGTGCCCTCCTCCATGCCCATTACCCATTTTCCCCTCTCCCCTACCCCTCATCAACCCTCAGTTTATTCTCAGTATTTAAGAGTCTCTTACAGTTTGCCTCCCTCCCTGTCCCCAACTATTTTTCCCCCTTCCCCTCTAACCATGGTCCTCTGTTAAGTTTCTCCAGTTCCTCTTATGAGTTAAAACATATGGTATCTGTCCTTCTCTGCCTGATTGATTTCACTTAGCATAACACCCTCGAGTTCCATCCACATTGCTACAAATGGCCAGATTTCATTCTTTCTCATTGCCATGTAGTATTCCATTGTATAGATAAACCACATCTTCTTGATCCATTCAGCCAGATCATATTCTAAGGGCCTTATGTATAACCATTCATTTATGCTTACAACAAATGTACTGTTGTTTCCTTTATTAGACAAGGACATTTAATGATATGAAAAGGATGGTAGAAATTTTTCAATTAAGTGTTAGTTATTGCTCTTAGATACATGTGGGAGGGTGGTGTTTGAAAGATATGAATTAGGGATAGGTACTACCTTTCTAGACTGAACAACCAGGTAAAGAGCGGGACTATTTTATCAATTGTTATTATAGTGTCAATTCAAAATTGTTAATGTGGTCTAATGTATCTACTCAAATATAATTTTATTTTTTAAAATAATCCTCTTTATCTTACATAACTCTGGCTATTCTTTTTTATAATTTTTAAAGTTTATTTACTTATATGAGAGACACAGAGACAGCACAAGCAGGGGAGCGGCAGAGAGAGAGAGGGAGAGAAAAAACCAAGCAGGCTCCGTTCTGTCAGCTCAGAGCCCAATGTGGGGCTTGAATTCACGAAACATGAGTTCATGACCTGAGCCGAATCTGAGAGTTGGATGTTCAACTGACTGAACCACCCAGTTGGCCCAACTCTGGCTATTCTCATATGAAATTTATGTCATGTTCTTTACAAACCATTCAACTCTAAATTACCTTTTACATTCAAGTTCCACTTGGTCCACAAAAAGAAAAAAAAAGTACTTTAACTCTCAGTGATTGACATTACCCAAACCACAATTTTTGTAAACTGTATTTTGTATCTATTATGTAAGGAATTGTTTTATAACTTAAATGTACATGCTGTGTTTGTCAACCAGATAGGAACCTTCCTGAGGGCAAAGAACATGAAGTTAAATTTTAAAAAATCTTTTATAATAGTTTTTATTAATATTAAATATAGTATATTAATATTAAATATAGTATCTTAGTAAATATTCATTGTTCTACTTTCACATTTTTAATGTGCATATACTTTGCCTCCTGAATAATAGAAAAACTCAGCTACTTGACTTTTTTTCATAAGAAGATGCATGGGAGAAATCATACCTGAACCCTTCCTGTATCAAAGGTTATTATTTATTGTTTCCAGAGTTCCCTTCTCACTGTGAATGGTAGATGCCAAAAAAAACCCGATATGCAACATATAGAGATCTCACAAAACACCATGAAAATGTAGTGTTCCACCTTTTTTCTCTGGGTTGGTCCCCAACCCCCCATAGACTGCTTAGGAAATATAGATACAATGAGAACATATTTTCTAAGACAGCCATAATAATTTCTCTCCTGCTCATTTGAAATATGACTTTGCGAGCCTAAGTGTCCATCAACAGACGAATGGATCAAGAAGATATGGTTTATCTATATGATGGAATACTACATGGCAATGAGAAAGAATGAAATCTGGCCATGTGTAGCCACATGGATGCACCTTGAGGGTGTTATGGTGAGCGAAATAAGTCAGGCAGAGAAGGACAAATATCACATGTTTGCACGAATAGGAGGATTGGGAGGAACTTAACAGAGGACCATGGGGGAGAAGAAGGGGAGAAATTGTGGGGGAAAGGGAGAAAGGCAAACCATGAGAGACTCTTGAATGCTGAGAACAAACTGAGGACTCATGGGTGTGAGGGGTGAGGGGGGAGATGGACTTGTGGGGATGAGCACCGGGTGTTATATGGAAACCAACTTGACAAAAACTATCTGTAAAATAAATAAATAAATAAATAATAAATAAATAAATAAATAAATAGAATGGTACTTAAATATATGCAAAAAAAAAAAAAAGAGAGAAATATGACTTTGGCACTTCTCACTTCTCAGTGCAAGAGGCAGTCAGTTCTTCAACTCCTGGGCAGACCTTGTAACTGCGTTTTGGCAGAATGATACAATTTGATTTCTGAGGTTAGGGTTTAATCCTCCTCGGAGGGCTTGCTCATCTCCATTGTTTTGAAGCCCTGAGTCACCATGCTGTGAAGAAGCTCGCTGTCCTACTGGTGGACGAGAGGCCATGTGGAGAAACTGAGGCGCCTTCCCCAGCTCCCAGCTAGCGCCAAGGGACAGGAGAGCTATTTCATCAGCTTGAACAGAGGAAGCATTGCTAAATGACAGAATTCACAATCTTGTCATGTAATATAGACAAGGACATAATTATTTAATATGTTTACTTATGTTAATACTTTATTTGGATTCATGTGTTGATTATAATTCTTAGAAGTCTTGCATGCATTTGAGAGAGATTATATACTTCAAAATTATTAATTGAGCTTTACATTATTTCTGTCAGAAAAAAGTGTAGCAGTGCTTAGAGCAGATAATAAAGCAGAATGATCTACTTAAGGGTCTCCTGGGTGGCTAAGTTGGTTAAGCATCTGACTCTAGATTTTGGCTCAGGTCATGATCTCATGTTTTCTGGGATTGAGCCCCACCTCTGACTCTGCTCTGAATATGGATCCTGCTTGGGATTCTCTCTCTCCCTTCTCTATGCCCCTCCCCCACCATGCTCTCTGTCTCTGTCTCTCTCTCTCAAAATAAATAAATATACTTAAAAAATAAAAGAAAGGTCTACTTAATGAAAATTGCTAAAGGAAATTTTCATGCAATGCTATAATTTGTCTATATGATGAGCATACTTTTATAAAAACTTAATAGCATTATTAACAAATAGATTTTTAAATGTAGAATAATAATTTTATAATACATAATAACTTAAAATTTATAATGCCATATCTGGATATAAAATGTCACTCTTCTGCTAATGTGCAGATATCAAAATTTAAATTAATGTGTAGATAAATATGGCTTATTTTAACATAAAATTGATATGTATCCATTGTAGAGAACTTGAAAAATGCAAAAGGTACAAAAAAAGAAATAAACTCATAATTCCATAGGCCAAAAATAATCAGAAGTAACACTTAACAGTTCCTTAAAGTCTTATATTTGATTGTGTTGGCATATGATTGCTTCCATTCTATTTTTATTCTTTTTTCCACTTTCTTCATTATAAACATTCCAAGGAACTAAATATTTTTGAAAGATAATATTACTGGCTGCATAATGTTCCCTTGATGTACCATAAGTTATTTATAGACATTTTCTTAGGGTATACTTAGGCTGATTCTCATTTTCACTGTAATAATAAAACTTTCTTTAATTTCATTATATATAAATCTTTGCATCTCAGGTTATTTCTTTAGAATGACTTCATACTACAACTATCAGTAATAATAAATACTACAACTACCATTAATAATAAATATTGCAACTGACATTGTGCTGTAAGACTGGACACATTTATGAGTATCATTCCATTTCATTGTCTCAAAAATCCTGTGAGGAAGCTTTTATTGTCCTCTTTTCTTGCTGATGAAGGAATCCAGTCACGATGCTGAGCAGCTTGATATTAGCCAGACAAAAACCCAAACAAAAAACCCACTCGAATGACTAAGAGAAGTTTGAAGAGCCAGACTGCCTGGGTGTAAAGCCCACCTTCTCCCTTTACTGCTGCTATGGCTTTGATAAAACTCTCAGCTTTCTTATCAGTATAATGAAGATAGTGAAAGTGCTTAATTACTGCAAGAATTAAGGAAATAATATGAGCAAGACATTCATTTAAAATAGTGTCTGATTAATAAAATCAGCTTAAGAAATGTTGACTAGAATGAAACTGGAGACTTTTGAGACTTTTAGAAAATTAGATTCCCTAAAATACAAGTGGCTGACAATCTAAATAGTAGGACCAACTATACTCTCTTCTTTAAATCAACAATTAAGATCTTTAAAAACTTACATATATATATCCAGTTGGAATTTGGAGCAAATTAAAGAAATGAACTGTTTTCCAATATCAGGATATTTGGAGGACAGAGGATTAGAACAGCTCTGAGGAAAATGATTGAGATCAGAATTAAATGATATGAGAAGGACAGTTCAGTGGCGACAGGTAATTAGAATTCTGGTACAAATATAACAATGGAAATGCACACTACTTCGTACTGGTATGAATGCACAGTTGTCTTTCTTACAGACATAGGATAGGGTATTGGAGCCAAATATGAATATATTTTAACAAAGTTCTCAGCAAAGTATGAAATAAAAATATTGGATCAGGTTAGGTGAAAAGCTGAACTCAGTTTTGGATTTGCTGAACTACAGATGCATGTTTAGCTTCTAAGTAGAGAATTTCCACTACAGAGTTATATGTACAAGTCACCTCATGAGGGTAAGGATTTTAAAAAATTAAAAAAATAAAAATAAAGTTCAATCATAAGATTGAGACGCCATCCATTTCTGAGTTGACCATGATGGATTCCCCTTCTCTCTCTCTCTGCCATTGTCTGCAATCGTACTCTCTCTTTAAAGTTAAAAAAAAAAAAAAAAAAAATAGGGGTGCCTAGGTGCCTCAGGTGGTTAAGCATCCAGCTTTGGCTCAGGTCATGATCTCACAGTTTGTGAGTTCAAGCCCCTCATTGGCTCTGTGCTGCCAGCTCAGAGCCTAGAGCCTGCTTCAAATTCTGTGTCTCCCTCTCTCTCTGCCCCACCCCCTCTCTCTAAAATATATAAACGTTAAAAAATTAAGATAAAAAATAAAAATAAAATAAAGTAAAATATCATAAATGCAGATTTACAAACAGAAACACTGATTACCATAGTAAATGAAGAGCACAGGTACAAAAATATAAGTATCACAAATACTCAAAATGAATAATACACTTATACTGAGTAGGGCATCCATTGATACATTTAGACTCTCTCATGAACGGATTCTTGGAAGTGTTTCATTTGGATTTTCAAGTATCCAGAGTACAAAATATCAGAAATAAAATTATTCTCAATGAATAAATGACCTGTTTCAAATAATTATGAAGCAAAAAAATTAATTTGGCTTAAATAGAGAAAACAGAAACAAGACATTCGATGGCTTTGATAGCAAACAAGTAACTGAATCTTTCAAAATCACTTTCTAGAAGGGAACATTTTTATTCAGTGCCTAGGTGTCCTGAACTATTTAGCTCTGAATATTATGGGGATGGATTAAGTTAAAGATATGAATTATTATAAACTTTTCTAAGAATATATTACTGTAATTAAGCTCTGCATTCTTAACAGCCCCTAGTGGGTGTATGCTGTGCTCTCAGTCCACCCAGTCCTTCGTATTTGAGGACAATCACATACTTCATGAGACAATTCCATTTCAGAAAATTAGTTAATTGATTAAACTTTATTTGAATATATTAATAGCACATTTGAATTAAAATTCTATATAAATTATTTAAAACACTGGTATAACTAAACTCATTTTTGTTGTATTGTGGTAAAATTGGTATATATTTTATACATTTTGCTGTACAATATTATAATTTGCTATCTGTACACACTGCCAAATGATCATCATAAAAAAATCCAATTACTTTTGTCACCATACAGTTGACCCTCCTTCATCCATTCTGTCCATCTCTCATTCTCCTCCTCCTCTGGTAACCATCAGTCTGTTCTCTGCAACTATGTTTGCTTTCTGATTGTTTTGTTTGTTTATTTTTGTTTTCTTTTATAGATTCCACTTACAAGAGAGGGAGTTCATATAGTACTATGTCTTTCCTCATCTGACTTATTTCACCTAGCACAGGCAAAAGCAAAGTCACTTCTTGTATTTTTGATAATAGCCATTCTAATGGGTAGAAGATAATATGTTATTATGGCCTTGATTTGCATTTCCCTGATAATTAGTAAAGTTGGACATCTTTTCCGGTGCCTGTTGGCCCTCTATATATCTTCTTTGGAAAAATGTGTATTCAGATTCTCTGCTGATTTTTATGGCAGCTTTTTGTTTTAGTGATGGTGCCCTTTGCTGTGCAGAAATTTTTAGTTTGATGTGGTCCCATTTGTTTGTTTTTGGTTTTGTTTCTCATGTCTTTGACATCAGATTCAGAAACATATTGTTAAGGCTAATGCCAAAGTGTTAAAGCATCTTTGTTTTCTTCTAAGAATTTTATGGTTTCAAGTTTTACATTTAGGTCTTTAATATATTTTGACTTAATATTTGTATATGGTATCCAATAGTAGTCCAATTTCAATCTTTTACATGTGGTTGTCCAATTTATAAGCACCATTTATGAAACAAAATGTCCTTTCTCCATTGTATGTTCTTGGCTGCCGTGTCAGAAATTAATTATGTGCTGGGTTTGTTTGTGGGCTTACAATTCTATCTCATTGATCTGTATACCTACTTTATGCCAGTACCATACTGTAGTGACTACTTACTATACCTTTGTAGTATAATTTAAAATCTTAGGATGTGATTCCTCCAACTTTGTTCTTTTTTCTCACTATTGTTTTGACTATTTGGGGTCTTCTGTATAAATTTTAGAATTATTAGTTCTAATTCTGTGAAAAGTGCCCTTTGAATTTTTATTTGCTTGTTTCAAGTTTTTATTTAAATTCCATTTATTTAACATATAGTATAATATTCATTGCATGTGGTAGAATTCAGTGATTCACAAATTACATATAACACCCAGTGCTCATCAAAACAAGTGCTCTCTTTTACAGTTTGCCTTTCCTGGGCTCATCTGTTTTGCTTCTTAAATTCCATATATGAGTGAAATCATATGGTATTTGTCTTTCTCCAACTGGTATATTTCACTTAGCATAAAACACTATAGCTCTATTCATGTTGGTGCAAATGTCAAGATTTCATTCTTTTTTTATGGCTGAGTAATATTTCATTGTGTGTGTGTATACACGAGTGTGTGTGTGTGTGTGTGTGTGTGTGTGTGTGTGTGTATACACATGCCTCCTCTTCTTTCTCTGTTGATCAGTTGATCAGTTGATGGACAGTTGGACTCTTTCCATAATTTTGCTATTGTTGATAATGCTGCCATAAACATTGGGTTGCATGTATCCCTTTAAATTAATATTTGTATATCCTTTGTGTAAGTATCTGTAGTGCAATTGCTGGATCTTAAGATAGTTCTATTTTTAACTTTTGAAGGACTTGATAATTTTTTCCATAATGGCTGTACCAGTTTGCATTCTCACCAACAGTGTAAGAGGATTCTCCTTTCTCTGCATCATCACCAACATCTGTTGTTTTCTGTGTTGTTGATTTTAGCCATTATGACAGGTGTCATAATATCTCATTAGAGTTTTGACTTGTATTTCCCTGATGATGCCATTGGAATTTTATAGGGATTGCAATGAGTCTGTAGATTGCTTTGGGTAATATGGACATTTCAGTATTATCAATTCTTTCAATCCATAAACATGGTATATCTTCACATTTATTTATGTCTTCTTCAATATCTTTCTACCAGTGTTTTAGTTTTCAGTGTACAGTTTTCTCACCTCGTTGGCTTAATTTATTCCTAGGTATTGTATACTTTTAATACAAATGTAAATGATATTGATTTCTTAATTTCACTTTCTGATTATTATTACTACATATGCCTCAGATTTCTGTACATTGGTTTATATCTTGCAAATTTACTTGAATTCATTATTCTAAAAGCTTTTTGGTGGAGATTTTAAGGGTTTCCTATATATAGTGGAAATGGTGGTAGTTTTCCTTCTTTTTGATTCAGTTTTATTACTAGTAATTGATCTGTTCAGATTTTCTATTTCTTTATGTTTTAGTATCAGAAAATTGTTTCCTGGAATTTATCCATTTATTCTATGTTGTCCAATTTGTTCTATGTTGTCCAATTTGTTAATATATAATTGTTCCTGGTAGACTTTCATGATCCTCTTTATTTCAGTGTTTTGATTTTTAATTTCCCTCTGATTTCTTCACTGAACTCTTAGTTGTTTAGTAGCATGTATTTAAGCCTCCATGCGTTTATGTTTTTCCAGTTTTTTTCCTTGTAATTAATTTCTAATTTGATACCATTGTGGTTGGAAAAGATTTTTGACATGATTTAAGTCTTTTTAATCTGTTGAGAGTTTTGTGGCTTAATAATGTGATCTGTCCTAGAGAATATTCATGTGCACTTGAAAAGAATGTGTATTCTGTTGTTTTGGGATGGAATATTCTGTGTATATCTCTTATGTCCAACTGTTCTAAGTTGTTCAAACCCACTATTTCCTAATTGTTTTTCTATGTGGATAATCTATTCATTGATTTAAGTGGGGCATTGAAGTAGCCTACTCTTATTGTATTGCTATTAATTTCTCCTTTTGTATGTTCATGTGTTTTATGTATTTACATGCTCCTATGTTGGGAACATGGATATTTACAATTGTTATATATTCTTGTTGGATTGATCTCTTAATCATTCTGTAATGCCCTTTTTTTTAATCTCTTTTTACAGTCTTTGTTTCAAAGTGTTTTTTTGTCTGATATAAATATTGCTACCATAGCTTTTTATTTCTGCTTTTATTTGCAAGCAATATCTTTGTCTTCCCTTTACTTTCTGTCCCTATGGGTCTATAAGTCTGGAATGAGTATCTTTTGGAAGTATATATATGCATCTTATTTTTTTACCCATTCAGTCACCTGATATGTTTTGATTTTATCCATTCATTCATCTCATGTCTCTTTTGTATGATATGAATAAAGCTATATTGGCTTTCTCTTTATTAACATTTGCATGAGAAATCTTTCTCCATTCCTTCACTTTCAGCCTATGTGTCTTTACTTCTGAAGTGAGTCTCTTGCAGGCAGCAAGAGGGTTGGGCAGGACTCTCACCCAACTCAGTTGTGACATACGGCTCTGGTATAGGTTAGATCTGGGCCCTTATGAAGGCATGACCTGCAGCGCTAATGGGTTAGATAGAGAGCTCCAAAATGGCACCCACCAGTGCTGGCTCTTGTAAGTTAGAATGAGATTGCAGAAATGGCCCTTGCCAGGGTCTCTATTACTAAAGAATCTTAACTGCTTCTCTGCCAGACACTTTAAGATTAGTTAAATGGTTCTCCCTTGTTTATGGCCCATGCACTTTTCAAGCTGGTGCTGGGTCCTGGGGCAAGTGAATCTGTGTGAGCCTTTAGGAATAGGATCTCTTTTCTCAGTGGTTCTCTCTCTCTCTCTCTCTCTCTCTCTCTTTTAATATAATCCCCATTGTTTTCAAAGCCATGCATTTTGTCTCTTCTGGGCAGGATCTAGGGGTTGACCTGCCTGATGTGGAACACAGACATTTCAATTCTCAAGGAAAAGTTCTGCTTTTTTGATATCCTCCCATTTGTGGCTCAGCATCCCTGTTTTGTTTTATTTTGCTTTGTTTTGTGAGACCACGTGTCTACCTCTCCTACTTGTGTTGCTTCCCTTTCATCTGTGGTTTTGGAGGCTCTGTTCATCTAGTTTTCAAGAACTTACTTCCATATGTAGTTTTTTAAAAAAAATTTTTTAAATTATTTTTGGGACCCACAGAGAGGGCGAGGGGCAGAGAGAGACACAGAATCTGAAGCAGGTTCTAGGCTCTGAGCTGTGAGCACAGCTCATGGGAGAAAGTGAGTTCAGGATCTTCCTGTGTCGCCCTCTTGAACCCTTTCCAGTCACAAGGCCCATGTTGTAAAAATTTGGAGAAATTAGCAAATCATCAAGAAATGGAACCAAATTAGTTTCATTTCACAATTATTTTCTGTATAGTATACTTGAGCACAAAGTTCAAAATGATTAGACTTTAATAATTGTCTTATTTGGCTCTACCAAATTTTAAATTAAGAGAATCTGTGAATGATGATCACGTATTTAAAAAAATCATTAACAAGGGGTTCCTGGGTGGCTCAGTCAATTAAGTATCCGACTTCAGGGCAGGTCTCCATCTCATGCCTCATGAGCATTGTGAGTTTGAACCCCGCGTCAGGCTCAGTGCTGACAGCTCAGAGCCTGGAGGCTGCTTCAGATTCTGTATCTCCCTCTCTGTCTGTCCCTCCCCTGCTTGCACTCTGTTTCTCTTTATCTCTGTCTCTCAAATATAATTAAACCTTAAAAAATCTTTTTAAACCATTAACAAGAAGTCTTTTTGTCACTTTAGTTTTCTAAGATCTACATTCCAAATAGAAATTTGTATTTATAACAAAAAAAATATTTGCAAGGATTCATCCTAAAACAATATAAGCCTGTTATTGAGCTTAGAAAAAAAGGAAAAAAAAGAAAGATATATATTAGGAATATTGTTAATTTGCATAAATTTATAAATAATTGGATTTGGCCATTGATAAAAGGGTGTGTCAAGATGTGGTTAATGTTTAGTAATAAAGAACATTTAGAAAGTGGAGATACATATGAGAACTAATGGTGTTTCTATAGCAAATTTCCCATACATTTTACTTGAAGGATTGATGGATTAAAATGCCCACATCAAATTTATACAAGAATGGGTTATTTAGATTACCACTGTAAATAGTGCCTGTTCCAAGTTGCCGTGTTGGGCAACTCTATGAAATATTCCAAAAATACAATTCATTTCTGCTAACCTCATTGTTATCACCATATAAATCTCCCTTTTTGACCATTTCTGCTGATTTCACAGACTTGTTATCAATGTCCCCTATTATGAATGAACATCTCAAAATGAATTACAGTCAGTAGTGAGCTTGAACTGGCCCATACTTGCTCATATGTGTGGATTACTAATTTGTTTAGGAACTTTACAAGCTGATTTTTGACGACAGTCATTGTCAAAAGCTAGACTATAAGGTGGCAATTAATTATATTGAAAGCAGAACAAATATTCAGAAATCTCAATTATCTTACTACATTTTGCTATTTATATTCTTGAGGATATATACATATATCTTTGTGTTGGAACTGCTATATAATGGTGAGCTACTTACCATTCCTTCCTAACTCTACATTCAGTGACCTCTTGTAGTATCTTGAAATAAACCATGGTGAGGACATTCACAGTCCAGAAACTGACAAGTTTTACAAGTTGGAATTATCAGTGATTCTTGTTCTCAGGATAACGAATTATTAAACATTTACCACCATGTCAGTAACTATAGGTAGAATGACTTAATATTGTGAAGTTATGTCTACATAGCATCTTTGCATTTTAAAAAGAGATTTAGAAATGCATGCATAACTTGAAGAAGAATTGTCTGCATTGTAATTGTTTGATTAAGTATGTGCTTTTGGGGGAAATGTTTCTGTACCTCATAAATTACACTCACTATTCAAACTTTTTGTCTACTCAAAATGTTGTCTAATAACTCATGGGTCTTCTCATCTTTTCTTTTTTGTAATGCACTCAACTCACAGGAAAAATCCATTAATTAATGCCTATGTGTTTACATCTTTCAGTTGTGAAACATATAATTGAGCTCCATCTTAGAAAAAGCAAGCATATTATCAGAAATATGGTTCTCCTTTTAGGTATATACTCATTAATTAAAGAAAAATATGAAGCAAATCACTTAACATAGAAGCATTTAGTTTATTGGGGTTCTGGGAAAAATAAATTTATTATCTATGAGATAGTAAGATGGATTAAGGACTCCTGGTTTGCTCAGTTGGTTGAGAGTTCAACTTCCATCAGGTCATGATCTCACAGTCTATGAGTTTGAACCCCACATTGAGCTCATTGCTCTCAGGGCTGGGCCCACTTCAGATCCTCTGTCCCCACCTCTCTCTGCCTCTCACCTGTTCACACACACACACACACACACATACACACACACTCTCTCTCTCTCTCTCTCAAAAATAAATAAAAACATTAAAAAAAAAAGATGGGTGCATTTGGGTGGTTCAGTTAGTTAATTGTCTAACTCTTGATTTCTGTTCGGGTCATGATCCAGTGGTTCATGAGTTTGAGCCCCACATTGGGCTCTGTGCTGATGTTGCAGAGGCTGCTTGGGATTCTCTCTCTTCTACTCTCTCTCTGTCCCTTCCTCCTTCCCTTTCTCTCTCTCTCTCAAAAGTAAATAAATAAAATTAAAGGAAAAAATGTTGTAAATGGATTTACAACCTGATGAACTAAAAAAGATTTTTGGTCAGCTTACCAATAAATTTTATTTTGTATATTTATTTTTTAAATTTTTAAATGTTTATTTACTTTTGAGAGAGAGAGAAAAAGAATGCTAGTGGTGTAGGGGCAGGGAGAGAGGGAGATGCAGAATCCAAAGCAGGCTCAGGCTCTGAGCTGTCAACACAGAGCCTGATGAGGGGCTTGAACTCACAAATCATGAGATCATGACTTCAGCTGAAGTCAAACACTTAACTAACTGAGCCACCCAGGAGCCTTGAAGTGAATTTTGTTTTAAAGCAAAGTTCTCACTTAAGATTTTGTCAGGCCTTATACTGTACTGTATCAATAACAGCAAGCATTTTTGTTATATCTTCTATTAAAAGCAGAATACATAGGCTCTACTTGTAATTGAATTTATCTAAAATTTTAAACATTATCTTTCTCAAGACCATAATTTTGGTAATTGAGAAACATTATAAAGCAAAATGATATAAAATATGGAAATGGTTTATAAATTATATTTATTAAATACTATATATTAGATAGTATTTAAAGTAAACTTATTTCTTGATTTCTTATTGCTATACTTTTCTACCTTTAAATCAAATATTCTTTTTTCAACAATATTACAATACTCTTTGTGGCTTCATTTTGTTTCTCAAACCACCTGCAGTGGTTTATAATTAAACAACAGTTCAATCCTGGAAATTGCAAAACTTAACCATAAAACAAAATTTTAGACCTAAGAGAACTCCATCCAACATTTAAAAAAATTTTTTTTTAATTCATGTTAACATAGAGTATAATATTATTATCAGGTGTACAATATAGTGATTCAACACTTACATGCAGTATCCAGTGCTCATCACAAGTGTACTCCTTAATCCTCATCAACTGTTTAACCCACCCCCCCACTTTTCCTCTGTTAAGCATCAGTTTGTTCTATAGCATTAAAAGTCTATTTCTTGATTTGCCATTCTCTCTCTTTTTCCCCCACATGCTCATTTGTTTTGTTTTTTATATTCCACACATGAGTGAAGTTATATAGTATTTCTCTTTCTCTGGCTGACTGTTTTTGCTTAGCAGTTTACCCTGTAGTCCATCCCTGTTGTTGCAAATGGCAAGATTTTATTCTTTTTGTGGCAGAGTAATATTCCAGTGTGTGTGTGTGTGTGTGTATACACACACACCTCCTCTTCTTTATCCGTTCATCAATTAATGGACACTTGGGCTGTTTCTGTAATTTGGCTATTGTTGGTAATGCTGCTATAAACATCAAGGTGCGTATATCCCTTCAAATCGATATTTTTATAACCTTTGTGTAAAATACCTAGTAGTGTGATTTCTGGATCTTAGGGTAGTTCTATTTTTACATTTTGAGGACCTTTTATACTGTTTTCAAGAGTGGCCACACCAGTTTGCATTCTCACCAATGATGTAAGAGGGTTCCCCTTTCTCTGCATCCTTGCCAGTATCTGTTGTTTGTGTTGTTGATTTTACCCATTCTGACAAATGTGAGGTGATATCTTATTATAGTTTTGAAATGTATTTCCTTTGAGCACATTTTCATGTATCTTTTGGCTATCTGCACATCTTCTTTGAAGAAATATCTATTCATGTCTTCTCATTTTTTAATTGGATTATTCATTTTGGGGGTTTGGAGCTTTATAAGTTCTTTATTTATTTTACATGCTAACCCTTTATCAGATATGTCATTTTCAAATATTTTGTCCCATTTTGTAAGTTGCCTTTTAGTTTTGTTGATTGGTTTCTTTACTGTGCAAAAGCTTTTTATTTGCTTAAGTCCTTAGTTTATTTTTGCTTTTGTTTCCCCTGCCTCAGCAGACATACCTAGAAAGAAGTTGCTAAGGCCAATGTCAAAGAGGATCCTGTTTGCTTTCTCCTCTAGATTTTAGTGGTTTTATGTCTTACATTTAACTCGTTCATCCATTTTAAGTTTTTAAAAATTTTTTAAAATATTTTTATTCATTTTTAAGAGACAGAGAAAGACAGAGATCATGCGAGCGAGGGTCAGAGAGAGAGAGGGAGGTACAGAATCCAAAGCAGGCTCCAGATTACAGGCTCCAAGCTGTCAGCACAGAGCCCAACACGGGACTAGACCTCACTTAATCCTGAGATCATGCCCTGAGCTGAAGTCAGTCACTTAATGGACTGAGCACCCAGGTGCCTCAATTTTGAATTAATTTTTGTGTTTGATATGAAAAAGTGCTCCAGTTTCATTCTTCTGCATGTTGCTGTACAGTTTTCCCAACACCATTTGTTGAAGAAACGTTTTCCCATTGGATATTCTTTCCTGCTTTGTCAAAGATCAGTGAAACAGAATAGAAAACCCGGACATGAACCCACCCAACATTATAGATTAAAATTTGTTTTTCATTCAACAAAATGAATTTTAAGATAATTTTTATAGCTTTACAATAAAACATTTTTCTTTCATTCACATCTCATTTTAGGACATTTTGCTCAATATATTTTCATATGTGTAAAGAATTTCTCACTTCTCTCAACTAATTACCATATATATTTACACATTTCTTGTCATTGAGGTTGGGGAATTATGCTGAGTGATATACTTTGTATAGATGGCTTATTCATAATCAATATGAAATGGATGAATTTTTTATATTGTAATGTATCTCTTATTTTTTTGTGGAAAAATGTGGTTGGCAGACACTAAGATTAAAATCGGCTTTTGGAAATCTAAATATGAAACAAATTTTTAACTCTAAGGAGAACTTAGTTCTCTCTCTTTATTATTCATGCTCTTTTGTAGTTATTTTTCCTCTTCCTTCTCCTCTTCTTTCTTCTTTTATTTTAATAGCATCCTTTTTCTCAACTGGCCCACTGTTATATACATAACAAGTACTCTGCAAATAATTCTTGAAAGGCTGTGCATTTCAAAATGTGTAATTCCCTCTTCTTGAATGTGAGCTGGACATATCAACATGCTTCTAATGAATATAATATGGCAAAAGTTGTGGGATTTCTTTTCTTCTGAAATTAGATTATATAAAGACTGTGGCTTCCTCCTACATTAGTCACCCTAGTCACCTTTTAAATTGCTTCTACTGGAGGAAGTCAGGTGCTTGTCTTGTGACAGTCCTTTGGAGGCATCCATGTGTGGATACTCAGAGGCAGATATTATTACCTGTAAGTGAATATTTCCCATAGAAGTTGAGATGACTCTAGTCCTGGCTGACTAGTTATTGAAGCCTCATGAAAGATTCTGAGCTGGAGGGCCCAGCTAAGGTGGTCTCAGATCCCTGCCCCACAGAAACTGTGATATAACAGATATTTATGTTTTTTAAGCTGCTACTTTTAGGGGTGATTTCATATGTAGCTTTAGATAACTAATTCACAGAGACTGGCTTCCTCTTTATCAAACTTGTTTCCTCGTTTCACACCAATGAAGGGTTGGTATGTGTAATGTACTTCTGAATCTGGCCTATAATCTTGCATTCTATCTCTTAAGGATTGAATCCTATCAATTCTATCTGTTTGCCATCTGAATGTCAATATCTAGACTTACAGTAAAAACCACCTATTGAAGAGGTCAAAGCTTTCTTTAACCTGGGTTTTGGAATGGCTTGATGAAGCAGGGCACTTCAAAGGTGTTCATTTGACTTTATTTGAGAAAAAAAAAAAAACATACTATGTTAAGTGTGGTAGCCAATAGGATTGTAGAGTAAATTTGAAAGGGGTCTTTTCTGGCTTGCTTGGAAATTACCATCTGAGGAAAGGAGTTTCCACCCCAGCAGGAGTAGCTACTTTAAAGTCAATTTTCCACAGAAAAAGTGGTTTATCTTCCCACCAAAGGAATGGCTATTCACAACTGCAGCTTGCCCCCGACTTCTGTTTCCGAATGTGCCCTGATTCCATCGGGAGTGTCTACAGAAGCTCCTTATTTCGAACCCTCCCAAATCACACCCTTTGTATCTCTTCATTTGCCAGCTCCTGATTTATATCCTTTATGATAAAACTGTGGTCATTAATACAGTGCTTTCCCGAGTTTGGTGTCTTTCTATCAAATTGTTGAAACTGAGGGAATGGAAACACCCTGAGTTGTTTAGAAGATCAGGTGGGGGACTCTCAAATCTTCATCTGACATTCTAGGTGGGGGCAGGTCTTTGGGGGATTATGCCTTTAACCTGTGGGTTCCATTTAACTCCAGGTGGTTAGCATCAGAATGGGTTTGAAGTTTTGCATCTTCCACATATTAATAACCTTAAGGCTAGAATATTGAAACACAGAGATGAAAAGTAGAAGTATAAAGTAAGTTTAATATAAATTGTCAGATATAAGTTTCTGACTAAGAAAATAAGCTTCATTTGGAATATTATTTTCAAAAAATATAGTTTTTTTAAAAAATGCTGGTTTTAAGAACTGAAGGTACATCAAATCTTTTTATCCTTGTGAATGACTTTTTTTTTTAAGTTTCAGCTAGTAGTAGGTTATTGGATCAGAAGTACCAGATAGTTTTTCTCCTTTCCCAAATCAATTTGGTCCTTCCTCAAACTGAGATTTTAATTTATTTGTTAAAATAAATTATATTGTACTTCAGGGGCTATGGGGAAAAAAGTGTTTGATGAACGCTAAAATTGGTTTAAGGTACATCTCTGTTCTCTTCCTACAACCTTTGCATGGCTTCCTCAGAACTTCCCAAAGCCTCATCTGTTCCTCGTTAGCCTCTTTCTTTCATATACTAATGCAGATTATATTTATTCTCGAAAATTAAATGACTTAGGCATATAAGACTTATTTATTTTTCTTTTATATGTGGTCAGAAGAAAAGAACCTCAAGGTTCATAGGGAAACTGGAATCGTTTCTGTAACCTGTGTCCTAAGGAAGCACAAAGCCAGGAGGACTTCATGGTCGTTAGGGATATTTCTAGGTATAAAACATAATAGTCTCTAAAATGTCTTCTTTCAATCTCTTTCTATAATTATAAGTACGTTAAAAACAAAATATTGCATATTTTAATGTGGAAAACAGTGGGAAAAGATGAAAGTTGTTCAAGGCATAAAAGAAAGTTATATGTTTACAAATGTATGATTAAACCAGAGAACTAACTAAACCAGAGAATGGTAAAAGATATTAAATATCAAGTAATTGAACATTTAAAAGACAGGCTGCTAGTATTTTCTTCTCCTATTCTCTTATCCTATACCACCTCAAATTTATGAAACAATAAACTAAACATTCAGCTTCCTTCTATTTTTTCTAGATGATCCTTTTTTCCTCCCTCCCCGCCCCCCAGCATTAGTGAATGTCTGTATAATCCAATGTAAAAGAAATCAATAGTTTTAGTTTGCTCATTTTTAAAGTAGAATAAGTTTTGCAAACTAATCAAGGAAGTAAATCATCAAGGAATAAATATTTAACAACCATTAATCACTGTAAGGATTTAAAGTACAAGATATTAACCTTACAATTTCCATATCACCAAATTGATTCCTTATATGCAATGTCTAGCTTGTTTTAAGGTGGCTGTGAATAACATATTGAAAAAGTCTGACAACATCAACATTAATTTATATTTTATTGATTAGTTGTCACTATTTAGTTCTGCAGCCAAATTAACATAGGAAGGGTAATATTTTAAATTCAGAAATTCTAAATTATTTTTTGAAATTCAGTAGGAATTTCTTTCATAACTTTGAGGAAAAAATTTGTTTTTTTAGTCATAATTAATATTACACTTTATTTCTAATATTCCAATGAAGATTTAAAATATCAAATATACCACAGTGATTCTATTGAATTTAATCAATTTTAATCTACTTCCCTAATTCCAAGCATAAATATATGATGGGATAAAATAAGCTTTTCATAGTCACTAATATTTTACCCTCCTCAGAATGCAAAATATTTCCATAAGCAGCAGATTACCATTGGCTGGGGTGTCTGGGTGGCTCAGTTGGTTGAGTGTCTGACTTCAGGTGAGGTCATGATCTCACAGTTTATGGGTTCAGTCTTCGCATCGGGCTCTGTGCTGACAGCTTAGAGCCTGGAACCTGCTTTGGATTCTGTGTCTCCCATTCTCTCTGTCTCTCTCCTGCTTGTGCTCTGTATCTCTCGCTCTCAAAAATAAATAAACATTTTAAAAAATTTAAAGATTACCATTGGTTGTACTGTTCTCTATTGAATAAAGAATTTCTGATATATATATTATATATAGACCCTGCCTGTCAATATTGGCATCTTCTACTCCTCTCTTTTTTTGAGAAAAAAAGAGGAAGATTGTTAAAAGATCTATTTTGACTAACGCTGTATTTCTTTTCCAGAGATTTTCCCTTGACTCCCAATTTGTATAAAAATATCACACTATTTTAACTCTCCTCAGTGACTCTATCACTAGATCACAAAAGAGTCATATCTTGTGCCCATTGCAACCTTGACAGCTTTTTCTTGATGCTAGGTGAAAGTAGGCCTATATAGCTAAGAGAATCAGGCTGAAATTCCGGAACTAAGTTTATTATTATGTTCTGTGTTTGAGAGGACCTTTCCTTCTGAGTACACTACTTGAATAATCTTTCACTATTTATGTAAATCTGGAATACAAGATGAAACTTCTTGAATACTTTTGTTATTATTTTAAGACACAATTTCAAGAATGGCAAATATTTACTTCTTTCGGTGGATCCTGAATATGTGAACTCACTTAATTCTCAAAAGTGTGTAAGAGGCTATACATAACTCCAGTCTTTGATTTGAGATTAGACTTCTGTTAATACGGCTGGAATAATTTTAGTGATACCAATTAAAAGAATACCAAGCAAACTGCCCATTTATTTTAGTCCAGGAACTCTGTGCACAATTAAGCAAGATTAAAGATTCCTTCTGATATAATCCCTCTGATTATCCAGCACCACCTCTTTGAAAGTCCACTGCCTCTAGCATTATAGTACAGGTATGTGATCTCTGTTGCCCCAGGACAACTTTTCTTACTAAAATCTGGGAGCAAATTTCAATTACACCTTCTCCCAACAGCATGATAAACCCTATCATCATAAACTTCTATATATAGAAGCCAGTGTTTTCCTTAGAAATATATTCCTCAAGACTGATGAGCTCTGAGCTTTCTCTACAAACATAGTTTTGGGCACAGGTGATACTACCCCTCCAAATCTTTGTTTTTCTCTAATTTTCCTACTTTTGTCTGTGAGGCCACATTCCAGCTGACTAATCAAGTAAACAATGAAGCGACTGAAATCACAGTCTTGTGTTTCATATAGTCCACTGAATCTAGTTGGCTGGAAAAGACACTCATTTTTAAAAATTCACTCCTGGGTAAAATTATAATATTATTTCTTTTTTTTTCTACCATCTGTAGAACTTAGATACACAGTAGTTTTCTAAAGTTTGTGTTTTTAGCTTCTGGTGTTTCTATCTCTCCCAGAGACAGGCATATATCTGATTGTCATGAGAGTTCTAGAAGCAATAAGGAGTGGAACATGAGGAGAATCATCTTTACACTGCAAAGAAGCATCCTTAGGTGAGGGAATTATGAATTATTAAAGCAAGGGAATTGTCATCTTTCAAGGGAAGCACTGCTGAAGCACTGCTGCTGTTTCTTGCAAAATGAGCTCAGTGAAGATGGAGGCTGGGGAATTTAAAGCCTCTGAAGAACTCAAATTCTTTTACATAGTAAATTCTTGGAACTATAAGCTTCCTAATGAATACAATAAATCAATTTCACATATGCAATCTGGTGAGATCATCAACTCACTTAACAAAATTTTGAATTCAGAAGGATCACAGGAATGAGTTTTTCATTTAGCCGTCAAGATCCTCTGGGGATAGGGGCACCTGGGTGGCTTAGTCGGTTGAGCGTCCAACTTTCGCTTAGTCATGATCTCGCGGTTCGTGGGTTCGAGCCCCGCGTCGGGCTCTGTGCTGACAGCTCAGAGCCTGGAGCCTGTTTCAGTCTATGACTCCCTCTCTCTCTGACCCTCCCCTGTTCACGCTGTCTCTCTCTCTCTCTCCTAGAAATAAATAAAAACATTAAAAAAAAAATCCTCTGGGGGTAAAAAAATTTCTTATATTCTACTTTGCAAGTTGAAATAGTAATTTAGTTATTTAAACTTGTGATTAATGTCATTAAGGCAACTATGCTGTCTTTAGTTACTAAACTCATCATATATTCATATTGTTTTAACTGCATAATTTAGTAAATTTGAAAATTCACATTCTTTTCAACACTTCTTCATTGTATTTGACTAAATATTTGTTTTGTTTTGTTTTTTAATCTTTTATCTTCAGCCCCTCCAAAAGTTGGAAGATATTTGGAGTGGTTTCTGCTCTTCTGGTCATTGTTAATATGGCAGATTTGTCTGGTTCATCATTTTAATATGACCTTCTCCCTATATTTCAATGTATAATATACTTCTCATTTTAATATGACCATCTCTCTATATTTGCTGTATAATATACTCCTGAGATGGCTTAGAATGATAACATTTCATCTTATTCTATGTAAGAAATCAGTGGCTGTACTATATGGCTTCGACAGGATTTTGCATGAACACACATCTTTAAAAATATTTGTTCCTCCAGAATCCTACCTATTTGTCTCAAAACTCAGGCATACCTTAAGGCTTAATTATGTTATTTTGTTATGTTCAACTTATTTTATTTAAAAAAGTTTTTTTAATGTTTTATTTCTGAGAGAGAGAGCACGAGAGTGAGAGAGAGAGAGCGTGGGCAGGGGAGGGTCAGAGAGAGAGAGGAAGACACAGAATCTGAAACAGGCTCCAGGCTCTGAGCTAGCTGTCAGCACAGAGCCTGACGCACGGCTCGAACCCACCAACTGTGAGATCATGACATGAGTCGAAGTCGGACGCTTAACCGACTGAGCCACCCAGGTGCCTCTGTTCAACTCATTTTAGAATGCAGAATATGTTGGAGGTATCTTTCTTTCATCACTTTATTCAGAAATATTTTTGACTTGCAGTTTTGAAAATAGTGATGTATAAATTTAAAATAGTGATCAAATTCTAGGATAGTTTCATGTTTATGTGTTTTGAAAAGAAATGCTGATTATCCAAATATCTTTTTGTTTTAAGCTACAGTACAGGTGATTAATCAAGAATCATTAATGACATATTTTTAAAAATGAACAATAAAATTTATTCTAAAACAGACATATATCTGTTACTCATCTTGACAACTGATATTCTCCTCACAGATCCAACATAGTTTATTTAAATTTTGACATACTATTTCTATTATATATAAGAGAATTTAGTTATCCATCAAAATTTACTCTCACCCTTATTCTAAACACTGCCTTTTATTCTGGATATAACACAAGATATTTATTTAGAACTTGTAATTAAGTCCTTGTCCATTTATCATCATTAAAGTGAAAGTTCCTAGTTGGCAGACATTAAATGGGCAGAATAAAACACCTTAGATTTTGAATGTGACTTGCAATTGAACCAAAAATTGTTAATGTGAAACTATATTGTTAGCAATTTAAAATCAGTGCACAATCATATGCCAGAAAACTTCTTATGCTTGGAGAGTATATGTTACAAAATAAGATTTAGTTAACATGTTCCAGGAAGAAAATGTGTCAGTGCCTACAAAGAGTGTAAAGAAGTACAGCTTTTTTTTTTTACTTCAAGTTTATAACTTTTTAAGATTAAAATTTGTAAGACATCTTTCTCTGATTTCACTAATATGTAGGATTTAAGAAACAAAACAGATGAATATAAGAGAAGGAGTGGAACAGAGAAGAGAGGGAAACACCACAAGAGACTCTTAACAATAGAGAACAAACAAAGGGGTGGTAGAGGGAGTTGGGTGGGAGATGGGCTAGATGGGTGATTGTATTAAAGAGGGCACTTGTAATGAGCACTGAGTGTTGTATGTAAGTGATAAACCGCTAATTTCTACTCCTGAAACCAATATTGCACTGTATGTTAACTAAAACTTAAAAAAAATAATAATAAAAAAAGAGTTACCTATGAGAGATAAGTAAATTACCAGTGGGATTGATGTGAAATTTACTTATTAATTTTTAAAATTTATTTATTTATTTTTAAAGAGACAGCGGAGGAGGAGCAGAGAGAGTAGGGGAGAGAGAATTCCAAGCAGGCTCCTCACTGTCAGTACAGAGCCTGACGTGGGGCTCCATCTCATGAACCGGGAGATCCTGACCTGCGCTGAGATCAAGAAATCAGCTGCTGTACTGACTGAGCCACAGTGGTACCCTGACTGTGAAATTAAGTCAAGCTAACATATTCTTAAGTTAAGAATTATAGTATCACAACTGAAATAGACCCAATTCCAAATCTTACAATAAGTAATGTATTGAAACAGAGAAGCAAGCAAGCAAAATGCAAAACCAAAAGTAGACTTCCAAATCATTCTGGTACAATGTTCAAAGAGGATACCTGTATCTCTTTTGTTTTAATTGCTTCAATATAGTTTGAATTTAAACATACAGTATAGAAATCACTTGAAGATGTGAATATTATTATCATCAAAGAGAAAGAAAGCTGAAAGAACTTCAAATATTTAAAGAATTCATTTTTTTCCAGGGATGAACTAGAGAAATTTTACCTCAATCATTATAAAACACAAGCTCAGATTGATTGCACATTTATACTTTGCACTTTAAAACACAGATGAATACAGTATTTTCTTTAGTATGAATTCTTAACTAGCTCTGGATAGGTTTAATTCACAGTATGTTTACAAGTTGGGTATGCACTTTTTCTTGTTCATCATCTTGGCAAGCTCTTACCAAAGCAATTTTCACTCGACTCCACTGTGAGAGAGAGTACTCTAACAAGTCATATAATGATTTCCTGACAAAATCTCTTTATGTTCACTCACCACTGTGTCTGTAAGGCATGGCATGATGGTCGTGTTGAAAGGCACAGACATAGCCATAGATTATAAATGTGCTGGTGCCATTGAGATACTTTTGCACATTGGATATATTTTCCCTTTTCTCTATTTGTAATCTATTAGCATCACTGAAAACCATAATTGAATGAAATGATATTTTATTAAGTATTTGTTTTAAATCAGTTTACAATGTACAAAACACACAATTACCTTAGAAGAAATACAGGAGGTTTTCATGAAATTATTAATTATTATATTGTTATATACAGATATCACTCCACTAGTAATGGGGTTGCATCCAGATGCACTCATCATAAGTTGAGAATGTTGTGGAGCACCAGGTGGCTCACTCAGTTAAGTGTCTGACTCCTGATTTCAACGCAGGTCATTATCTCACATCCTGGGGTTCTGTACTGACACATGGAAACTGCTTGGAATTCTCTCCATCTCTCTGCCCTTCCTGCACTTGCACTTCCTGCACTCTCTCTCTCTCTCAAAATAAATAAATAAATAAATAAACAAACAAACATTTAAAAAATAAGTTGAGAATGTCATTAGTCAAAAATGCATTTTAAAAAATGCATTTAAGGGTACCTGGGTGGCTCTGTTGGTTAAGTGTTCAGCTCTTGATTTCAGCTCAGGTAATGATCTCATGGTACACAGGTTTGAACCCCAAGCTGTGTACTGACAGTGTGAAGCCTGCTTGGGATTCTCCCCCTCCCTCTCTCTCTCTGCCTCCCCTACCAGCTCGTTTGCTCTCTGTTTTTCTTTCTCTCTCCCTCTCTCACAAATAAATAGAAACATTAAAAAATTTTAATGCATTTAATCTCTTAACTTATCAAACATCATAGCTTAGCCTAGCCTACTTTAAATGTGCTCAGAGCACATACATGGCACATACTTGGGCAAAATTATCTAACATAAAGACTAATTTATAATAAAGTGTTGAATATCTTATGTCATGTACTGAATATTGTACTGAAAGTACTGAAAGTGAAAAAATGGAATGGCTGTATGAGTAAGAATTATTAAAAGTTGTTTGCCCTCATTCTCATGTGGCTGACTGAGGACTGTGTATTGTTGCCACTGTCCAGCATAGTGAGAATGTCCTACTAGCTATCACTAGCCTGGGAAAATATCAAAATTCAAAATCTGAAGTACAGATTCTACTAAATGCTTATAACTTTCACACCATCATAAAGTTAAAAAAAGTAAATTAGGTCAAATGATTGTAAATTGACAACATCTGTACTTCCTTAAAAGTGTCATAGTCTTGGAGGTTTTTAAAGCCATTGTAGGCAGACCCTAATTTATGAATTTCCGGTTAAAAAGCTGTGATTCATAAGTAATGATTTTGTAAGTAAGGATTTCAAACATAACACTGCATTTTACTCTTAGAAACTAAGTTGAAGGTGTTAGAAGGTGCAAGGCCATCTCAAAAACATATTGCTTTTTAATTCTTTAATGAACATGACACACATTATACCCTTAAGAGCATTTACATTAATTTTTAACAATGCCCATTATTTTTCATATTGATTTTAATAAATAAATGTTAAAGCCAAAAATACTTTGAGTTGAATCTCAGAATGCTACTGTATGTTGCAGTTTATATGTGGATTCTCTCTTAGAGACTTAATGAACTCTTGTGTGAGTTTCCAGGGTTGGTCTGTCTGTATATACTGAGTAGCATTTTAACATTCTTGTTTTTATTTCTAGAATGTTATTAGGTGATGGCATATAACAGGATCTGAGAAAAAACTGTTTTTTTTTTTTTGTAAATTAAATATGGAAAAAAAATGTTAGTGTATTATTCAATTCAGTTTATATTAGGTAGTTTATCCCCAAATTTATGCAGAAGGCTTCAAAACCTACACTCGGTTTTCACCTTGTGTTTTAATATATTCTTTAAAAATAAGATATTTATTCATGTGCCATTACCTACAAAATTCCTCTCTCCTCCCTTTTTTGGCTGCTGATAGTACCATCATCTGACTAGTCGTTCTGGTTAAAAATCTTATATATCAAAGACTCCTTGTCTCTATAATCACCACATTGAAGTAGTAACCAAATTAAGCTTCCTTATACATGAACATGTCCCTTACACACTTTGTCAATTTCCATTCTGGCTGCTACCATTGTTAATTATCCACTGAAATACTTAAGTCAGCTTATACCCACACTTGACCCATACCACACACATACACAAATATATATTTTCTAACAGTATTGATTAGACTTTCTGACTTTTAAACATTTTTCACTCTTATTACCTTATTTCCATTTTTCAGTGGAGGAGGGGGAGGGCTACATCAAACATATTTTATTCCTTTGTGTAAAGGAGAAGGAAGAAATGAAAGAGGAAGAAAAGATAGAGGAGAAGGATAAAGGGGAGGAAGAAGCATTCTTTTCTAGGTATATTAGATAAATGTCCTTCTTTGGACAGAACTAATTACAGAAAGGCCCCTTCCTGAGGAATGATGAAACCCCACACTTGTTTGACAAGCCACCCTCATCCAAGTGACCTTTTGCAGGGTACAACCTTCCCAAATACACAGTGGTTGTGGTTAACATGGCTCCATTCCATCTCCTCTCACATTCTCCACTGACATTTAGTTTTTGATATATTTTCTCATGCATGGGAATAGCCTCATCTACACCTTCTGGACTATCATTTTACTCCACTTCCTTGCAAGAATTCCAGTGCTTTGATTAACATTATATACAGTTTCTCATTCAACATTCTACTTGTCTGTTTCCATTTTTCCTGTTTCTTAGTGTATTTTTCTTCCCTTATTCTATGTTCAGTCCATTTTAGTCACTCTCTACCTTCTAATTTCTTTTTAACTTTCAAATACATACATTTCAAATATTATAGTGACACTTTCCCAACTTGTTTTAACAAATTCTAAGGTCGTCCTGGTACCTCTAACTTGGTTGAACAACTTTCAACTTCTCTTCAGTATGAACTTGATGGAACATGATGGGTAGCATGTAATATTTCTCAAGCTGAAAGGACTTGTTCTTCCTTCCCTGAGTTAAGTCTCTAGGGTACACATCACAAAGTACATACATAGTTTTGATTCCATTGTATAAAAACTTTATCAAGTGATGTTTTTAATGCTATCACTTTTACTGCTTTTATTATGACACTTTATAGATAATTCATGAGCTATCTGAAGAACTTGCCTTTAAACAATGATTTGTTATTTTCTGTAGAAGTGAGTTTATTATTGATTCATGACTTCCCAGGAGAAAGATGATGGAAAATTGATTTGTTCTCATTACAATACAATTCTGAAAATCACCAAGCAGGATCTTTATAGTTAAGCACTTTATAAAATCATATACTTCATTTATGCCTGGGGAGATGAGGAAGAAGTCCAAAAGGTTGGTAAAAATGGCTTTAAAAAGTTTTGATTGAATTTGGTCAATACAAATTATCATTATGTATTTTTTAACTTTTCTTTAAATGTGCTGGATTACTTCAGAAGATAATGTCATCTATTGGCACAGCAGTTTTTGGCAATTTACTCTGATTTTTTTATAATAGCATAGGTACTAATACACAAAATTTTATAGACTTTAGCCATTTCTGAGGAGTTCAATATAATTCACCTCATTATGCTATGTGGTATAATTATCATTATTATACTTACATGGAGACTGAAGTTTATACTGTTACAGTTGAGCACTATATATCCAATTAGCAGAAGAGTCATAAATTAAATATAAGATCTTTGATTTCATCTTGCTTTCTACTCTACTAGGTTTATTACTTAGGATTTAGTTTATACTTACATATAAACAATATACAAATGTTAAAATATTTTCTTGGGTTACAGCAAAAGTATCTGCAAAATGGAAGAAGTGGCTTTTTTTTCCCCAAACACCATTACTATAAAGCCAAGAGATACAACTCAATTTTCTTCATAATATTTAAAATAACTTGTGTAATCATTCATTCATTCAATAAAGTAGATATCTATTATTTTCCGAGATTATACTAAGCATTACTAATAATGTTTACTAATTTGAAAAAAGATAAATAATACCCTCAAGTAGTTCATTATATTAAACAACCTGATTTTTTTAAATATGGGTTAGGTCTATGGATTTTAGAGGATGTTTCAATAACAGGAGATTTCTGTTAAAAACTAAACTAACACACATTTTGACAAAGAGGAAATATCTCATTCAAATGATACATAGAATGTATTATTTAGAAACAATGGAAGAATTGTTTTAAAGTGGTGTCGAGGATAACTCCCACTTTTCTGTCATAGACATTTATATCAGGATACTTTCAATTAAGCTTAGCAAAAGAAAATTACTTATAATTACATAAAAAATAACACTCAAGGGGCGCCTGGGTGGCTTAGTCGGTTAAGCGTCCGACTTTCGCTTAGGTCATGATCTCGTGGTTCGTGGGTTCGAGCCCCGCGTCGGGCTCTGTGCTGACTGCCAGCTCAGAGCCTGGAGCCTGTTTCAGAGTCTGTGACTCCCTCTCTCTCTGACCCTCCCCTGCTCACGCTGTCTCTCTCTCTCCTAGAAATAAATAAAACATTAAAAAAAAATAACACTCAAAGTTATAATACATATATGGTTAGTTCAGATGGCTTAGTGATGTCATTAAATACTCAGGTTATCACTTTTACTTCTTTGTTAACTTTGTTAGATAAATTTATCTTCATGTTAGAAAACTCTACATTTTTAGACATCACATCAAAAACTGACGAGAAGACAAAAGATTATCAGCCTTGTATGTCTGTCCCAGAAAATAAAAAATCATTTCTATGAAGACTCTTAGCAGATTTTTTCCCTTGCTTCATTTATTAATCTGCTTTTATTCCCATAAAAAACTCAGTTCCTGGTAAGTTAACTATTTCCACTGTAATTGTGTTAAATTCATTTGTACCCATGCTATGGAGGTAGGAGCTAAGGCCAGCCTCCCTTAAAGCACATGGTCCTGGTAAGGAAGGTAGACACTTTATTAAAGTTAACCTTATGTTCAAAAGCAAGAAAAGATTTTTAAAAAGGATGTTTTGTGGCCCATTCATAAGGTAGTCTATAAAACCATTTACACAGTGCTAAGATTCACCGCAGTATGGAATACAGATTGTTGGGCAATTCTAAAGGGGAGGATGGTCACTTATTTGAGAGGATAGATATTAAACTTTTTAATATTTTACAAGGGAAAATACAATGGATCTGGAGCTCTAGGAAGTGGGATGACCTAACTGTGTGGATTTTAGATGAAGCTAAAATTATGGATTATTTCATTCAAGGATAGTATGAAAGAGCCTGAGAAGTATGAAAGTAGTGGTTTAGGAATATGAACACTTTTATGAAACCAAGTCATGGAAGAAATCTGGGAAGCACTAGAAAGAGTCCAAACAGAACCAACCTTGGAACTGTTTTATGTTTATATGAATTTGGAGGATTTGATGGAGAAGCACTTTAGTAATGTGTTACTGTTAATTTTTTAATGCTTAACTAGAAAATTATATATATTTTATAATCCAGAGTAAACTGAGTAGAATAATAAAATGTATAAACTTGTTTTCTCTTATTATATGATGATATTAAATGCTAGTTTCTTTCCATAGTGAGAGAACAACTTGATTTTCATTTATACTATTGTTATTCTGTATAGATTGGCTCCTCTATTTACTTCTATTTGCTTTCCTTTTGGAATGTTTTATATAACAGTCCATAAGTTATAATCTTGATTCTACCTTTCAAATATAAAAAAGAAATGTTGTCATCAACCCTTAAATTACAAATTATTAAATTATTTAATAATATGGATTATCATTAGAAGGTATAGGAAAGTGTTTAGAAATTAGTTGAAAAGGCAACAATACTCTAAAAAGTTAACCTCATTAATACAAATATACATATATGCTACCAATCTTCAAAGAGATTGTCATTAATACTGGTCATGTCTGAACTGTATCAATTCAATGGTCATAG
The DNA here is from genome assembly GCF_003009895.1 of Hyaena hyaena. Taxonomy (NCBI): domain Eukaryota; kingdom Metazoa; phylum Chordata; class Mammalia; order Carnivora; family Hyaenidae; genus Hyaena; species Hyaena hyaena. The sequence goes on along the minus strand of NW_024082079.1, from coordinate 210,217 downwards.
ACTTGCCTGGTTAGCATGGAATAAGTAAAATTCACATGAATTTATGTTGTTCAATGATTATTTCTTTTATCTTTATGTTTCTGTAGGACATTTATAGAATGGTAGATACAGTCCGAGGTTCAGATATATTTTAAATAAAAATTATTTACATTAAATTAATTTGATTCTTTATGTGAATATTTTTCTGTTAGCTGGGATTTGTGGTTACACATGACTTTTTTTCTCCCACGTTACCCTTGTTTTGAAATTTTATCATATTTAACCACTGTACCACCATGATTAAGATCTTTTCCAATTTAGAGGTGTTGATATTTACTACATACTCAGTTATTTAATTATAACAAGTTGTGAGTACCATGTGTACAGATATTTGCAAAAAGACATTTTGATGGCAAGTCTACCCATCAAAAGTGATTGAAAGGAATTTTGGTATCTAATAGAGACAGAAAAAATTTCACATTTGTATTTATTTTGAGAAATGGATCTGTTATGGTCAGCAGCTTATTATTATTGGCCCATTGCAAGAAAGATGGGTACAGTCCAAATGCTATCTGATTAACAGAATTCAAAGAGAAATGAAGCTAAAATATGGAAAATTATGATAAGAACATAGCTTGTATCATCTTAAAATTAGCCATTATCTGTTTTATTCCAAAGAAGACAACAGTATCTAAAAGAAACAATTTTGGACAAGTTATTGTGTAACCACCAGGCAATTCTAGTATAGACATAACAAAAATGGGCTCATTACAAGTGAACTGCAATATTCCTCATATTTTGAAGTCAAATCACTTTGGAACTTTCTTTGTCCACAGCATTTACATAATTATTAACATAATAATTGATTTACATAATTAATGTCTTTGCCCTTAATTTAGTTTCTCATCATTACCACATGTATTGGCTAATATGTTTGTCTCTCAATGAAAAATATAGAGAGACTCATTAATATCATCTTCTTACCAGAGCCTTCAAGTCTTTGTGAAACTCAGGCATTTCCCCACTCTTTCCAGTTTCTTTGCCTCCACACTCATCCCACTCAATTTAGTATCCCTGATTTTTTGGCTTTTCTCTTTTACTTAGTCTATTATCTAGATACCAACAGCCAAGAAGATCCTGAAAAAATACTATCTTTCAATTCCTTTTTATTATACTTCTGAGTTTGAAGCATAAAATATTTTAGGAGCAAACCAGGAAAAGTTTTACACACTCCCCTATCCTAACACACTTCTCTCAATTATACTGAGGAGAATGCAGTTTCTCTCAGAAGACTTGGGAGGATTTTCCAGATTCATTCTTCTTTTAGGATACCAAGTATCCAAAGAAATGTAGTTCTTCATCTTGAGTTGCTGAGGACAGGTAAAAGGTAGTATATGATGTTGAAATCTGCATCTCTGGTAATTCCAGGAATACGACCAGCTCTTTTTTTCTGTGTTATTATTTTTCCCCTTGCTATGAAAATTGAGCACAAACATTACTCACTAAAACAAGTGTGAGATTCTCCCTAGTTCCCTAGGTTTAAAACAATTCTTTGGGATAGGTAGATAATATATTAGCTTGATAATCAATTTTGACCTGCTGGAAATTAAGTAATAGTTCTAAATTCCAAATTAAGAAAGAAGTTGTATTTTATTTTTTTTACTTTATTTTAAAATTTATTTATTTATTTCGAGAGAGACAGAGACAGCATGAGTGGGGGAGTGGCATAAAGAAATGGAAAGAGAGAGAGGGAGAGAAGAGAATCCCAAGCAGGTTCCATGCTGCCAGCACAGAGCCTGACATGAGGCATGAACTGTCCAAACTGTGAGATGATGACCTGAGCCAAAACCAAGAGTCAGAGCTTAATTAACTGAGCCACGCAGACACCCCAAGAGACCTTTGTAAAGAAGCAAAGAAAGGTCACCACCATTCAATAGGAATTCTGAGTTCTATTATGTGAAAACCATTCTCTTCTCAGACATGGGATTTCATTAATTTATCCCTCTTTTGGTAAACTGTTATAATAGTCTATTTTTCTTATATTATAATGTTATTAATTCCTGTTAGGCTGTGGTTAAGTCAACCGTTACTACAGAACCTTGGTTATCAATCAGTGTTGACTATGTATCATCCATATCTGGAATTAGTCATTTCTGATTCTTGAAGCCATTGTTCTATCAATCCTGGGAGAAAAGAGTAGTTCATCTAATATACAAATAGGTAACATACTTTCCCTCTGTATACTGGTTTTAGGCATTCAGTGAGTATTGTAGCCACTATTTTCTTTAACATTCAGTGATTTGGATTCTAAAGGATTCTGTCATGAGATGTATAAATCTAATTCCCAAGGATAACATTGTTAGGCCCTGTGGAACTTCCCTCATATATGGCCACACTGCACTCTTTGAGGATGTCTGCTAGTAACATATACACTTCATGTTCTGAGTGAATTAAAGTCATTTCCTTAGGACCCTGGCATAATACCTAAAAATAATTTCTTTAGCTTCTGGTAAAATGATATCTCCAAGATTACCTAACTTCAAATCCCACAGAAACACACATTCCTGCCTAGGGAAATGAAGTAAAGCAGTATGTTTCTCCTGATCTATGCAAATCTGGCATACAGCTATCAGCTCTTTGAGTAACACATAATTAAATGATTGCTCATTCTTGAACATTTGAGTATGCTGTTGAAGTAGTTTTTATATAAATCATGAACTTAAGAATTGGAGCTAAAAACAATGAAAACAAGAAAAAAATCATGTAGGACATTTTTACAAAAATAATTTTCAATAATGCCCTATACATAGGGTATTTAAGAATGACTAGCCCAGGATATACTGATAATAATGTATTATACTATAATAGCATACAATTTAATCTCCCCCATCCCCAGAAAGTCCACAAGAGTATAGTAATCTGGGATTTTTCCTCAAGATGAAATTAAGCCTATTTGAGATTATCTAGAAGGTCCATATAAGGGAATTGATTACTGTAACAGGATCTTAGTTGAGGAAGAAAATATATCTTCTGTGACCCAGTTCCAGTAGTCCTTTGCTTCTGTGTAATGCAAGTACCCAGAGAAGCTGCTATATCACCTATGAGTGATCTCAGCATCAGCCACAGCTGCTCTTACAATGACCACGGACAATAAATCACACTGGCTTTGAGGGAAAGGGACACTGATGTCTAATGTACAACTTTATTCCATGTGTGGAAAGACACTTTCATTTTACTTTCTCACAATCTAGGAGTGCTCATCAATCTAGTTTTTTAACAGACAACATGAAGTTTCCTAGAAAAGGAAAGAGGCAATCAGAAAACTGTTTCTACAAGTAGTTTTCTTCTGAGCCTACATGGTATGAACTTCTCACTACCACTCTCTTTTCTTCATGACACAGTTCTTCCAGCCACAGAGGATGTAAACTACTTCCTGTCATTTTCTGTGGATGGATATATTATGCTGATTCTACCTGGGCAATATGTTTTTCAGATGTCCTCAAATATTTTTACATAATTGCCACCTCAAAAATTTATGTTTTATATATTTTTAATTCTTCCTACAGTCTTCTCCTACCTAAAGTACATTTTCGATACTGAACTTAGAACCATCTTTCTAAAGGTTTTTATCATCCAGCTGTTCAAAACCTTCACTGATGCTTTTTATGCATTTGAAGTTATAGCTCTTAACATCAAAGTGTCCAATTCTAATACCAATTGTCTGCCCTTTATTTAAACTATGTTTCAACTCAAAACAAATTATTACTATTTAAAATATGTAAAAGATAAATTCTTGCCTTAATAACTGATCATCTTTTGTTTCCTTAAGCATAAATAACTTCCCCGTGATATTAATTTAATCATTAACATATTAGTGCTAGGTTACCATGTGGGAACTCAGACTATAATATAGTCATTCTCTCTTTTACTGCCTAGCAAAACATCTTTCACTCCCTAAATATTTGCCAGTTGCATGAATAACAGTTATTTCATTAAAGTAATACGTTATATCATCAAAATATTTTGAAATTAAGCTTCAAGAAAATAGTTTTAATAATTCAAATACTTTAAAATTACTTTATCAGAAAGTTTTGTTTTACTAGATTTCATACTTTGAATTATTAGCAAAAGAAAAACAAATAAATTAGTATCAAAATTCAAATTTAAAATAAATTTTAATATAAAAAATATAAAATGGAACTTATATCCAACTTTTTTGACTACAATATATATTTCAGATGTTCAAATGAGTGATTACAAGAAATTCTTCCACATTATAGGTTAATACTACTTCTGCCATTAATAACTATATTATGAGGCTTTCTTACTTATGAAGAATAGACACAAGATATAGAAAACTAGAACACAAAAAGCTTTCCCTTGTCAACACCGTGGTGTTTTGTAATAAGAATGAAACATGTTAGGGGTGCCTGGGTTGCTCAGGCGGTTGAGTGTCCGACTTCATCCCAGGTCATGATCTCTGGGGCTGTGAGTCCAAGCCCCATGTCAGGCTCTGTGCTGACAGGTCAGAGCCTGGAGCCTGCTTCAGATTCTGTGTTTCCCTCTCTCTATGTACCTACCCCAATCACACTCTTTCTCTCTCTCTGTCTCTCAAAAATGAATGAATGTTTAAAAAAAAGAAATTATTTAAAAAGAATGAAACATGTTATATTCACAAAAAGAATGTCATGTGCCATGTTTTTACTTGTATAGTCCATACCTGTTGACTAGATTGGGGACAGAAACTTCCCACAACTTTGGCTTGACAGTAAAGAATCAAGAACGGTGTTGCATTTTCTTAGGCTTGTATAAGAAAAGCCATGGGCCACGAAGACATTTGTAGGGAGCACTCCAAAAGTAGTACAAGGTGAAGATAATGAATTATTATTGGGAAGTATCTTAATAGGTGAATTTAAGGAATTTTCTAGGATCGTCATGGCTTTATAAACTTATGTAAAGGTTCCTTAGTTCCCATTCTTTGCAATCAAAGACATGGAGTTATTTAGATTTCACGAGGTCTGGGAGAACAAATATGAGAATGGGAAAATAAGACATCTGCAGTTGCAATATTGACTTTGAAGACATAAGGCCGGAACTGCATGTTACAAATAAGCTACCCAAAGATCCAGACGGTATCCGATATACCTCCGCAGTGACCAGTGCTTGAACAGAGTCCACTGCTAATTCCTTAGAAGTTGAGAGAAGATCTAGAGGTCTTGTATGGGATCTGTAGAATCAGTCTTCCCTCTGCACTGTATGGTTGTATAAGCCAGTTTGAAATTAGAAGGGAAATGGAAGGTCTCAGAAACCTGAAAAAATAAAGTATTTGCTTCTATATATAGTTTGTCTCCAAAATATTGAACTAGCCAAAGAAACTAATCAAATTAAGTTATTCTAACAAAACTAGACTAGATTCAATTAACCTCCTAGTGTGCCTACTCCATAAACAAGAGATATCATTAACTGAAGGAAACAAAAGTATTTGTGCATCTCTATCAGCTTATAAGATCATTATAATAATCCTTTCCAGTAAGGTAAAGCTAGAAACCCTCACTAGCCCAACTTCCCTAAGCAAATTAGGACTTCATAGTTGTGGCAGACTGCATAATATCCCTCAAATATGTCTGGTCCTAACCCTCAAAACCTGTGATCATGTTATCTTACATGGCAAAAAAAAAAAAAAAAAAAATCCCTCAAATATGTCTGGTCCTAACCCTCAAAACCTGTGATCATGTTATCTTACATGGCAAAAAAAAAAAAAAAAAAGCCTTTTAAATGTGACTAAGTTGGGGCTCCTTGGTGGCTCAGTCGGTTGAGTGTTCGACTTCACCTCAGGTCATGACCACACAGTTCATGAGTTTGAGCCCTGCATCTGGCTCTGTGCTGACAGATCAGACCCTAGAGCCTGATTCAGATTCTTTGTCTCCCTCTGTCTCTGCCACTCCCCTGCTCATACTCTCTCACTCCCTCCCTCCCTCTCCCTCTCTTTCTTCCGCCCCCTCTCAAAAATAAACATCAAAAAAAAAAAGTTAAAAAAATAAATGTGATTAAGTTAAGGTTCTTAAAATCGAAAAAAATATCCTGCATTATCCCACTGGGCCTGATGTAACCACGATGATCCTTATAAGAGAGAACCAGAAGGTCAGGTGTTAAGAGTGGGGTGAGTGAAAAGATATAAACTGCTGTCTTGGATGTTAGAGGAAGGCAGAATTTAGAAGCTGGAAAAGACAGGAAATAGGTTTCTTTGGTTTTGTTTTGTTTTCTTCCGGAGGCTCCAAAAAGAATGCAGCCCTGAGAGCACATTTAGATTTCTGATCTTTAAAACATAAAGTAATACATTTGTATTGTGTTCGGTCACTAAGTTTGTGGTGATTTGTTATAGCAGCAGTCCAAAACTAACACAATGGGTCTAGAAATAGTTTTCAATTTTTTCAGTAGAGAATTGGGTATCTAGTTCCTATTTCAGCCACACAAAAGAGTACACGTGGGGAAAAGTCATAATTCTTTCTTCAGTAACAAGGAGAGTCATATTTTTACAGCATAACTATACAGTTCCATTTCTGTGCCAAGCAGTGTCGTTTTTCAACAACAATTGGGAGAAACAGTAATGAAACAGGGATAAAATACAAGAAAGTTAGATAAATGCATAAACAGCAATGAACCATTAAGTTGCAAAGTAAAATTCTCACAAATTTTAAGCAATTCTAGCCCATTAATAGATTAAGGATATTTCATATCATCACATTTCAAGATAACCATATTTGACCACAGACAGTGACGTTGGTTACCTATAAATTATTGTAAGGCTTCAAAAAATATTTCTTAGGGGCACCTGGGTGGCTTAGTTGGTTAAGCTTCTGACTTTGGCTCAGGTCATGATCTCACAGCTTGTGAGTTCCAGCCCCGCGTCGGGCTCTGTGCTGACAGCTCAGAGCCTGAAGCCTGCTTCAGATTCTGTGTCTCCGTCTCTCTCTATGCCCCTCCCCTACTTGTACTGTCTCTCAAAAATAAATCAACATTTAAAAAATATATATATATATATTTCTTCATTTTTGACAGAGAGAGAAAGAGAGTATGAGAGCAGGGTAGAAGCAGAGAGGTGGGCGGGGGGCGGGGGAGAATTTAAGCTGGCTCCATGCCCAGTACAAAGCCCAGTGAGGGGCTGACTCTCATCACAATGCAATCATGACCTGAGCCAAAATCAAGATTCAAATGTTTAACTGACTGAGCCACTCAGGTTTCCCCAGAAAATATTTCTTAATACATGGCCCATGATTTTAGCTATTTCCATAACCAACAATGTCAAAGCACATTAGCTACAGAGAAAAATCAGGCTGCGGATTATTTTAAATAGGACAAAAAGTTGTTTTTTTATTAAAATAAGAATTTGGATTTCTGAGGAGCAAAGCAGATAAATTGTCACAAAAATAAAAGTAAACAAAAAGCTAGAATGTGTCATTAAAGGTAGATTATGCTATTCTAATGTGTTCAGCTGTGAGATTTGTATTTCAGATGTGACCATGCACAATTTGGAATCATATTGGGTAAACGTTTACTCTTATAAATTTATTGATCAAAACTGAATTTAACTCTCTCTAATGAGAAGCAGAGAAAGATGTCTTGCTACTTTGGGGTAGCATGCTTGAAGTCACTCCATGGGTAGCATTACATGGATATAACTGTCTTTAACTTTGGACTCCGGATGAATAGGCATAGTGACATGCAGTCTTATAAAGGTAAATGGCTGGAGTAGATATTGGGTTGAATTCAACCACTTATGAGTGCCAGCTAATCTCATTATAAAGTGTCTGTTACTGTGTTCCCAACAGTAGGCCTTCTGTCAGATTTAAAGCAAATTATTGAAAATTGTTCAATGAAGGGAGATACTGGCATTACAGTTTGGCAGGTGTTATTTGTCACCCTCTAGGATATGGTTCAGGTCTTATTTTGTGTTGTGAATTAGGTTTACTGGAAAGAGTATATCCCATGGAGTATCACAAAATAGATTTAACCCCAAAAGTATATAAATGTTTTCCTGGTCTACTGTATGAATAATCACTTTCCACTCATGAGAGTATATACTGAAGAAATGTGTGTGTGTGTGTGTGTGTGTGTGTGTGTGAGTGAGTATGTGTGTGTGTGTGTGTGTGTGTGTGAGTGTGTTTAAACTCAAATATTCAGTTTTTGCATCTATTCAATAAAACATAAATCTGTTCAATGGTGTGAGGACATTGTAATCTTGTGATCAGATAAAGGAATTATAGTAAAAATATCCACAGTGCTTCAGAGTCTAACTCTTGTAACAATCCTTGAAATGGTTAGTTATTCCATTTTATAAAAGAGAAATATAGCTGGGTGATTGTCTAGCCATCTTACTAAGTGTGAAATCAAGGTCTTCACCATGTTTCCATACATACCATCTCTTAGTTGGTGTGTATATATACACATCTTCAGTTAGTTTAGATGGTATATACACACCATCTCTTAGTTTTGTTGATCTTTTCTATTCTTTTTGTTTGTTTCCATATCATTTATTTCTGCTCTAATCTTTATTATTTCCCTTATGCTGGTTTTAGGCTTTATTTGCTGTTCTTTTACTAGCACCTTTAGGTGTAAGATTAAGTTGTATATTTGAAAATTTTCTTGCTTCTTGATATAGGCCTATGTTGCTGTTATATATTTTCCTCTGATGACTGCCTTGGCTGCATCCCAAAGGTTCTGAACAGTCATGATTTATTTTCATTTGCTTCCATGTAATTTTTATTTCTACTTTAATTTCTTAGTTAACCCATTCATTCTTAGTAGGATGTCCTTTGACCTCCTTGTATTGTGGTCTTTGCAATTTTTTTCTTTTGCTTGACTTCAAGTTTCATAGTATTGTAGTATGAAAATATCCATGGTATGATATCAATCTTTTTGTAGTTGTTCAGTTTGATTTGTGATCCAATATGTGATATATTCTGGTGAATGTTTCAGGTGCACTTGAAAAGAATGTATATTTGTTGCTTTGGATGAAATGGTCTAAATATGGATGTTAAGTCCATCTGGTCCAGTGCATCATTCATAGCCATTGTTTTCTTGTTAATTTTCTGCTTAGATGATCTGTTCTTTGCTATTAGTGGGGTGTTAAAGTCCCCTACTATTATTGTACTTTTATTGGTGAGTTTCTTTATGTTTATTTTAAATTGATTGATATAATTGGTGATTCTCAAGTTGGGGGCAAGCATATTTACAATTGTTAGATCTTTATGATAGATAGAACCCTTAATTATGATGTAATGCCCTTCTTCATCTCTTATTACAGTCTTTGGGTTAAAATCTACTTGTCTAATGTAAGTATGGCTACTCCATCTTCCTTTTGACATCCACTAGCATGATGGTTCTCCATCCCCTCACTTTCAATTTGCAAGTGTTTTTAGCTTAATTTGTGTGTGTGTGTATATATGTATGTGTATAGTTGAGCATGGACATTTATTTTTTCCCATATAAATATATAGTGTTTATACAGCATTTATTGTAAAAGCTATCTCATTCACACAATAAAGTACTTTCTTTGTACAAAAATCAAATATATATTTGGCTGGTAAGTGAAATATAAAAATATTGACCAAAATAAAAATTATGCTATTAATTTCTCCAATCTGAACATTTGTCTCCTAGTGACTCAATGTCTTGATGGTCATATTTCAAAGCTATGCAACTTACCTGCCTGCAACTTGGTTGTGGTAATTGCCAATATGATGCAAGATGTGAGGATATGACAAGCATTTAGTGGAGCTTTTGAGGAAAGTGGATTTAATAAAGGAAATATAGAAGACATAATAGATCTAAAATGGCATTTAAGTAAGCTTCTTCTTCAAGAGAAAGTTACAAAATACTTAAGATATTCTGGACAAAAAAATTATATGTTCAAAGAAACCACTCTAGATAAAGTTTTTGTTGTATTTTAAAACTGTACTTAGTTATAGATTTAATACATTTAATAAAATTATTTAAGTTTACATCAGGTTAAAAAGAAAAAGAAAAAGAAAAAAAGAAGAAATTCTGTTTTACTTCTTTGATCATGCAACTCTCATACCGAAAGGACAGAAATTCTCAACCATTACTTATGTGGAAAGTATAGTAAAATTGTATCTAGCAACTACTTTCTGTCAGCCAAGTAGTCTTGTATTCATAAGAAAGATGAATAATATGAAAATAATTTGTTGGCAGATTGATCCAGTAGAGATATTGTGAGCTTAGTGACCAACTAGCCAACATTTATATGAACTCCACTTTATTCATTGATTCTTCTGTAAATTGGGACACTTAGCATAATCTTTCTAAGCTTCTCAGCTATAGTGTACAAATCATAATATCTGTTGCTGCTACATTTTGGAAATAGAAGATAATGTATAAAGTGCCTAGCACATAATAGATGCTTGTTAAATGGTAATTAATATTAAGCACAATTACCAATTCTGTTCTATGACCTGAATTACATTTAAATATTTAAAGAATGGAAATTGATCTTCTTCTTAAGAAATATAAAAGTTTAAATAGAAACTCTATTTTCTTTTGACTTTTGGTTTTCTTTTTGTGTGATAATATTTAGGATGCACTTAATATCTTGGTAAGACAGCACATATAAGATAGGCTGTTAGAGTAAACTTCTTTCTATGGAGAATGTAATGTTATTGTCCTGCATTTGGAAGGGCTACAGTGAACTGTAATATTCTAATTCAGTTTTCTGCTAAATTATTAGCAAATTCAATAACTTACGTATCAGAGTACTGTGAAAACAGTATAACATTAAACAATATAAGTGGTTATTAGGATTTATGAATACATCTCATTGTGATTCTAGTTTAAATAAAAACAAATATATGAAGTTTTATTTAAATGCAACATAGCATGCTTTAATTATTCAAGCAATCCCTGGATAAGAATGTTTCATTGCTTTTATTTGCCCTTAATTTTCAACTAGATCAATAGAGTCAGATGCAACTGCTACAGGTATTAAAACTGCAAAGTCTAGGGGAAATGGAGGCTAAATTGTAAACAAAATATTTCACTCGCATTGATCTCACAGTCATCCTGGCAGGTTTTTTTAAAATTTTAATTTATCAGTGAATAAAATGCATCAAAATGACTAAATAGATGGAAGTGATTATTTTGCTTTGCTTCTGTTAATCTTGAAAGTGTTCTCCAGTTTATAAAAAAATATATAAGTGAACCATTATATAGCCATTTATGGTGATTATCCAAGATTAATCAGGTAATGAGTGACTGGTTATTTCACTACCTATGGTAGGTAACTTGTAATCTATACAATTCTTTGCGTATTTTGAAACACTATAGATATAAGATAATAGCAGCTAAAGTGTATTGAATTCAGTAAGACTGGAGATTTAATCATTCTTTATAATAGCAGCCCATCTGCTGCTAAGCTGTCAGCATAGAGCCTGATATGAGGCTCGAACTCATGAAACATGAGATTATGACCTAGGCTGAAGTCAGACACTTGTCCAACTGAGCCACCCAGGCACCCCAGTCTTTCTTTTTTATTGACTGCACAATATAGGTCATATCAATGATTAGTTTTTAGAGTAAAAGTATAAATTACACCTATAATGTTACAAAACAGTGCTTTTGTCTTGATATTAAAAATGTCCTTCCATGGAAAAAAATCACATAAATTTATTATAAAAATATATTTAGCAACCTTGAAAACATTAGAGGTCACACAGTAATGTGTATGTGCATGAATACATATGAATAAAAATGCCTACATTTTGGAAAAAAATAAATTTCCTAGACACATCTAGGAGAGTTAGTTTTACTCTGAAACAGAAACATCAGTTGGTCTTTTGACTCTTTTATAGTATCAAAGATAAACATTTTAATATATCTTTCAGACATGTACAACAAAGTTAAATAGTCAATTTCAAATACTGTGTTAGCAGCATCATCAGCCCCTACCATTTTTCTAAATTGTTGTCATTACAAAATAAAGCAAATTACTGTCCATGAAACATAATTTGATTTCTATTCTTGAAACTTAATTTCACTAACAGAGGAATAATTCTTTTTTAAAACATTTAAAAATAAAGAATTGATATTTTTAAAATTGGTTTATTTAACATCTGGTTTGCATCATCCAACATTTAAGTTCCCTTTTCACCCCAATTAAATGTCTTCTGTTAATCAGAATCTTCAAATGATATGAGTCAACCCTGATGCAATTTATTAGGATCATTAACTCAGTACATATATTTTATGTTTAGGTGTTTATTAAAACTGTTAGAATTAGGAATCTAAAAAGAGGATCATAACTACTGTCAATCATATGTCAGTTATAACAGAAGTCATTCTGAAGTAAAAGCTCTCTGTAACACAGGTAAAACAAAATAGTAAAAGTAGTATAAGCCTTAGTGATTGGCATATGTCACTTGTAGAATAATATGTGAGATATAATTTTTCTGTTCTTTGGGATCATTTTTCTTCTGAGAAAATTAAAATTTATGGCAGTTGCTAGATTAAATTCAAGAAAATATATTCCCATTAAACTTTGAGGTTATACATTCTAACATTGAAATAAAATTATTTGAGGCCTAAAGAAGTAGTTGTTCTGAAATATCAAGTAAAATTTTAAGTAAAAACAAATATTTAAATGTTTAAAAATATTATCTTGCAAAGGGGCACCTGGGTGGCTCAGTCAGTTAGGCATATGGCTTTGGCTCAGGTCATGATCTTGCAGTTTGTGAGTTCGAGTCTTACTGTTGGGCTCTCTGCTGACAGCTTAGGGCCTGAAACCTGCTTCAAATTCAGTGTCTCCCTCTCTCTCTGCTCCTCTCCCCCTCATGCTCTGTCTCTCTGTCTCTCAAAAATAAATAAACATTTAAAAACTCATCTTGTATATACAAATTTTTATTATATTTTAAAAAATGTGGAGTTTAGATTTATGGTCATTTTATTCTTAAATTTAGATGTCAAAATATTTTTTAAAATTACATCAAACATTTAAACTTAATATGTGATATGGATACATTTAAACATTCCAGGAAGGAAATTTCAAGAATGCCTAGGGCTCACATTACTCTTACAACACTTGGCAAGTGCTGGTGTGGGGCACAATTTGTTTATATTTAGAAATTAATGTTCCAATTTACTTGGGTGATAATACAGAGGGAAAAATCATTCCTAGAAGCATTCATTTAATTAACCTTTATCAAGTTCATAAAGTTTTTGCACTACACAAAGAAGCAGTTATCTTGATAAAAAACTTGGTTTGATTAAAAATGAAATCTTTTGTTGTATTGTAAATTATTATTTAAAATTTAAATCTCCCAAATTTTGTTTTCTGAGTTTATTCTTACTAGTTTTGAGATATATTTTTATAATCTCATCAAATGTGGATAATATTGAGAAGTCATCTAATCAAAAGGATTTAATATTTTGGTAACAGTTTAAAATTTTGGACTACTAATGAAAATAAGAAGGTCTATAAGAGAGAATAAAAGGATGTATAAGTGGAAGAAAGGAAGGAAAAAAGGATGGAAGGAAGGAAGATGGGTAGGTAGGAAGGAAGGAAATTTGAGACCTAATAATGTAGCAAACAATTACAAGGACAAACTCTAAGAGACAAAGAACAAATAGAGGCCTGAATCCTGCATCCTTTTCCTGATGTGGTTTACTAATTCAAAAAGATTAGCTGAGTAACAGAAACCAAGCAACAAGCAACACTCTTCAAAACTTCCTAAAGTGAAGAGGGAAAAAAGAATCTATAGTCCAGAGTCAATCTAGACTGGCTTTTCCAGCAAAATCCCAGGTTTTAGATTAAAACCCTAAACACTTGTGTTGAGCCCTGGGTGTTATATGTAAGTGATGAATCACTAAATTCTATTCCTGAAACCAATATTACACTATATGTTAACTAATTAGAATTTATTTTTATTTTTTTTTAATATTTTTATTATTTATTTCTAGGAGAGAGAGACAGAGAGAGAGAGAGACAGCGTGAGCAGGGGAGGGCCAGAGAGAGGGGGGGATACAGACTCTGAAATAGGCTCCAGGCTCTGAGCTGGCAGTCAGCACAGAGCCCTACGGGGTGCTCGAACCCACAAACTGCGAGATCATGACCTGAGCTGAAGTCGGACGCTTAACCGACTGAGCCACCCAGGCGCCCCGACTAATTAGAATTTAAATAATAGAATAAAAAACTATTGGAGCCCAAAAATGGCATGCTAGGACCTAGGATGAATTGAAACAACATGAGCCATGCCAGAAGTAAAATATGTAAATCTTTGAAATTGTACTAAGATGATCTGGGACTGTTACTATACTTAGGAGTTGACAGAAGTAATCATACATTCTCTATAGAGGAAGAAAATACCATCCTGTGTCTCAAAGTGTTTGATTTTTATTTAAAATATAAAGTATCTGGCATTCAAACAAATATAAATTAAAACAGGAGCAAAGATGGTTGTGTTGGTTAATTTCTATTGACTTCAAATATGTTGTGACACACAGATTTTAAAACTATTTAAGAAACTAAACACCAAAATTAAGAATTTAACCAGAAATTCAGAAATAATGATAAAACTAAGTAGAATATTAATAACTAAAAAAGGGTCAACATTAATGAGATAGAAATGCAGAAATTCTGGTCAAAGTAATTAAGAAGTTGATACAAGAAAACTACAAAAACCCATACAAGCATATTTCAATAAAATGTAATTGTATCAAAGAAAAATAAACTACTATAAATAATATTTTGAACCAATGAAATTTAAGGAACTAGAATCAAAATAACACCAAACTCTTTAATAGTAACATTGTAAAAAATAAAATATAATAGATTCAATATTTCAAAGAATCAAAGGAAAATGACATTGAACATCATTTTTTTAAAAGAATTACAACTTGGGAGTTAAAATGGCAGAGTATTCAGAAGATCTTATGCTTGCCTCATCCCTCAAACATGGCTAGATAATTATCAAATAATTTCTAACACCCAGGAAATCAATCTGGGGACTGAGAACAAACTGCACAACTAGAGGGATAAAAAAGGCCACATCAAGGAAGATAGGAAGTGCAGTGATGTCATTTCAGAGAGAAAAGAATCTCAGGTGCTGTAGAGGGAGGGAGCCCCGATCATGGACAGAGAAGAGAGAGGATCCATAGAAGGTGAGACAGAAAACTACTGCTTTTCTGGGACAAACCAGTACCAGCCACAGTGCAGCAAGACACTCCCTCAGATGATCACTGCAGCTCCATGAAGTACTAGGTCCCTAAGATTTGATGTTTTGAAATCAAGCAATACACCTGAGATAAATACAAGAGCACTGCACCACCATTGTGAGAGCAGACAGCCCAGACACAGATAGGGTGAAGGCAGGCATCTGACAGAAGCCTGAGATACAAAAGGGAAGATTGATCCCTCTACCCTGAGGGCTTCCTAAAAAACAGCAGTTATAAATTCCCCTCTCCAAGGAAGAGAGTGGGGCAAAGACATTTTTTTACCCCTTTCATCAGCACCAATGTACTTCAGTGAGTGGCACAGCACACTTGAGCCCCTTACACCATGTGATACCCCCTGTACTCTGCAGGTGCCTTTTGTAATTGGGCAAGTGTGATTGAGAGCCAGAGCAGCAGCAGGCCCCTGTCCCAGAGATCAGCACAATACCCCCACCCCTGCACACACCAGGTCTACTGATCATAGGCTGCTCTCTTGGAAAAGGACCGGACACAGTCTTTCCTAACACGCAAAGGAAAGAAACCTAGAAAAAATCCCCAGAAGGTGGATTTCATTCTAAAAGAAAGAACAAAAAGAGGTCATGTCCAGGGAACTAATCAAAATAGTAGGGGCACCTGGGTGACTCAGTTGGTTAAGTGGTGGACTTCAGCTTAGGTCATGATCTCATAGTTCATGAGTTTGAGCCCTGCATCAGGCTCTGTGCTGACAGCTGAGAGCCTGGAGCCTGCTTCTGATTCTGTGCCTCCCTCTCTGCCTCTCCCTTGCTCACGCTCTGTCTCTCTGTCAAAAATAAATAAACGTTAAAAAAATTTTAAAAAAAAGATATAAATAATGTGCTTGAACAGGAATTTAAAATAGCAATCATAAGGATACTAGCTGGGCTTTAGAACAGCATAGAAGAAATCAGAGGGGCCCTCACTGCAGAGATAAAAAAAAAAAAAAAAAAAAAAAAAAAAACCTAAAAACTAGTTAGGAAGAAATAAAAAATGCTATACTTGGGATAGAAACAGATGTAATGACCACAAAGATGGATGAGGCAGAGGAAATGAATAAATGATAGAGAAGATAAAATTATGGAAAGTAATGAAGCTGACAAGAGGGAAAGAAAAATATTGGGTCACAAGTGTAGACTTAGAGAACTTAGCAACTCCATGAAGCACAAGGACATTTGTGTCCTAGGAGTCGCATAAGAAGAAGAGAAGGAAAAGGGGGCACAAGTTTTATTTGAACAAATTTTAGCTGAAAACTGCCCTAATCTAGGGAAAGAAACAGACATACAAACCCAGGAGCCACAGACAACTTCCATCACACTCAACAAAAGCTGCCCAACACCAAATTTGCAAAATACAGAGATAACAAAAGAATCCTGAAAGCTGCAAGGGAAAAGAAATCTCTAACCTACAAGATAAAATAAATGTGGTTAGCAGCATATCTCTTCAAAGAAACCTGACAGGCCAGGAGGGAGTGACAAGATATATCTAACATGGTGAAAAAGAAAAATATGCAGTCAAGAGTACTTTAGCCAGTAAAGGTGTCATTAGGAATAGGAGAGATAAAGAATTTCCCAGACAAACTAACACTAAAGGAGTTCATGACCATGAAACCAACCCTGCAAGAAATCTTAAAGAGCATTCTTTGTGTGGGAAAGAAAGACCAAAAACAACAAAGAATGGAAAAACTTTATTCTCCAGAAACAATGAGTTCACAGGTAATACAATGGCACTAAATTCATATCTGTCAATAATCATTCTGAATGTAAATGGACTACATACTCCAATCAGAAGACAGGGTATCAGAATGGATTAAAAACAACAACAACAAGAGCTGCGTGCTACCTACAAGAAATTCATTTTAGACCTAAAGATATCCCCAGAATGAAAGTGAGGGGATGAAGAACCATCATGCTAATGGATGTCCAAAAGAAGATGGAATAGCCATACTAATATCGGACAAGCTAGAATTTAAACCAAAGACTGTACCAGAGATGAAAAAGGACATTATATTATAATTAAGGGTTATATCCATCAATCAACAAGATCTAACAAGTATAAAAGTTATTACCCCCAATTTGAGAGCTACCAAATATATAAATCAATTAAAAACAAATATAAAGAAACTCACAAAAATACAATAATAGCAGGGGCCTTAACACCCCACTTACAACAATGGCAGAAAATAAACAAGGAAACAATGTCTCTGAATGACACACTGGAGCAAATGAACTTAACAGACATATTCAGAACATTTCATCCTAATCAGCAAATATACTTTCTTTTCAAGTACACCTGGAACATTCTGAAGCACAAGAAAAAATCTGCAAAGACCACAAATACAAGGAGGTCAAAGGACATCTTACTAAAGAATGAATGGGTTAACCAGGAAATTAAAATAGAAATTTAAAAAAATTACATGGAAGCAAAGGAAAATGAAAACCTGACAATCTAGAACCTTTAGGATGCAGCTAAGGCAGTCATCAGAGGGGAGTATACAGCAGCAATACATGCCTATTTCAAGAAGCAAGAAAATTCTCAAATATACAGCCTAACCTTACCCCTGCAGGTTCTATTAAAGGAACAGTATATAACACCTAATGCCAGTAGAAGGGGAGAAATAATGAAAATCAGAGCAGAAAGAAATGATATGGAAACAAACAAAAAGAATAGAAAAGATCAATGAAACTCAGAGCTGGTTCTTTGAAAGAATTAACAAAATTAATAAACCCCTATTCAGACTTATCAAAACAGAAAGAGAAAGGACCCAAATAGATAAAATCATGAATGAAGAAGGAGAGATCACAACCAACAACACAGAAATACACACAATTATAAGAAAATTCTATGAAAAATGTATGCTAAAAAATTGAGCATTCTGGAATAAATAGATAAGTTTCTAGGAACTTGCAAACTACCAAACCTGAAACAGAAGAAAATGGAAAATACGAGCAGACCCACTACCAGCAAAAAATTGAATTAGTACTCAAAAATCTCCCAACAAACAAGAATCCTGGGCCAGATGGCTTTCCAGGGGAATTCTACCAGGCATTTAAGAAGAGTTAATACCTATTTCTCTCAAACTGTTCCAGAAATAGGATTGGAAGGAAAATTTCCAAGCTCATTGTACAAAGCCAGCATTACCATGATTCTAAAATGAGACAAAGATCCCACTTAAGAGGAGAATTACAGGCCGATATCTCTGATGAACAGGGATGCAAAAATTTACTACAAGGTATTAGGAAGTTGAATCCAACAGTATATTAAAAGAATCATTTGCCACGATCAATTGGGATTTATTCCTGGTCTGCAGCGTGGTTCAATATTCATAAATCAATCAGCGTCATACACCACATTAATAAAAGAATAAGAAACATATGATCCTGTCAGTAGATGCTGTAAAAGATTTTGACACAATACATCATCCATTCTTGATAAAAACCCTCATCAAAGTAGGGATATATGAAACATACCTCAACATCATAGAGGTCATTTATAGAAAGATCCACAGCTAATATCATCCTCAATGGGGAAAAACTGAGAGGCTATCCCCTATGGTCAGGTCAGAACAAGGATGCCCGCCCTCACCATTATTTTTTTTATTAATTTTTTTAATTTATTTCTAGGAGAGAGAGAGAGAGAGACAGTGTGAGCAGGGGAGGGTCAGAGAGAGAGGGAGTCACAGACTGAAACAGGCTCCAGGCTCTGAGCTGGCTGTCAGCACAGAGCCCGACGCGGGGCTCGAACCCACGAATCTCGAGATCATGACCTAAGCGAAAGTCGGACGCTTAACTGACTAAGCCACCCAGGCGCCCCAGCCGCCCTCACCATTATTATTTAATATAGTACTGAAAGTCTTAGCCTCAGAAAGAAGACGACAAAAAGAAATAAAAGGCATCCAAATCAGCCAGGAAGAAGTCACACTTTTAGTATTCACAGACGGCATGATACTCCATGTAGAAAATCCAAAAGACTCCACTAAAAAATTCCAGGAAATAATACACGAGTTTAACAAAGTTGCAGGTTGTAAAATCAAATTGTAGAAATCTGTTGCATTTCTATGCCTCAATAACAAAGCAACAGAAAAAGAAATCAAGGAATCGATCCCATTTGCAATTGCACCATAAGCCATAAGATACCCATTAGTAAACCTAACTAAAGAGGTAAAAGATCTATACTCTGAAAACTATAGAACACTTATTAAAGAAACTGAAGAGGATACAAAGAAATGGAAATGCATTCCATGGTCATGGATTAGAAGAAAAGAAATTATTAAATGTCTTTATTACCCAAAGCAATCTACCCATTTAATGCAGTCCCTATCAAAATACCACCAGCATTTTTCACAGAGCTTGGACAAACAACCCTAAAATTTATATGGATCCACAAAAGACCCTGAAGAGCCAAAGTAATTTGAAAAAGAAAAGCAAAATGGGAGGCACCCCGATTCTAGAATTCAAAATATATTACAAAGCTGTAATCATGAAGAAAGCATGGTACTGACACAAAAACAGACACATAGATCAATGGAACAGAATATAAACCCCAGAAATAGACCCACAACTATATAGTCAACTCATCTTCGACAAAGCAGGAAAGAATACTCAATGGAAAAAAACGGTCTCTTAAACAAATGATGTTGGGAAAACTGGATGGTCACAAGAAGAAGAATGAAATTGGACCACCTGCTTACAACATACACAAAACTAAATTCAGAAAGTATGATAGACCTAAATGTGAGAGAGGAAACTATCAAAACCCTAGAGATGAACATGGTCTGTAACCTCCTTGACATCAGCCATAGCAACTTCTTATTAGACACATTACCAAACACAAGGGAAACAAAAGCAATTATTTCATTTCAAAATGGTAGAAAGAATAAATATAATCTAGAACTATCCATGGTGGGAGTATAAAATGTTGCAATCATTTAGGACAACAGTTTGACTAAATAAATCAAATATAAACTTTATAAAGTATAGAAATTCCACTTCTGATATTTTACAAACAAAAAAACCCAAAACTATTTCCGAAAAGAGACTATTAATTGAATTTCATTGTATCTGTATTTATGGAGGTAAAACACATAACAAAAAAACTAAGTGGAAACAAATAGGCAAACAGAGTCACCAAGTAATCCAGCAATTCCAATCCTAGATATATACCCAAGAGAACTAAAAATACACATCTTCAAAATAAACTTATACACAAATGTTCATAGAAACGTTATTTATAAAAGTTTAAAAGTGGATAGAATCCTAAAGTCCATCAACTGATGAATGGATAAATAAAATATATTTATACATTTGACAACGAAAGGAAATAAAGTACCCTGTGCTATAACATAGATGAACCTTAGAAACCTTATACTAAGTGAAAGAAGCCAAATACAAATAAAAAGATTCTCAACATCACTCACCATCAAGGAAATGCAAATCAAAACCACAGTATGATACCATCTCACGTGTGACAGAATGGCTAAATTTAACAACACAGGAAACAACAGGTGTTGACAAGGATGTGGAAAAAGGATAACCCTCTTACACCTTTGGTGGGTAAGCAAACTGGTGCAGTGACTCTGGAAAACAGTACAGAGTTTCCTCAGAAAGTTAAAAATAGAACTACCTTATGACCCAAAAATTGCACTACTATGTGTTTACCTAAAGGATACAAAAATACATTGAAGGGACACATGCACCCCAGAGTTTATAGCAGCATTATCAACAGTAGTCAAATCATGGAAAGAGCCTAACTATCCACTGACTGATGAATGGATAAAGAAGTGGTGGTGGTGGTGGTGGTAGTGGTGGTGGTGGTGGTGTGTGTGTGTACACTTATACATATATTCTATTCTCTACTTTATTCTATAATATATTATTATATATATAGAATATATTATAAAGATTTCATTGCTTTGGATGGCTGAGTAATAGAATAGCCATCAAAAAGAATAAAATCTTTCCATTGGCAATGATGTGGATGGAGCTTGCAATGATGTATTATGTTAAGCAAAATAAGTCAGTCAGAGAAAGACACCATATGATTTCATTCACACGTGGAACTTCAGAAATAAAACACATGAACCTAGGGGAAAGTTAAAAAAAAAAAAAAAAAAAGAGAGGGAGGCAAACCATATAAGAGCCTCTTAACTATGTAGAACAAACTGAGGGTTGGGCAGGAGATGGATTAAATGGGTGATAGACATTTATGAGGGCACTTTAAAAAATTAATGTTTATTTATTTTTGAGACAGAAAGACAGAGACAGAATGTGAGCTGAGGAGGAGCAGAGAGAGAGGGATACACAAAATCTGAAATAGCTCCAGGCTCTGAGATGTCAGCACAGAGCCTGATGCGGTGCTCAAACTCACAAACCATGAGATAGAAGGGCATTTTATTTATTTTAAATTCTGCAAAAGATAAACCTATTAAGGGGAAAAACAAATCAGTGGTCAGGGTCTGGGTGGCAATGTGATAGCAAAGTGGCAGGAAAAAATTAGTGGATTGGAGGAAATGTTATATAACTTGACTGTGGTAATGTTCACATACCTGTAATATTTTTTAAACACTTATCTAATGGTACACTTAAAAATGGTGAATTTTACTTTGTTTAAATTAAGCCTGGAAAAGCCTGATTTTAAACATAATTTAAATAATAAGATAAATAGCCACATATTCATTTTCGTATTCAGTATCCATGTTTAATTTTATGCCTTCTTTAATAAGATTCCTACTCTAAGGGCTCTATAGCCTTCCTTAGCTAGGAAGACTGTTAACAATTGGGCAAGTTTGTGTGTGTGTGTGCGTTAGAAGCTCCTGGTAAATACTAACATGGAAACATTAGAATTGGCATTGGAGCATGTTGGAGACTATGTATGGCTTATTTCCATTTCCTACTTGGACAAATCTGTTATTTAAGATTTTTGATTTAATTTCTCCTTTAGTTACATGTTGTTGATGATTACCTTCCCTTGAAGGTCAGTTTGTAGGCCCTTTTGTGACAGAAATTCAGCACCTAATTTTTCAAAATTATTTGCATGTTATCTTTTCTCCCTCTGATCTCTTCTAAAACATTGACAATTTTCATAGATATGGAATGAAATACATCAAACTGAATTAACAATAACATAAGCAGATATCTCTGATCTTTGGCTCAATTCACTTAAGCAAAGGCAGTAAAATTCACACTTCGCAATCCTCTGCATGTCAGTGAGGAAGTTGTGTGGGAGAATTAAGCATTTTAAACTAATATCAGAGACGTAAAAAGTGTATATAGATTTTAGTTGAGAAAATACAGTATCATTGTTATGTTATACGTGAACCAGTGAGATCAAAGAGGTAAAGGATCTTGTTTAGTCATGAGGCAAGAAAGTACTGAAATCAAACTTTGGACACAGATCTATCTTCCAACCCATTTTTTATTTTTAACGTATCACATTGCCAAATATTAACCTAAAAAAAATAAACTATATCCCTAATGGGATAGTACACTCCACTTATTCCATAAATAACCTGCTTGTCCTCTACACACTATTTAGAAAACTTGGGACTAACTAAATCAAGCCTAAAGTAAAAATTGTTAAGGTGCAAAATTTTATTGTTCTATTTGATGCAAGTCAGTTGTTAAAAGAAAAAATATATATCCAAGGATATATTTCTAATAGTCAGAAATGGTATTCTTCCCAATATCTTTGTGCGTTACGGTACCTGATATATTTTGACTTTCCCTTGAACTATAAAATATGAACACCAGCAAGAAGCAATATTCCTTAGAATAGGAATCAGTAATTTATTCTGTGCTCTCATAAAATATGTTTATTCTTCATTTTCTCTATCTTTAAAGAAAAGGTTGCATTTATTTCTTAACAGACATAAAAGGATACTAAGGCATAATATTGGAAAACTACTCTTAGCAAAATTGAAAGTGCTGGAAAAATATACAAAAACTACTGAAAAAGAGCTTAGCTACTCTTCATGAAGGCTATACATTTTCTCTCTTGACTTCAAATGCTGTCTGTGAATTGAATCTGCTACATTTACTTATATATAAAGGAGACTGAGCAAGACATTTGACATTTCAATATCTTCTTTCTGATAACACTTTCTTATTCAAATGCTGCATCGAATTTTTCATTTATAGCACTAGTTTTTTCTTTTGTCTGGTATCAGAATGAAATACTAGTGTATAGCAACAACAACAAACTACCTAAAGTGGAATATAAAGAAAACAATTTTTAACATGAAGAAAAGGCAATTAACCTTTTTGTTTTGTTTTGTTTTAGTTAACTTTAGCAAAATAGCAAAATAAATGAAAGTGATGTTTCCAGTCTCCTTGTGATTTTTCTTCTTCTGTTCCTATCGCAATGATCCTGCTTTTATTCTAATCTTAGGTTTTATGACATTTCACACAAGACAATTAAATTTTATACAGCAGTATCCTTTTCAACAGAATGAACAAGCTACTAAGAGGTAGAAAAATGATAATAGAGTGATTAGGAAATAAAAAATATAAAGTAAATTGTTTTCGACCTCAAGATGCCAAGTTACTTTAATATATTCAACAGTTTTTACCCTTTGAGTGTCTTACCAAACGTCCGCTTTCCTGAGGACTTTCCATCTTCCATAACTCAGACCATGCCTCCCTCTGTGACAGCTGACTTTTGCAATACTTATTTGTATAAAATCAGGTCATCTGCAGCTCCCCTCCAACATCACTCTACATCCTAGCCATAGATGAAGACTCAGCGATATGTACATGACCTAACACAGATGGGTGCCACCTCACAAAAATTAAGAGCTGGAACATGAAGAAATTGGATCTAGAGACTCTATGTTGAAGGTATACTTTGGGGCCCTACTGATCAAGAAGGTAAATAGAAAAAGCTGGATTGCAAAAATGGGAAAGATAAATAAACAAATTTTCCCAAGGAAATGGAGACTAGTGATTACAAAATGGAACATATTTTTTCCTGGTAGTTTTCAGGTTTTTTGGTTGTTAGACCTTGCTATTGTATTTAAGTTTCTTAAAAAATGGTGTCATTTTTCCTTATAATAAACTTCCTTCTACTAAAGCTAATTTGGACATGTTTCTGTTTTTCTTAATGATTCCTGATGTAGAGGCAAACATCAAATATTTTATATTCCTTCACTAAAAAGTTGTTTTTTGACCATCTTGTTTTCTGTAATTTAGGAATTGATCCCACCCTCCCTTTTCAATACTTTCCTTATTTAGTGCTAAGTAATGAGCCCTATGGTTTAGCCTTGAGACTATCTCTAGGGGATACAATGTTTGAAAGTTAAGAAGAGTAAAATGTTCTTTAGCTGGAAGTTGTAAAGGGATATACCTTGAAGCTATATAATCTTCAAAATGGTAAATTTTGTAGAGTGTTAAATTGAGCTATTATGTAGTCTCCAACCTTATATCATATTCTGTATGGAGGCATGTTAAAAATATGCAACATTATTCTTTTTTATTATTGAAAAATTACTGTTGGAAATATTATTTTATCAAAATATTTTATAGAGCTCAAATTCACAGAATTATATTTTCCATAAGTAGGAGGATTCAAATTTGATGTATGGGAATTATAAACTATATTATAAACATCTTATAACCTATTGATAATGTATTATACTGTTCATATATTTTAAATTGACAACTATTGACTTCTTAAAAGTATGAATCCTTGCACAATACCTTTGTGGAAATGGAGAAAGTTGAATGTAATAAATATATAGCTTTCTTGTCTTTATTAATTACTTCAAGCTGAAATAGAATTTTAAAGACTTTCTTTAGTTTAAATGAGTATTTCAAATAAAATAATTCTTATAATTCTTGATAACATAAAGAAACTTAATTATTTAATTTTGCTTTGAAGGAAACTATATTTCTGAATTTTGTAATATCTATATAAATGATATAGTTGTAAAAATGATCAAATTAATTTTATAGAAAAATGTGAGAGAACACTGAGTTTCCATTGTATTATCTGTAATATCTACATATCTTAAACTCTGCATACATTAGAGATTCATTTCTTTTTCATATAACAGTGCGTAAGTAATCTTTCCTGATGTTTTAGTTCTTGATTCCAGTATATATGTATTGAATGAAACTTATTTCATATTTCCATTTTAAAAATGTAGAATGAGAAGTAATTGAGAAATAGACCCTTAAGGAAACTTACTGTGTGTGATACAGCATACTATATAGGTTATGAATGTAATTTTTGCTTATAATGTTTAATCCTCCAAGTTATTTTATTTTTTAATGTTTATGTATTTTTGAGAGAGAGAGGTCACGAGCAGGGATAGAGGGCAGAGAGAGTGAGAGAGAGTGAATCCCAAGCAGGTTATGCATTGTCAGCACAGAGTCCCATGTGGGGCTTAAACCCATGAACTGTGAGATTATTCCCTGAGCTGAAACCAAGAGTTAGATCCTAAACTGACTGAGTCATCCAGGCATCCCCTCGAAATAATTTCATTAAGCACTTTTAAGATAAAATACCTAAAATGGGTAAGTTAAATGACCTTCCCTAGATACACAATTAGTAAGTCCTGACTAGAATTTTAACTGATGCCCCATTCTATATATGCCCTTTCTGTTGGGCTTTTTTCTTACCGCATTAAAATTTCTCTTATATTTTCAAAAATTTTTAGTTTTCTAGCTCTTAAACTACAGTTGATTATTTGAGCTTAAAAATATTTGTGTCTGCCCAAAACATAAAAATTCTATCAGAAGAACATAAAACTTTAAGGATAAATAACTTCCTCAGGAACCTATCTATGATATTCCACTCTAGCCAAGAGCTAAGATAATAATCAGGTGTGAGTAACGTATTGATTTACAATACATTAAATCCCAAAATGACATTTCCTCTTATTCCCTCTTCCCTTGTATTATTTTGACATTGTCTCTTGTGGTCATTCATTCATTTTTACTTCTTTTTAAAAAACATTTTTTAATGTTTCTTTTTGAGAGAGAGAGAGAGAGAGAGAGACAGTGAAAGCGTGGGTAGGTGAGGGGCAGAGGGCGATGGAAACACAGAATCCTAAGCAGGATCCAGGCTCTGATCTGTCAGCACAGAGCCCAACACGTGGCTTGGGCTCATGAGTTGTGAGATCGTGACCTGAGCCAAAGTCTTACACTTAACAGACTGAGCCACTCAGGGGCCCTTTCTTCATTTTCATTTCTTAACTTGCCTTATATCCCTTTATTACTATAGTTTTATTCTCGTTCTTCTCTTCTACATTTATTTTTCAAAACTATGGTAACTTTCAACTAAATGTATCAAGTGATTGTGAAACGTCATGAAAATAGTTGTATAGTTACTGGTTTTGTGGGGCCTATAGAGTTTTCAGATCATGTAAAGTTCTTAGAGCTGTGACACTCAGGTTTGTAGTGAGCCCCATCTGGATTCCAATCCAAGCCCCTATGTCACTCTCTATGCTTCATTAACTCTCCCTGAACCTTATCTGTCAAACAGTTTTTTTAAGTTTATTCAATGCAAATGTATTAAATTAAAATTGAAGTAGATAATGAACATGATACTCTTCAAAACTCCATCTAAATTATAACTACTCCTTTGCCTTGAATTATATTTATGTGCGTATACTCTTAACTTTTTACATTTGTATACATAGCTGCATCTAAGTTTTTCAGAGTGTCTTATGTGTATAACACCCAAGATAATAGCAGCCTTAAAAAATATTAGTATTGTGGGGCGCCTGGGTGGCTTAGTCGGTTAAGCGACCGACTTTCGCTTAGGTCATGATCTGGCGATTCGTGGGTTCGAGCCCCGCGTCGGGCTCTGTGCTGACAGCCAGCTCAGAGCCTGGAGCCTGTTTCAGAGTCTGTGTCTCCCTCTCTCTCTCTGACCCTCCCCTGCTCACACGCTCTCTCTCTCTCTCTCTCTCTCTCTCCTAGAAATAAATTAAAAATATTAAAAAATATATATTAGTATTGTGATGTCAGTGATATGATAATTATAACTTCCAACACAAACACACACACACACACACACACACACACAGACCTCTAAACAGAATAGGTTTTGTGATTTAATATGTCTTGGTAAAAATAAAGTTGAATAATCCAATTATAAATATTTATGGCATAAAATTGATCAAGAATATTTCCTGTTAGTCTTAATTATACATCATGATATCATTACATTTCAAAAACCAAAAAGTTGATGTTACAACTTGATGTCAAGGCTATATAAGAAACAACTTCATTTTCAGTAAGCAATACTTAATATTCCATATCACTAACTTGTTTTTTTTCATATATAAATATAAACTAAATAATCTCAGCATGTTTCCATCTCTGAGAGCCACTAGAAATTTTTTAGAAGCTAGAAAGAAATAAAGTATATAATTAATTTTATAACACATACCTCACAGATATATTTGGTCCTCAGAATAATTCATCTAATATAATTTAAAATTAAGAGTTAATAGAAATCTCTTAAGAATAACCATATATGATTTCACCATAATATCTGATGTGATACACAATGGTAAAAATGTTATGAAATTTCACATTACTTCAGTAAGTTTATGTATGAAACTATATTTTATATGTATCCATATATTTATTCTAATTAAAATCTTACATACAAAATATATTTTATAATTTATATACAGTTTTAGAAATAATAACCAAATAACATCTGAATATCCACCATGGAATTTCTGAATGTTACCAGCACCTTGACTATTACTGTGTGCCTTTCAATTTCATATTTCCCTCACTCTCAGGAAATCGCTAGCCTGAAATCATTGTTACATGTTTCCAGTTTTTATGGTGTTAGTATTTATTTGTGCCTATTTTTTAACTCTAAGTAGCATCTTAGGGGTATAAAGATGTGGTTTTAAAAAACATTATTTATTTTTGAGAGAGAGACAGAGACAGAGACAGAGTGAGCAGGGAAGGGGTAGAGAGAGACAGACACACACAAACTGAAGCCTGCTCCAGGCTCTGAGCTGTCAACACAGAGCCTGATGCAGGGCTCAAACTCATGGACCGCGAGATCATGACCTGAGCTGAAGTCAGATGCTTAACCCACTGAGTCACCCAGGTGCCACAAGATGTGGCTTTTTTGTTTAACACTATGATTATAAAGTCAACCTTATTGTCAATATAAAATCAATATCAAAATTAAGATTTAATTCATCACATTTACATCTATAAAGTAATCCACTTTCTTGTATATGTGAATATACAACAATGCGTTTATACGTTATACTATTGAATGATAAATGGATGTGATCCTTTATTTCTTATTACAGGGAAATGATGCTTCGAGTACTCTTGAACATTTGTCCTGAAGCGCACAGAAAAGAGCTTTTCACAGGTATGTTCTGGTGAATAGGTCAACTAGTACACATATCTTCAAATTCAGTAGTTAGTGCAAAAGTATTTTCTAAAGTGCTTACAACAATTTTCATACCTAGAACATACTGATAACCTTTCTATCACAGACTTTATATTCTTCTGTCAATTTGTTGAGAGTGAAATGTTACCTCATTATGTTTGTCTTTAACTTGTAGTCTCTAATTACAAATAAAGTTGAACAATTTTCCATACATTATTGATCATTTGTGTTTCTTTAATGCCTGTTAATGCATTTTTGCTCATTTTCCTAATGTGTTGCTGTCTTTTATTGATTCTTGGGAGTTTTATCTATGGCCTTTTACAAATATTGTAGATGTATTCTAGCTGTGGTTTGTCATTTCAGTTATATTTTGAAAAGAATTTCTTAATTTCTATGTAGTTTTAGTATACGTTTTGGTTTTCTTGGACCGAATATTTTCATTCTGCAATATCATAACAATAGTATATTACTTTTATAGGTTTCTTAAAACATGGCATTCACTAAGAAATTAGTTATGTGTCTTGAATTGACTATTGTGATGACATAAAATATAAAATTTAATTTATTTTATATGGCTAGATGTTGCTAAAAAAATTCATGGCTTTAGAAGTAATTTCTGTATTAAACCCTGATAATCAGACATTTACATGAAAAATAAATTCTTACTCAGTGACTGTTTAGTGATGTCAACTAACAACTCATAATTCCAAACTTTGATCATGTGATGAGGTAGGTGTATATTATGTGAAAGCATTTTTTTCCCTCCAACTGTCTGCACAACAAATGCAAAGTACACTATAACAGGAAAAGCAAGCCCAGGTCATTTAAGCATTCTAAGAAACTGGATTCTTTGCTTCTAGCTTGAAATAATGGTACCATCATCTAGATTTCTTCAAAAAAAGGGCATATGAATGGGAACACAAATATTTTTTTGATTTATTATTATGGAATAGTCAGGACAGATGATTTTCTGTTTTAAAGAGAAGCCATATTATTTAATTACAGTTGCTCAACCCAAAGGTACAGAAAAAAGATAATAACTTTTGTATATTTTAGATGTACTACCTTGTAACCAATGTAGTTCAAATCCTGTAATCATTTACGTTAGTCCTGTCAGTTTCCATTGCTACACATTAAACTTGCATTCTTTCCTTTTTTACATAGCATTGGTGCTGCATTATTCACTGTAGCTCAGATCATATCCCTCCCACCCCCCAGACACAGTTTTAAACCATTAATTGAACCTTAAGACATATTTGAAATAAATAGTCCATCCATATTTCCCCAAAAACTATATTCATCTGTCACTTAACTTTGGTTACTATCTGTACTATTTTAGTGTTTTGTAAATATCCCTTATATACAGCTGAAAATAGCAATTGTTTCTTAAAAATATTTGTATCTCTCACACTAAATTTATTTTAGGTAAAAGATCTTATACTGTTTACTATTATATCCTAGAAATGAGTACAGCTCCAGATGTATAATAATATGTCAAAAATGATGTTAAAATGGGCACAGAATTTTAATAGAAAATTGGAAAATGAAAAGCAAAACAAAATTTAAAAAATTTTCTTAAGATCATCAAGAGGACCCCTAATAAACACATTCTTCTTTCATGCTTACATCTTTTAAAAATTGGTTGACAAAATACAGAATAAAAACAGAAATAAAAATATTACCTATAATCCTGGCATGAATACATTAGGTGATGTCACTTGACTGGAGGTCCTTATGTCTCCCAGGCTAATCTTGTAGTCACAGACAGCACTGGACTACTTCCATGTGGAGTGGGAAGTATATCTACTTCTGAAGTTGATGTAGACTAAGTTTATTATTAAATGCTAAGGAGGATTTAATCCCTGGATGAAGTGCAGAGAAAACAAATGGATCTGAGCTATGCATTTCAACTTTACTCCAAAATATTTGCTCATCAGACAAATCACTCCATCTATCCATGAAAAGAGTAAATGAGGGGAGAAAATAACTCAGAGTATATTCATAGAAATTCTGACTTTATGGAAACAAAAAATGCATAAGATGTGAGAAATAAGAAAGAGACTCAATAAAGAGATCAGTTGTGACTAAATTACCAAATAAGCTCCCTAAGCATTAATTTAAAGAATCAGAAAAGGCAGGACATAGTTGTAATTAAAAAATAATATATTATTTCATAATATTATTAAAATAGAATTTTGGTGACTTTTGATTTTTAATGATTAGTTATGCATTGGTTTGAATTATATGTAAGAGAAGCACCATAAAATTTTCAGTTCATGCTTCTAAATGTTTTTATCTAGATCTGATGTAGATGACTGAATTTAGATGGAATTTAAGTCTGGTGAAGTCAGAAACCAGGAGACAAGAGGAGTTACACAATTTATGCATTTGAGATAAAACTAATCAGAATCCAAAATTCACCTGATGATTAGAGACCTAAGGGAACTGTGAATGAACAAAGCAAGGAAAATTAGGAAATACATATTAATACACAGGGAGAGGATAATGCTCTCGGCAATTGTAGAAATATTTTTGAATATGCACAGCCTAATGCCTTTGTAGACCATAGTGGAAAAATGGTTCAACATATATTTTTAAAAATTTTATGTAGATTTTTATCATCAAGCAGAGTCATATGTGTTCTGTATATGACTCTCAATCATTATAAAATCTATTGTCACCGTGATACAAAACAGAAAGCTCTGTAAGTGGTAGACCAGAGATTCAAGACCAGAAAGCCTGCTTCTAAAGAATGTTCTATGGTATGCTGGATTACTCTCTCAACTGTATATGGTTTGAAACCCTAGAGGAAATTGATAATATATCTTCAATTAGATTACTTGCATGAGCCAAGAAAGTTAATATTCTGTTAAGGAGATAATTCTGACATATCCATATTCACAAAAATTTGAGTGGAGATAAATAAATACCCAGAGTAACGGAGTAGGAAATAGGATTCAATTCCAATTTAAAATATCTTAAAAGGGGTGCCTGGGTGGCTCAGTCAGTTAAGCGTCCAACTTAGGCTCAGGTCATGATCTCCCAGCTCCTGTGTTCGAGCTCTGCCTCAGGCTCTGTGCTGACAGCTCACAGCCTGCTTTGGATTCTGTGTCTCCCTCTCTCTCTCTGCTCCTTCCCTGCTTGTGCTCTGTCTGTCTGTCTATCTCTCAAAAATTAAATAAATGGTAAAATATCTTTTGAATAAGATTTCTCATTTAACTCAATATCTGGCAGTACTGTCTCACATAGCACTTCCAAAACCACCATTGAATTTCTAATGCAGATACTACGTTCCTATTTTAAAGGCTAAGGTGGACCAAAGGCCAATGTCTAGAGAAAATTTATGATAATCGCCACATTGTTAAATACAATATCTCAGTTTTATTTTGTCTTTGTTATTTATTTAAATATGTAGAGTATCTCTAAATTAAAAAAAAAACACATAAATAAACAATGTATTACCCAACTGCTATGGACTGAATTGTTTCCTCCACTCCTAAAAAATTCATTTATTGAAATCCCAATACCCAGCACATTGAAATATAACCATTCTGGGAGATAGGGCCCTGATCAAGATGATTAAGTTAAATGAGGTTATTAAGGTGAGCTCTAACCCAGTGTGACTGTTATCCTTCTAAGAAGAGGAAATTTAGACACAGATAGACACCAAGAATACATGTACACATAAAGGAAAGACCATGTGCAGACAGATTAAAAAGGTGGGTATCTGCAAGTCAAGGAAAGAAGTCTCATAAAAATGAGAACTGACAAACCTTGATTTTGAAACTTTAGCATGCAGAACTGTGAGAAAATAAATTTATATCGTTTCAGTCACACAATCTGTGGTATTTTGCTGGCAGCCACGGCAAGCTAACACGGCACCCAGCTGCATGCCAACTCTTTTAGAACAAACCATGCTACTTCTATTGTGTTATATTCTATTCAACGTTTCCATTTACTGTCTTGCAATATGACAATCTGGCATGAAATCGAGACATATGGTTTAGAACAGCATGGAAAGCATAACCAGCTATGAAAATCAGTGTATGTAAGGACAAAGTGTAGAAGATTACAAAACATAGTACATGTGGGAAAAGTATCCTTGTTGAATGAAAATTTTAATTATTTCTTACTCTCAAAATGTCAAAAACCATTAAAGCCATACCAGCAGAAGATTGCAACTCAATGGAATAGACAATCACCAGGGAAATATTTTCTCAACATAAGTTATTCATTTTCAAATTGCCGTTCAGATCTAGAGCTGACGTGGGAAGCTGAAAGTACCCAAGTGAAGAATAGTGACATCAGTAACAATATGCCACTCACCCTGTACTTTTTTTTTTTTAATGCATGCTTGGACAGATATATACCCAAACATGAGAAAATGAAGCAAAAATAAATGGTGCACTTCTAAAACAAAATTGTACCGCATGGGAAGTGAAATATTGCCATTCAGTATGCATAATAAAGTTCATCTCTGGGAAAATTCCTTTTTGTCCAGATAGAAACATTTCAGTAAATATTTACTGTGGGTTTCTGTGCTCTCTAAAAAAGAACAAGGGAAAACAGTGACTAAATTTCAGAGTAATACAGCATAATATAAATTGCCACATCAGAATTAGAAAAAAAAAAACTATCAAAGACGATATTCTCCAAGGGTGTAGAATAATGGAATTAAGGTTTTTGCTGGGAAAAACATAATTCAGTAGTTTGAATGGAATATGACAGAAAAATATTTGAATTTAGTGAATAAAACTTTTCAGAGTTTTCTGATTTACCAACAATATAAAATTTCTTTATAGAGATTCCAAAATTGGATTACATAAGGAAGAAATAAATTAAAAAAATAAAATGTGAAAAGCAAGCATCATATCTGGAAAATATCTAGAACATGGTAAGAAATTAAGAAATTAAGAGATTAAGCTAATTAAATTGGGCAGTTCCTTCGAGTATTATTTGAAAGTCTTTATCATGGCAAACAATATCTTCCCACTAAAAGAGACCCAGTCAAGTGGTCTACCACTTTTCTTAAATCAGGTTTTTTGGTGAAATATGCCACTTGTACTGATTATGAATCAGTTTCCTGATTTTCCAGAACTCTAACCTTAGAATGATTTGTGATGGTACTGTTTCTTTTTTAGAACTGGCATTCTAGGGAAGATATACAAAATACCATTAAGTACTAAAATAAGTATGTTGCAGCAAAATATTTGATCCATAGTATTAGGTTTTTAAACTAGATTCAGTGTACATATAATAATAAGTAGTAAGATTTATAACCATTGGAATGGTTATACATGCTTTCTCTGTTTTGTCTAAGAGGTACTAAATGTTAAATTTGTGATTTAAAATTAAGTTTTATGTGTTCAAAACACTGTAATATAAATGACTTGATTACAAAGGTTTGATAACATCATAGAAGTTATAGATAACTCTCAAATATAGACTCTATGAGTATAGTGATGTTGACTCCTATGTCCTTCACTTCACTACTTGTGGAAGACAGAATTCTTATATGATCCCTAATGAACTTCAACCTTGTGTAAATCCCTCCGTGTGTGTGTGTGTGTGTGTGTGTGTGTGTGTGTGTAACCTGTGAATATGATGTGACATCAGTTTCTGGATTATGGTAAATTATATGACCAGTGGGAAATTACACTGTGGACATGATTATATGAGTCCTTTCAAAGCAGAGGTTTCTTTGGTTGGCAGCAGAAAGAATTCAGAGATTTGAAACATAAGAGGATTTATGATTTGCTGCTGCTCCTTGAAAAGGAAGGAGCATATGGAAAGGAATGTGAGTAAACTTTCAGAGAGGGAACAGCCCCTTGTCAGCAACTAGCAAGAACACTAGTACCCAAGTCATTACCACAAAGAAATTAATTCCATCAACCATGAGTAAATTTGAAGACCTGTTGTGAACTGCATCCCTTGCCAATGACTAGATTGCCTCTCAGTGAGATTCTGAGCACAGACTCTGAGGCTTGCTGTGTCAGATTTCTGACCTATAGGAAATGAGCTTTAAGTCATTAAGGTTGTGATATTTGTTACCTGAAAACAGAAATTAATGTATTTCTGGACTATGTCTTGGAAAATGATATATCTGATCCCTTAAAGACATTTCCCATCCATGAAACTTTCAAGAGCAGACTACTAGTTCAGTGGGAATATTAAATGGAGGGAAAGTAATCAGAGAGATGAAATTTAAAGACATAATGGAGTGACAACAAGGAGATTATTCTTTAATTTGACTGGCAAATTAGTGTCTTAGGACCCAGAAAGAGAGTTAAAGATGAATCTTTCTAAGGCATCATGAATTTCAGAAGGTCTTCCGAAGAGAAAACTTTTGAATTCCTGATTCTATGTCATTTAATATTTCCTGCAGTGATTACCTCTTGGATTTAGTAATGATAAAAATTAATATAAGATGTGGCAAGTTTGGCAAGTTTAGCATTTCTCAGTATAGATTTCTCAGTTATGATTTGTAACACTTGGCCTTAGCACACATAATTCTCTTCTATTTCATGTTGTGGATGTAGGAATATTAACCTTAAGCCCTGTAAACATAAAAAGTGTTTTTTTTAAGCACATGCCAAAAAAATAAATAAATAAAGCACAGCTAGGTGAGAGTTACGCCTTGACTCAGAGGGTCACGGGGTGGAGTCAGGAATCAAGCACAAGATATGGTGTATATTCTTGCAAAAAGTGTAGTCTGACATAAAGGTTGTGCAACAAAGCACCATTTTACAAGTATCAAGAACATAATATATTTTTTTTCACAAAAGGTAAAAAAAAAAAAAAAGCACTTTAGGAAAAACTGGAGGTGTTCCTGGAGACGGATCTGATGGTTCCACTTAGTAAATGCATTCATATTTGGATTTGCGTACCATTAATGGCATTTGGCTGATAATAAATCTATAGTTAAGATTATATAAAGCTGGATCAGACTTTTATGGTTGATAGTAAAGAATAATATTTTTCTTAAAAAGATGCATAGTTTTTTGAATATCTAATCAAAACATACACATAATGCTTTTATTTTTTTAAATTTTTTAAAATGTTTTATTTATGAGAGAGAGGGGGGGGCAGCATGAGCAGGGGAGGATCAGAGACAGAGGGAGACAGAGAATTGGAAGCAGGCTCCAGGCTCAGAGCTAGCTGTCAGCACAGAACTTGATGCGGGGCTTGAACCCATGAACCATGAGATCATGACCTGAGCCAAAGTCATATGCTTAACCGACTGAACCCCCCAGGCGCCCCACACATAATGTTTTTAATTATGTGAGAAGAAACTAGTCGATTCGATCAGTTAATACATGTTGCTGTTGAATATATACTTTAAGAAAAATTATATTTTGGGGCAACTGGGTGACTCAGTGAGTTAAACGTCTGAGTTTGGCTCAGGTCATGATCTTACAGTTTGTGAGTTCGAGCCCTGTGTCGGGTTCTGTGCTGACAGCTTGGAGCCTGGAGCCTGCTTTGGAATCTGTGTCTCTCTCTCTCTGCACCTCTGCCACTCATGGTCTGTCTCTCTCTCTGTCTTTCTCTCAAAAATAAATAAACATTAAAAAAATAAAAATACATATATTTCAACAGTCCTATATTCCTACATATTTTCAAAATGGCCAAAACTACCAAGTAGACTTTAAGAAAATATTTCCAGGGAATAATAGAGTCCTCAAGTAAATTACTGGTATATATTTATAATCCCCCCTAAATAATATTATTCAAAATATTAAAATTCAAGTAATCTTTACTTCGCCAATTAGAAAATATTCAGATTTCAGTGACTGGCATTTTAAAATAATTTAAGACCAAGTGAATATAAATATGATGATTTACAGTTTGGAGAATAAAGAAATAAGAGATTCTAACCTGTAGAAAATAATATAACTTGGAAGATATAATATATTTATAATTATCCAAATTTTAGCATAAAACATTTTAATACTGGAGGAACACACTATATACAAACAGTATACAGGCAACTAATGATCTTTGATTTAAATAGTTGAACATAAGAACACAGTGAAAAAATGTGTTCAACAAATTGGTTTCCCTGAAGGAAATGGAAAGAAAAAAAAATAGATATCTATTCCATTTCCTTCAGGGAAGAAGAAGACTACATCTTTATATTTTAAAATCTTTATGTTTTTTATGTGAAAAAGACTACATTTTTATTATCTATATTATATACATATATATATATATCTTTATAAATATAAATTTACACACATCTATTATCTGTATTATTCTCTTTACTATTAAAGGTACTGAAACCAGGGGCGCCTGGGTGGCTTAGTCAGTTAAGCGTCCGACTTTCGCTTGGGTCATGATCTCGCTGTTCGTGGGTTCGGGCCCCGCGTCGGGCTCTGTGCTGACTGCCAGCTCAGAGCCTGGAGCCTGTTTCAGTCTTTGACTCCCTCTCTCTCTGACCCTCCCCTGTTCACGCTGTCTCTCTCTCTCTACTAGAAATAAATAAAAAAAAAAAAACATAAAAAAAAAGAAAAAAAAATAAAGGTACTGAAACCAAAAATATAAGTAGATATGAATAAATCCTTTAAAATATTTCAGCCTCTGTTTCTTGCATCCCAGTGTACTATCTTCCATGTTAGTGGGTTAACCACAAAGCCAATATTATGTTGGTAGAATTAGAAAAAAAAAATCATGTGTTATTTATTTCTATTTTTCAAGCGTCAAATACAATAATAGTATTGCTGGTGATTTTTAGCTTTTGATTATTGTTTTGTTTTCTATTTCTTTGCTTGTTTAACTCTTTGTTTTCTATTTAAGAAAAAATACCTAGTGGCTTTATGTTAATAGTAATTGGACATGTATTCACTAAGCCTGAGCATTAAGAAACAACATTGTTATGGATAGGAAATATGGATTATAAACAGCCTATTTGATAATGTTCTGATAGTAGGGCTGTATATTAGTCAGACTAGTAAACAAGTAAGGCAACAGAAAGGACTAGAATGGTAAGAGGAGATCTTGGGAAGATTGACTATAGTGTTGAAGCACTAAATGAAATGGTTGTGTAAAATTACTATCACAGAGCCTCACACACAGACAATTAACAAAAAAATATTACTTTCCTCTTGTTTTCTAATGGGCTTGAATTTATGTGTTCCTTAAATTGTCACTTGAATGTGCAATATAATAGACAGGTGAAATTTAGTGCAAGCCACTAAGATATCCAGCCACTTGTTCTTATCACAGATTTTGAACATTGGAATGCTTAGGTATCATTCTCCCATCAGGGTCAGAGATAAAATTCTCACAAAGATAGTAGATAAGTTGTCTTGTTCTTCTTTTCCATTTCAAACTTAATCTTGATATTTATTTTAGATTCTTCTATATCATTCTTTTTTCTTTTTCTTCCTTCCCCTCTCCCTCACTCCTCCCTCCTCTTCCTCTCTCCTTTCCTCCCTCCCTTCCTTCCTTCCTGCCTCCCTCCCTCCCAACCCTTTGTTCCTTTCCTTTCCTTTCCTTTCCTTTCCTTTCCTTTCCTTTCCTTTCCTTTCCTTTCCTTTCCTTTCCTTTCCTTTCCTTTCCTTTCCTTTCCTTCTTTCCTTTCCTTTCCTTTCCTTTCCTTTTTCTTTCCAGTTGCAGGAAAATCCAGGATTTCCAAATATTAATCATATCAGCACTGAATTTTATGCTTTTGCCTCCCTTAATTATAAAAGACAACATTGATATATTATATGAAATAAAATCTAACTGCCAATTTCTTGAACAGGAAAGTAAGTAATTAGATTCTCCAAGCTTTCCTATCTCCTATAAAATAAACATTTTTCTATCCAAAGTGATACGTTACAGACTTGGATGTTATTCTAGACCTCAAAGGAAATTCTCATTCCTTCCCCTATAAGTAGAAATATTTAGGGTTGCTGGATGTCATATTTTGCATGTAAGTTAGGGCAACCTTTTGCAAGAAAGTAGAACTTTCTAAGTGGTAGCCTGAACAAAGAGAGGAACACCCAGTCACTTTTGCAAACAGGCTTGTTTGAGCTCAAGATTACTAGAAAGAAGCCAGATAAAAATTTTATTCATCAACTGCAAACTCTCACTGGCATGAATTACCAACTAGGATTGTGTATGTGGCAGAGAGAAAGAAAAACTGACAGCAACATGCCTTTAAGCAATTTCCCTTCAGGTGATGTGGGTTGGGTGTCTGCTCACTTCAGAATGCTCACCAACATCTTGGAGGATGAACTAGAGCTGTGACTGAATTCAGTGACCCTTTGGATAATTATCATTAAATAATCTCATTAGGTAACACTAACTTTTATGTGAAAAGCCAGATTTTTCAGCTCACGTTTCAGGAAAAAATAATAATAGCACAATAAAAATTGCCTGCTAGGATCTAAATGTGTGTAACTTTGAAAAAAGTATTCATTTTGTTGCTTATTTGAGGTTAAAAAGAAACTTTGCTTTGGTTTTTGCAGGGTTTTTTTGTTTTGTTTTGCTTTTTTTTTTTTTTTTTTTAATTACAACTGAGAATAGTAAGCGGTATTCATTGTTGTTTTTCTGCATTTAGATTCTGTAAGAGTGATTTAGACTCTGTCCCTGAAGTACTAACATTATTGCCTTAGTCCCCACTAGCTGGGGGAGAGAACAGTTACATAAAGCCTGCAGTTTGCAGCCAAAGAGAAGTCTAAAAGCTTTTTAAAAAGCAATGACACACATTTTTCGTGGTGTCTTTAGATTTAACCAATACACTGAAAATCGTCATCTGACTGTAAAGAGCCAGCTTCTCCTCAAGGCCAGCTTTCTTCTCAGGAAGCAGCTTTCTCCAAATATGCTCCACCTTTGTTTGCTTTGCCAAGTGTAAAACAAAATAAAACAAAAAGCCAGCCTTTTTCCTTTTTTCCTATGATAAATAACAAAGTCTTTTCAAGTGGAAAGAATAAGATTGGATGCACAGAATACATTACTGCGTCAGTAAGACACTATTGATTCTGGAGCCAAAAGCCCTTAAACCACATGGGCTAAAACAATTCTGCAAGGTAAATTTAATGTCACTCAAGGATAATATACATTATTTGGATAAAATAAGCAAGCAGAACCATAAGCTTTGAAAATTTTATACAAAATGACATGTGCGTTTCTTATGGTAATGTATGAACCATACTAATTAATATGCATTTGTGATTAGCTGAGACATAGTAGTTCTCTTTCAGAAAGGAGTTTCCTCGTTTATTTAGTTATAGACATTTTACATATTTCTTCTGTAGTTTTTATTTAAAAAATTTAAATATATATTTATTTATTTTTTGAGAGAGACAAAACATGAGTGGGGGAGGGGAAGAGAGAGAGGGAGACAAAGAATCCTAAGCAGGCTCCAGGCTCTGAGATGCCAGCACAGACTCTGATACGAAACTTTAATTCACAAACTGCGAGATCATGACCTGAGCCAAAATTGGACACTTAACTGACTGAGCCACCCAGGCGCCCCAATATTTCTTCTGTAGTTTTTAAGATGTAAGCAGCAATATGTAAGTGGAAGAGAACTCCCATTCTCTCTCTCTCTCTCTCCTCTCACTTTCTCTCTGAATAAACCTTTGACATGTTTCTGGGTATCTTTTATATATGTATATAAAATTACTGCTTTAGACAATTTATTTTCTTATGCATGCTCTCTGAACATTCAAAATATTATATTAAATGATAAAATGTAAAGAAAATGAAGCTTTTAAAAACTCATTCATGTTAAGTTTTATTTATAACCAATTAGTTATTTTATTTTTTAAATAACTATTTATATAGTTATTTAAAAAATAAACAACTGAAATAAAAAATGTTAAGCAAAGAAAAAATTTAAATTAGCATACTAAAATGTGGATTCTGGAAGGAAAAATCCTCATTTATCATGGATATAAAGTATTCACATCTAATTAAATCTTAATAGATAATTTATTAAAATTAATTTTATTGCATCATTAAATTGATTTACTTTATCACATCTTAAGGTTTTATTTTTATTTTTTTATGGAATTTAAATATTTATTCAAAAAAATTTTAATAGTTTATTGTCATGTTGGTTTCCATATAACACCCAGTGCTCATCCCCACAAGTGCCCTCCTCCATGCCCATCACAGAAACATATATCTCTAATGTAAAGTAGCAGTATAAATTTAAAAGTCAAAAGTTCATGAAGGATGTAGGATTAGGGCTTTTATCCTTACAAATATTATTAATATTCACATGTACACACTGGGCAACAGAAGCATAGTGAGGTTCATTAATTCCAAATTCACTAGTTAACAAAGTTAATTATTTGGAAATAAGTTCTGATTCTAGAGATATTTTATTTATGCATTACAGTATGCTGTCAGAAAAGCTTAAATGTGCCACTATAATTTTTCCTTCTTATTAATTTATGTTTTTTGCTAACTAATTAGGTAAATAATTCTGTGAGTATATGTGAAATACACTCTAGTATAATTTTTGAGACAACTTTTATTCTCTAAACCCAATTTTTGGGTGAGCTTTTCTACTCTCAGGCCTTATACTGCCATACATATTTCCTGTATTCAGTCCCCTATAATTTGATTTATTTCTTATATTTTATATTGTAGTTAACAGCATTACAAAGCCAAAGCCTTTATACTTATATTTGAAATATTGTCTTGTGTTAGTTCGATCTCAGAATTGTTTCTAAGGTTGACCTTTCACCTCAATCTAAATCCTCTGTTGAAGTATCCATTATGTTTGTGTGAAGAAGGCCAACCTGCCTTTATTAACCTAAATACTGTCAAATTCAACATCTAGTCTAACACCTATAGCAGTGTTCTCAAGCCTCTTCTGAACATGCACCTATATCAATATATTTTAGTGTAATGAATATATTACCTTCAAAAATAAATAATTCCTTATGGTTTCTACAGGTGTAAAACACAAAATAGGAAAATATAGAAGTTAAAGTGTATAATTAAAAGAATGTTTTAAACTTTTTATTATATTTTTTATGGTGGCAAAAATATAATTTAATATGTCTAGTATTCTTTTTATATTTCCGTAGTAGTACTTTGTAATACAGTGGTTTAAATAAATGTATATACATGTTGATTTTCAATGCTTGATTTTAATAGTTACATGGAAGAAAATGATCTTACCAAAATAGGATCTAAAAGGAAAAAGTACATTTTGGGCTGTATGAACTAAATTATATTTCATTTTCAATTACAATGTTCATTCTTTAAAAATTCAGCTCATAAATTTTTATCTTCACCGATATCAATCAGCTGTTTTTAAAGCCTAATCAGTGCATATTATAACTTAATGATTTTGATTGCATTTTCAAATTCCATTGAAATTCTTCATATGGAAAATAATTTAGAAGGTTAGCATATTTCTTTTTGAAGTTTTATAAGGTGTCAT
This sequence comes from Hyaena hyaena, assembly GCF_003009895.1. Lineage (NCBI taxonomy): Eukaryota > Metazoa > Chordata > Mammalia > Carnivora > Hyaenidae > Hyaena > Hyaena hyaena. Next base: position 168,246 of record NW_024082079.1, on the reverse strand, counting down.
AAGAGTTTTGTAGGTGAGGTATTTATGCTATATTGGTAGCAGAATTACAATGTGTGATTAACAGAGACATACTAAGGAACAAAGGATATAAATACTTTTAGTTCAGCACAAACACAGCTTCCATAAGATGAACACCAGACAAGAACACGGCCAATCTGAGGTGCAAATTTTGCTGGTCCTTCATTGCCCAGGGTGCTCCTGATATGAGAAAAGACCCTATGGCCTCCCCTCAGGTTCCCCCACCTCCTTTACAGAGCCACCCCCTGCATTCCTAAAATCTAAACACATCCTGGCTAGCATGAATTATGAATTAAAGGTTAGTTACATGCCAGTTCTTAGTAGGCTGAGGCTCTAGGAATGTTTGAGTCTCTTGTAGATACTGGAAATTTTTCCAAATATATCTTTATTCTAACAAGTTGAACAGATTTAAAAATATATCTTTCTATGAAATGTGTAACTGGTATGTAAGCTTGTCAAGTCTGAATGAACTGTGATCATCTCCTGTAGCTCTTTGTGAATACTTTCTACATAGCAAGGTTGTGGGAAATTCAGAATATGCATTTATATGTAGCATTCTCTCTATGATTGTATTCCAGAGTATTTTTAATTAAAATTCATGTCAAAAGAAGTACTCTTTTAATGTCAGCACAAAATAATTCATTATTTATTATATAAAATATTTTTAACTAAAGTATAATTTATTTTTTAAATTTAATCTTATGCTGTTTATAGAAAAAATGAAAAAGCTTTATTTTTCTATACTTTAGAATAAATTCTAAGTGTATTAGAGTTGAATAGTCTAAATTTTCACTAAGATGTAAAAGCAATTGCAATATTTTGAATTTTTAAGAACTAAAAAAATTCACTCTTAAACTAAGAGAAGTATACATACTTCCAGAAAATGAATAAAATAAACTAAGTCAAATAACTGGATTCCTCATTATTCTTGTTTCTTAGGTGATTTAAAATTAATGAAATTGGTACATTTTTTTTTTAGGTCATCATTTGAAGGCCAGGAAATTTCACTATATACTCTACCTTACCTTATTCACTCTAATTTCTAACTTTTCTGCTATTTATTTTAAATGTCATTTTATATTCTGAGTATGCTTGTCTGCTATATTTAAATGCCATTTTGTTCTGAGTCAATCTTCTTAAGTGACTTTTTGTAAGCTGCCTTTATTGGAATAAAAAGATGTGAAATTGTATTTATTTTTATTTTACTTGTAACCCCTTTAAAAAATCAAGTATAAGTAACATGTTGTTCTATTAGTTTCAGGTGTGTAATAGAATGATTCAATAATTCTATATATTTCTCAGTTCTCAAGATAAATGTATTCTTTAAAAAATTTTCGGGGGACACCTGGGTGGCTCATTTGGTTAAGCAGCCAACTTGGGCTCAGGTCACGATCTCGCTCTTGGTGAGTTTGAGCCCCACATCGGGCTTTGTGCTGAGAGCTCAGAGCCTGGAGCTTGCTTCTGATTCTGTGTCTTCTTCTCTCTCTGCACCTCCTCTGTCTCTCTGTCTCACAAAAATAAATAAATGTTAAAATTTTAAAAAATTTTTTTAATGTTTACTTTTGAGAGAGAGAGAGCATGAGTAAGGGAGGGGCAAAAAGCGATGGAGACACAGAATCAAAAGCAGGCTCCAGGCTCTGAGCTGTCAGCATAGTCCCTGACATAGGGCTCAAACTCATGATCTGCTAGATCACGACCGGAGCTGAAATTGGACACTTAACAGACAGCCACACAGGTGTGCCAAGAAAAATGGATTCTAAATCCTTTTTCTCTATTTCTAATTTAAATATCCAGATAACATTCACAGATTTTTAACTAACTTTAGATGATATTTTTCCCATCTTTTGTAAATGGTTTTAAAGGCTAATATAATTGTTGTGTTTTTTTAGTTTTGCACTCTTAAGGTTCTTGAGCTTGGCCTAAGGATTAAATTGACATGAAACAGATTAACAGGAGAAAAGTATGCAAATTCATTTAATATAAGCTTTATTTGACACTGGAACTTCATAAAGAAGGAAGACTCCCAATAGATGGCAAAAGCTAACTGTTTTTATACTAGATTGAACAGAGTGGTAAATGTGGAAAAGTAACTAAGCTTTGTGAGGAGTCCAAAGGAAGATAAGAATGAATAATTTTAAACGGTCTTTTTGTGCAGACTTCTCTCAACTGTGGTTCACCATTGAAGATTTTTTTTTTCTGGTATAGGGAAGGTATCTCTTACATGGGAGTTTTTATCTCCTGTTTTCAAAAAGAAAAATGGAAATTAGAATGCCCTTCATGCATTTGCTGTTTCTCAAGTGCCTTCAGCTCAAAATAATCCTTATTTTGAGTGGCATCTTTGGGGTGGAATATAATGCCACCCTTCAACATCACTTTTGTTATTTTCAGAAAGGATAGGTGATTCTTTTTAAACTATTGAATGTATGTTTATTGTTTTCAAACCCACTTTAAATATTTCAGCTACCTGAAAGCTTTCACTTAACCTGTAATTTATTCTAAATTTCCCTCCTCTATGCTACCATATGTTAGCATATAGGTAGCACATACCATATGTCCTATTTTAGATAAGTATTAATCTGCTGTTTTGATTTTGTTGAATTCCATGACTAAAATTTCTTATCAGAATATAAAATTCTTTGAGACATAGGTTGTACCTATATTCAACTCAAAATTTTAGTATTGACTTTTATTTTCCTTTAGAAGGCTTTCAATAAATATTTATTGAGAACATTTTTTTTTAACTTTATTTATTTTGAGAGGGAGAGAGAGCAAATGGGGAAGGGGAAAGGGACATGGAAGGGGCAGAGTGAGAGGGAGGGAGATAATCACAAGTAGGCTCCACGTTGTCAGCACAGAAACCAACCGATGTGACACTTGAAATCCCCAGATTGTGAAGTCATGACCTGAGCCAAAATCAAGAGACACTTAACTGACTGAGTCATCCAGTTTCCCCTATTAGGAGCATATATGAGGAGAGCTTGAGTGGCTCAGTTGGTTAAGCATACTACTCTAGATTTTGACTCAGGTCATGATCTCATGGTTTGTGAGTTTGATCCCTGCATGGAGCTCCATGCTGACTTTCCTTGGAGGATATAGACCCATTTATATAACCATTGTAATATTTCTATTTGGTGTGTGTGTGTGTGTGTGTGTGTGTGTGTGTGTGTGTGTGTAGGAGGGAGTCCTCAATGGGTAGTCTTTTAAAAGAAATTTCTACAAACAGCAAGGTCTTAACAAATATAGATTGATCCCTCACAATATTTTAGAGTCATGAGTTTGTCCCCCCCCCCGAGATATTAAGAGATACTGTTTTCAGATGCAGGTTTTATTTTCCCAAAATTGTTCCATGGACTTTCTTAAGTTTTCCTTTTAGTTTAAGGATTCTAGGGGTGCCTGAGTGGCTCAGTCGGTTAAGCGTCCGACTTCAGCTCAGGTCATGATCTCACGCGGTTCATGGGTTCGAGCCCCGCGTCGGGCTATGTTCTGACAGCTAGCTCAGAGCCTGAAGCCTGCTTCGGATTCTGTGTGTCTCTGTCTCACCCTCCCCTGCTCACGCTGCCCCTCTCTCTCTCTCAGAAATAAATAAAACATTAAACATTTTTTTGAAAAAAAAAGGATTCTAGGTTAACATCCAGCACTGCAGAAAGATTTTCATCAGGTCAAGTAAATTTGGGAAAGCTATAAAAAATAATTATTTTTTAATTTAAAATTTTAAAGTTCATTTCTTTTGAGAGAGAGGGTGAATAGGGGAGGAGCAGAGAGAGAGAGGGAAAGAGAGATTCCCAAGCAGGTTCCAGATTCCACACTTAGCCTGATGTGAGATCTGGGAGATCATGACCTGTGAGACCTGAGCTGAAATCCAGAATGGGATGCTTAACCAAGTGAACCACCCAGGCATCCCAACTATAATATTTATAAATATATTAGACATTTAGTTTATTTGTATTTGTTTTCAGTTTACTCATTTATTTGGGGAGGGAGGTAGAGGAGAGGAGGGAGAGGGAGAGAGAGAATCCTAAGCAGTCTCCAGGCACAGAGCCCAGCATTGGGACTGAATCCATGAATTGTGAGATTTAGCAGAAATCAAGAGTCAGATGCTCAATCGACTGAGCCACTCAGGTGCCTCATGTGTTAAATGTTTTAGTGTGTTAGATTTTATTTGTGTATTTTCATGTTCTTGTGTTTTGGTTACAAAGTACGATTGGCCCCAATTCCCATTTTTATTCACAGATATGTTTTCTACCGGACATTATTTTCCAAAAATGCATGTATGATGTTCAAGTAGAAACTTCTCATTTATAAAATTTTATATAAATTGATTTATATAAAATATAAATATTATATATAATATATATAATATTAGATATTGATTTAAAAGCTGTTGAACACAGTTTACAAAGCAAATTTTACAAAAGAAATGCATAAAATACCTTTAAAATTTTAAAAGAGGGACATTACATATTCACATTAATCTCTAACTTGATAATTTTTTCACAATAACAAATTATGGTCTCCCAAATTTAAACGTACATAAACTCACTTTATATACAATACATGCACTAGCCAGCTGCTTTCCCATACCCTAACTACATGCTGTGACACAAGGAAATTTTAGATTATAGGGTGAAATTAACAGGGATTTGTCTCAATAGTTACAGAGCATTGATCCATTCTATTTTTACATTAAAGGGAGAAAATTTAATTTTACATGATTTATGCTTTACTAGATATTTTATTTTATGAGAATTCCATGTTGTGGGACAGACGTTTTAAAAAGATAATGTAAAAGGTGAACACCAAGCAAAGACACCAAATCAGAAGACCTTTAAAACCCAATCAATTTTTCAAATATATGCCAAATATATGAGGTAAACATTAGTGTGAAAGTTATAAGTAATAAAAGTAAAGAGAAAAGATAAGGTGATTGCTTTTCAGCAAAGCTTTTAAAAGTATAAAGCAAAACAGTCTCAAAGAAAACCCTGCAGCTTACAAAATGATTTGCCATTGCGACGATTAATTTCTAGTTTTTAATGGGTTTTATTTTCACAGTTTTGCAGTAATACATTAATTTCATGCCCAATTTATACCAGAGTTAGCTCCAGAATTCCTTCTAAAGACAAAGCAGAGTTGTATTTAATCTTATCTTTTGAGCTGTATCTGCATGACATTCTGTAAAACTGGAAGATACTAATGCAAGGCACCAATAAAACGTTGGAAAGATCTACTTTAGATATCTAATAGAAGAAAAGAATATTGCTTTAACAATACACATAGCGTTTGATCTATTCAGCTAGTATAGATCTGTATTATAAGTCAGTATAATTAAATCCCCAAATTTAGGGAGGCATGAGTCTTTGTGTGTGTGTGTGTATCGCTGAATTATCCACAGTGGAGAATGTGAGTGTACACTTCAAACAGAGTTACAAGGGCAAACAAGCTTCCTCCTTCTATTTAGTATATCCCGTCACATGGAAGTTTTGAAGGTGGGGTGAGAAAAGGGAGAATTGAAAACTAAATCATGGAACAAAATTGGACTTTGTGAATAGATTGTAATGATTATAATAGGGAAAAATTTCCTCTTTGAAAATAAAGGCTGCATGTTATAATGATGTGAAATCTGGTTCATTGTGAATGTCTTAGTTAACTTACAAAAAAGTACATACACCTTTTTAGACTGAAAAGCTAAAATGAAAAACCTCAAATTCTCAAGAAGCCCTTTCTTGGTGTTCTTCAACAGTTAAGGATTGTAGATCTCTAATAATTATCTATATCGATTTTTAAGCCATATTGAAATCATTAATTACTTTTTCTCAAATTAACTTGACAGTGACCTGATTTTTAAAAATTTCTACATCCTTAAAACTTTCAGGAAACCTGGGTGGCTCAGTTGGTTAATGGTCCAACTTCAGCTCAGTTCATGATCTCAGTTTGTGGGTTCAAACCCAGCATCTGGCTCTGTGCTGACAGCTCAGAGCCTAGAGCCTGCTTTGGAATCTGTGTCTCCCTCTCTCTCTGTCCCTCTGCAACTCAAGCTCTGTCTCTCTTAAAAAAAAAAAAAAAAAACCTTTCAAACTAAGTAGTATAAAGTGACAAATATTTTTAGGGCAAATGAAGAAAAAATAAACTGATGATATACAGATTAGAGATAAAATTCTATAATTTTCAAATGTCAAGATTAAGTGTTTCATTTGAAAAATATGTACTCTTTTCCCCAAAAGTTTTGGCAAATATCAATCACACAAATGAGTCATGAGTATTAGTTTGTTGGCTCATTAGTTCATATGGATAAGTACTAGAGCAATTGGGCACACTTAGGCAAAACAAAACAAAACAAAACAAAAACCCTACCCTATCATTCACCCTGTATACAAAAGCTACTTGAAAATGGATCATGAACTTAAATGTAAAATGTAAATATATCTCACTGTATTGACAAATCAAATATTGGAGAAAAGTATTGTTCCTAGAATATCTGGAAAACTCCTAAAACTCAGTAATAAAAGCAAGCAAACAGCCCAGTTAGAAAATAGGCAAAAGGCAATCAGCAGGTTTTTCCCAGTAGGAGATCAGATGGCAAATAAACATAAAATATATTTTACATCATTAGGCACTAGGAGAATGTAAATTAAAGCCATAGTAAGATATCACTAAATTTATTGAAGCAACTGAAATTAAAGAATAATAATCGTAATACCAAATGCTATATGTTAATTATACATCAATTAAAAAAAAAAACATAGAGTAGACCCAAAACTCAGCTTCTTTCTCTCAAATTATATTGGTGTCCCATCACTAAGTAGAGAATAAAACACCATCAGGACTACAGCTCAAAAACAGCACTGCTGACTGTTCTAAAAACTCTAGATGAACATTAATCCACCTGTCTTAGCTAATGCTTTGGAAAATTATACTACCAGTTACCACTGCCCTCTTTTCCATACTCATGCTTTTTCCTAACCATGGTTATGTTTTTGTTTTGTTTGTGTTTGTGTTTATTTTTGTTTTTTGCTAACCCAGCTCCTCATCATGTCTTCTTTCTTCATTCATTTCACTACACAATTTGGACTCTCCATCTTTTGATAAACTCTTATTCCTAATTTTTTCCTCTACATACTCTTCATCTCATTGTGATAATGGCAGTTAGGTACTTCCTCTCCTGTACGTACCCTCAGGGAAAGGCTATTTCTTTTCACAAGCTCCTTTAGATGCAAATCAGAGATTCAGATATACTTGCTGTCCAATGCTGCCTTCACATCTAGCCTCACCCATCTTTTGTAAAGTAGCCTTGTTTCTTTAAGATTCATGTCTGAATTTACAGCACCCATTTTTACCTTCTCATTATTGCCAAGTGGACTGCTTTCATGATTGTGGAATTTGGAAATCATATTATGTCTCTCCCTACTTAAATACTTGCTATCATTTTGGCCGACTTCAAAATTCTAATATCAGAATTTATTGGAATTCCATGCAGAATTTCCAATAACACACAGCTACATAGTGACTGGTCAGCATTATATTCACTGAATATCACTCCATATCCATTTTCATAGCTACATCTGTTCTTATTTTAACACAAGTCTCTATATGATATTTCTACAATATCTTGTTTTCTTTGCATTCCACCTTTCTTATTCAGTTACCCCACTGTATATTTTATTTAGCCTATGCATAATTTCCATTCTAAACCAGACATCTTAGTTATCTTTTTTCAATTTACTCCACATTTACTTGTTTTCTAGCTTATACCTTAGCTCCCACCCTCTGTTTATTTAATCTTTATCAGTATAAACCATACAATCTTAAAGACTGTTGCCACCATGAAATTTGAAATATTTAACTTCATGTTTCCCCTATATTACAGAACAGACTTTTTTTTCCTCATTAGCTATCTTTTTCATATTTCACATCAACTATTTTAAAAATTTCCAAACACTTAATTTTTCTGAGTTTTTATTTTAATTCCAGTTAGTTAATATACAGTGTTAGTTTCAAATGTACAATACAGTGATTCAACACTTCCCTTCATTACCCTGTCCTCATTATGACAAGTGCCCTCCTTATTTCCCGTCACCTATTTCACCCATCCCCTCACACACATTATAGAATTTGTTCTCTATAATTAAGAGTCTGTTTCTTGGTTTGTCTCTCTCTCTGTCTTATTTTTTTCCCTTTGCTTATTTGTTTTGTCTCTTAAATTCCACATATGAGTGAAATCACATGGTATTTGTCTTTTGGGGCTTTATAAATTCTTTGTATATATTAGATACTAATCCTTTACCAGATATGTCATTTGCAAATATATTCTCCCATACTGCAGGCTGCCTTTTAGTTTTGTTGACTGTTTCCTTTACTGTACAGAAGCTTTTTATTGTGATGAAGTCTTAATAGTTTATTTTGGCTTTTGTTTTGCCTAAGAACACATATCTAAAAAACAGTTGCTATGGCTGATATCAAAGAAGTTACGGTCTGTCTTCTCCTCTAGGATTCTTATGGTTTCACATATCATATTTAGGTCTTTAATCCAATTTTAATTTATTTTTGTGTAAGGTATAATAAAGTGGTCTGATTTCTTTTTCTAGCACATTGCTGTCTAGTTTTCCAAAGAGCATTTGTTGAAGACACTGTCCTTTTCCCATTGGATATTCTTTCATTCTTTTAAATATCTGACCCTACAAACTCTCCTCTAATATTTAGTATGTAAATACACATCCTACTTAGAAAATAGGCACCAATTTCCTGTCAGTAGGCCTAAAACTGACTTGTATTGGGACTGGTAAATCTACTTTCTGTTGCTTATCATTCACAAGGTGATAGATGTCATCCTTCTAGCAATTTAGGGAATTATAATATTCAATTCCCTCATCTCTTTCTTTTTTTTTAGTTACTATCTCCTACTATGTAAGCATGACCACATGCACAAATTGTTCTCCAATGCAACTAAATGCAATCCATGCTTCTGGATTAAATTCCATGTTGGGAAAAAATGGCATAAAAGACATTACTGAGACCATTAGGGAAGTTTGCTTATGGGCTATATATCAGTTAATATCAGCAATAAATTCCTTGAATTTTCTGTCTTGTTTGTTTGTGTTTGATTACAAAAGTTGTAACTTGCTCAATGTTACAAGGTCTTGATTTTGATAAAGGGTTTGTTGATGCTGTGTGAACTTCTCCATGTGGCAAAGTGCTACTGAGAGATTACTTAGATTCAGTGTTAGCAGCCATAATTGAGAAATCCAGTCCCCAGTTCTCCTGGCTGTCTGAGAGCAGGTAAAAGCTACTAAGTTTTCCTGAGCCTAATGTCCTATCAAAGAAATTCTTCATTATCTAGGATGTCAGCTCTTTTCCCTTTCTTTCTTTCTTTTTCTTTCTTTCTTTCTTTCTTTCTTTCTTTCTTTCTTTCTTTCTTCAAGATTATTTTTGTCTTATGTCTTTATAATCTTCATTTATGTTTAATTTTGGAGGTTAGCTTCTTAATCATATGAAAAGTCTTTCTATTTGTATAAATATTTACTGTAATTTAAAGCCAAAGAATCTAATTTTTTTTAGTGTAAGTTTAAAAGTGAGAAACATAAACATTGATGAGATTAATTAGTTTGCTCAAGATCACATATTTAGGAATCCGGGCCATATGAATTTGATAATTGCATGGCAGTTATTTAGGAGAATGTACTTTTTCTTAGTCAAAATACAGACATTTTTGTAGCTGAAGACGCTAATATCTGATAAATCTGGATGAAGTTTATAAAGATGTATATGTATATACATTTTATATTATTTAAATAAAATAATAAACATTTTATATTATTTAAAAATAAAAACTAGAGAAGTAATTGCTCTTTTTTTTTTTTTAATGTTTTATTTATTTCTAGGAGAGAGAGAGAGACAGCGTGAGCAGGGGAGGGTCAGAGAGAGAGGGAGTCACAGACTGAAACAGGCTCCAGGCTCCGAGCTGGCAGTCAGCACAGAACCCGACGCGGGGCTCGAACCCACGAACCGCGAGATCATGACCCAAGCGAAAGTCGGACGCTCAACCGACTAAGCCACCCAAGCTCCCCGAGAAGTAATTGCTCTTGACTCCTACTCTTCTCCATCACAGTCAGACAAAATAAGAGGTTTGTCTACATTCCATATTTAACATGTACTTACTTCTCCTTGTAATATAGATTCCAACCCCAGGAGTCCACTGAAATTTAGCAATCCTTTCCTTATTGATATAGGTTGCTTTGATTCTTATCCAATCTACAGGTTGATTATAAGAACAGATTGGATAAGAAATGGTAAAATTACAGTTTTGCAACTTTAGCCACAAGGAAAACATGTTTATTTACTACTTTAATGGTATGATATAGCTGAAGAATCAGGATTCTCCAGAGAAACAGAACCAGTGCGCACGCGCGCGCGCGCGCGCGCGCGCACACACACACACACACACACACACACACACACACACACATTTGTTGAGTGAGAAAGGATCTGTGGGGCAGGCTCACAGGCTGGAGACCAAGGAAAGAGTTGATATGTGGTCTCAGGTCCAAAGACGGTCTAGAGACATGATTGCTTCTTCTTTAGGGGACTAACGTCTTTTTCTTTTAAGGCATTGAACTTAAGGATGAAGACGATACCTACCCACATTGTAGAGGGTCATTTGCTTTACTCAAAGTCTACTGATTGAAATATTGATTCACATCTAAAAAAAATGTCTTCAGGGGTGCCTGAGTGGCTCAGTCAGTTAAGTTTTCAACTCTTGGTTTCTTCTCAGGTCATGATCTCACTATTTGTGGGTTTGAGCCGCACGTCTCTGCTGTCAGCACAGTCTGACTGGGATTTTCTCTCTCTCTCCCTCTACCCCTGTGCCATTAATGAGCATGCACTCTCGCTCTCTCTCTCTCAAAATAAATAAACATTAAAAAATAAAAAATACCTTCACAGCAACATTTATATTTCTGCTTGACCAAACCGGGCACCTTAGCTTAGCTAAGGTGACACATAGAATTAACCATCATAGACGTTAACTTCCAAATCTTATTTCATGTGAAAATTATTTTACTTTAGAAAGGTTTGGAGGGATGAAAGTGAATTCAATTTACATTTGCACTCTCACCTAATCCAGAATACTGGCATTTCTTTTATTATTATTAATTATTATTATTATTATTATTATTATTACTTTGAATATAGTCAACACACAGTGTTACATTAGTGTCAAGTGTACAACATAATTATTCAATTTCTCTATACTTTGTGCTATGCTCACCTCAAGTGTAGCTACCATGTCACCATACGTGCTATTACAATATCAATAATTACATTCCCTGTGTTGTGCCTTTTATTCCCATAATTATAGAATGATTCATTCTATAACTGGGAGGTTGTTTTTTCCACTACCCTTCACCCATTTTGTCCATCCCCCAACCCCTTCCCTCTGGTAACCATCAGTTTATTTTCTGTATTCATAGGTCTGATTTTGCTTTCTGTTTGTTAGACTCCTGGTATTTCTTTTATGGATCCTATAATTAACAACATTGAATAAGCAGACTCATATTTCATTATTTGACTAAATTTGTGAGGGTTTCCATGTTGCCAGGATTACCAGTAATATAATTTTACATCTGAGTTCAATGAATGGAAAATTAGCAACATTTATTTGTCTGGTTTCAAAAAAATGTATGTACTGTATGATATCAAATAATTAAAATAAAACAAGTAGAATAACTTTTTCTTTCATTTGATTTCCAATGAAAGATAACCTTACTTTAAAAAAAAAGTGAATGCTTCATCCCTATCTTACTTATAACAAAATACCACAGACTGAGTGTCTCATAAACCAACAAAAACATATTTTTCATGGTTTCAGAGGCTGTAAAATCTACGATCAAGGCACTTGCATGATTGGGTTCTGGTGATGTCCCTCTTCCAACCTGCAGGCTGCCATCTCTCTGTATCTTCACATAGCAGAAAGAGGGCTAGAGAACACTTATAGTAATAAACTCATTCATGAGGTCTCCATCCTCAGCATTAAATGACTTTCCAAAGGACTTGCCTCCAAAATATCATCATGTTAAATGTTAGGATTTTGACATATAAATTTGGGTGGGGGGGGGACACACATTCACTCCATAATAGACTTTAAAGAAGTTGTAATAGGCTACCTGAAATAATGGTGCATAAGTACATATTAAATTCATTCAAGTCATCATTGCACCCATTTAATGTGTTTGAATAACATTTTCATAGGCAAGAAAGCAAGAATCTTTAACCAGAGGAATGATGTATTCTAACAATATAGACATAATAAACTTGGAAGAAATTGAACAATTACAGTTAGGTTAAGATCATTTTTTAATGTAGCAGTAAAAAAGTGGAAAATAGTAAGTAAGGGGTTTAAAGATCCCCAACAAATTTTATGCTTTCTTTCTCTTTTTAAAAAAGTCTTTATTACTATAATTAAAGTATTTAATTTCAAATTCTGATGATATATGAGAGACTAGTTGACTAGACTCTGCGCTTTATGAAATGTCACATGAAGATGGATGCTAAAACTTTTAGTTCCAATAGCCTTTTCTATGCTAAAATATACTGCTGTATGTTGCCATTCTTTGCACCAATTGAGCTTAGAACTTAACAGTTTAAATAGATTGAATGTTTGAGCATTGAGAAAAAATATACTGGCTTTTCAATAGATTTGAAATATAAAATATTTATATATTATATATTATATATTTAATATATATATTTAATATTTAATATATATAAAATATAAAACCCTACTTCCATGAGCAAAATTTAATATTGATAATTATTATTTAGAAGTCTTCAAAAGTTAACATGTTTTTCTAGCCTTATTAAATGTTTTTTTAATGAACTCAACTAGAGGAACACTACTAGTATAATATGGAAACTATTTGTGAATTTGGATAAGTCTAATATTTGCCTATGCAGAAAGTATTATTTGAAACACTATGTGATTTGATTATAATAATGCTTGTTATTATTACTCTAGAGAGCTAAAACTGATGGAATACTAAATTAAAGTTGTTAGTCAAATCAATAAAAGCACCAGAGAAACACTCCCAAATAGGTTGCTCAGATAAGTAATTTACATGTAAACAGTTAGTGTTAGTTAATTAAATGTCAATTGGCTTTTCAAGATAAATTCTATTTCTCTGTAGTTACTGCAGAAACTGGTGCAAGAATTTTGAGAGAATTTTGTTTGCACATTAGGTGAGCAGGATCTATTTAACTTAGTGACTATCGTTGATTTAACTAACAAATTAAAAATTGTGCCTTTCATTTAATTCTAAACAAATATTTAATTGCAATTTAATATTATTTTGTATACTAATGGTATACAATATAGCATTTAAATTAGTAATAACAATAACATTTGTATCACCTAATATAATACATTTTCCTTCAATGATTTTCAGATGTTTGGTATATGTAAGAAAGAATAGGATTGCTATTTTCCTAGTAGCATTTTTGAGTTGGCAAATATTATCTTAGGAACAATACCAAAAAATTGCCATTTCATAAGAGGTTAAATGTTTATTGTCTACCAGAGAGGTCTAGACAGAAATCCTAAGTATACAAATCAATGTTAGAGAATTTAAATGTTGAAAACCTCGTCTCTAGGAGTGTTGTTTTCTGAATATAATTACCTTGTGTGCACTGATCTTGCAAACTTTGATAGTAATAATATTAGAAAATAAATCCATAATTAATAAAAGTTAAGATTTGCTACAATTCAATGCGAAGTTCACTAGTCTAATACAATTGTAAACCATTCCTACTTACCAGCTTTCCTAATTCTTCTATCTATCTGCTTCTGTTACAGAGCCCTCATTTTTTTCACTTGCATCACTTGACTATGATTAGTTAGTGATGTGTCTATCTCTATAGCTTGAAAGAATAAGTGAAATCTCCCTGTCCTTTTCAAAAATAAGTGCTTCTGAGTATTTCTTTGTGGTTTACACCATCAGCGTTCACATCCTAAAACCAGCTGTATGGCAGTAAAGTTTTCACTTTAATTGTTCAAAATTTTACTGTTATATTTGGCCTTATTTTAGCCATGAGTCAGCATCAGAATCTTTTACATGTTTCTAGAGATAAGCAAAGAGCTGACCAGTCCAGAGATTTTATACATCATTAGAGAGGACATTGAGATAGAGCTCAGGGCCATTCAGAGAAAATTTTTCACTCTTAATAAATAATTAGAATTTAACAATCCATTACCATTACTTACATATTTGGGGATCACTTCATTCTAAAATTAAACTTTTTTTAAAACTTTTAAATTTATTAAACTTTAAATAATATATTTACATTTCATTTCTCTCATTGGAATTCCTTCTTTTTCTTTTTCTGCCTTCTCTTTTTTACGATGAATATAAATGATCATTAAATCTGGAGTCATACTGAAATGCATTCTGCATTTCTCCCTTCTCTTTTTTTTCTGTCAAAATTTGAGAAATATAGAGTTAAAACCAATGAATCATCCAAGTAGTAATTAGTAAAATTTTATTGTGCACATACCAAAAAGACAGTTTGCCAACAAAAAACACTCACATGGGCCAAGACTTGGAGGTATATTGTTATAAATAGCTTATGTAGTGAGGAAATGGTGGCTGTTTATTCTTTACAGTGTGGGTTACAATATTAGAATTTTCTTAAATGATAAGTAATTAGTTACATTATATCAATTTAAGAAACTAGTTTAAGTTTTGCTGGTGATTTTCAGAGACAAGGGAGAAGTGACCCAGTCAAGTCAGTCTGGCATGCCTTGCAAAATAAGCTAAATTAAGCTTTGCTTATATGACTCAGTTGGTTTTATCTGCTCAGCGAATTTACAAGTCTGATTTCTGTTTGTTTGATTCTGACACTCCTTTAATATTGTATTCATAACAGCAAAAACTTTCTCATGTTCCCTCTATAGATTACATACATTACATATACACCTATGTATATTACATATAACATGTATTACATATCCCTTCTCTGCAAACTTTAGGAATTTGGTCTGACTTTACTATTTCAGTCACTAGGATGACTTCTCCTTAAAATTGGATTAATGTATTCTTAAAACAAGTCTTCAAGTACAGGTGGTACCTAACTTAAAATGACTTGACTTATGATTTTTTGAGTTTATGATGGTGCAAAAGTGATACACATTCAGTGGAAACAATACTTCAACTTTTAAATTTGGATCTTTTCTTGGGCTGCACTATGGGGTATGATACTCTCTCATATGCTGGGAAGGGACAGTGAGCCACAGCTACCAGTCAGTCACATGATCACAAGGATAAACCACTGATTACACTTACAACCATTCTATTCCCATACAACCATTCTGTTTTTCACTTTCAGAACAGTATTGAATAAATTGCATGAGATATTCAAAACTTTATTGGCCAACTATAGGCTAATGTCACTGTTTTAGTCTAGTCTCTCTTTAAAAGTATTTCAGCTCTTTTAAGATAGGCTAGACTAAATTATAATGTTCTGTAGGTGAGGTAAATGGGAAGATGTTCTTTTACTGTGTCTTGCTTCATTGAGCTTCACAGATACTGTATTTTCAACAAATTGAAGGTTTATGGTATTCTGTGTTGAAGAAATCATCTGCAAATTTTTCCAATATCACTTGCTCACTTTGTGCCTCTGTGTCACATTTTGGTAATTCTAACAGCATTTCAAACTGTTTCATTACCATTATGTTTGTTATAATGATCTTTGATCAGTGCTCTTTGAAGTTTCTATTGTGATTTTGGGGTTACCACAAACCACATCCATAAAAATCAGCAAACTTAAAAAATGCTGTGCGTGTTCTGACTACTATACCACTAGCTATTTCCTCATCTCTCTCCCTCTCCTGAGCCCTCTATATTCCCTGAGACACAGGGAATACAATATGATTGTGAAAGTAGGACAATTAATAACCCTACAGTGTCTTCTAAGTATTCAAGTAAAAGGAAGGGTTGCACATTCTCATTTTAATTCAAAAGCTATAAATAATTAAGCATAATGCAGAAGGCCTATTGGAAGCCAAGAAAGGCTGAAATATACGCCCCTTGCACCGAACAGCAAAATTGTGAAAGCAAAGGAAAACTCTTGAAGGAGATTAAAAGTGCTACTCCAATGAGCACACAAAGGACAAGAAAGTGGAACAACCTAATTGCTGATATGGAGAATGTTTTAGTGGTCTGGATAGAAGATCAAACCAACAATAACATTCCCTCAAACTAGGGGCTCATCTGAAGGAAGGTCCAAACTCTTCAATTCTATGAATGCTGTTAAAGATGAGGAAGTTAGAAAGGGAAGTTTGAATGTAGCAGAGGTTGGTTCATGATGTTTAAGAAATGACATATATATGTTTTCACTAATATGTGGATCTTGAGACACTTAACAGAAGAAAAACTGTCTTCTTAAAATAAAAGTGCAAAGTGAACCAGCAAATTCTGATGTAGAAATTGTAGCAAGTTATCCGGAAGATCTCACAAAGACAGTTAATGAAGGTTGCTATAGTATACAATAGATTTTCTTTTTTTAATAAAGTTTATTTATTTATTTATTTTGAGAGAAAAAGAGAGATAGTGTAAGTGAGCAGGGGAGCGAGAGAGAGAGGGAGATAAAGAATCCCGAGCAGGCTTCTTGCAGTCAGCACAGAGCCCAATGTGGGCCAAAATCAAGAGTCGATGCTCAACCAACTGAACCACCCAGGCACTTCATAAATAACAGATTTTCAGTGTAGATGAAACAGCCTTCTACTGGAAGAAGATGCCATCAAAGACTTTCATTACTAGAAAGGAGAAGTCAACACCTGACTTCACAGTTCCAAAGGACATGCTGACTCTTTTGTAAGGGTTAATGTCCCTCATGATTTTCAGATGAAACAGAAATTCATAGACTCTTCCAAAAATCGCAGAACCCTTAAGAATTATGCTAAATCTCCTCTGCTTATGTTTTATAAATGGAGCAACAAAAAAGGTGGATGATAGCACATTTGATTACAACGTGATTTAATACATATTTAAACCCACTGTTGAGACCTAGCACTCAGGAAAATAAAAATATATTTTTAAAAAATATTTCTTCTCATTGACAATTCATCTGGTCACCCAAGTGCTCTGATGGAGATGTACAATGTAATTCATGGTGTTTTCATGCCTGCTAACACAGTATCCATTCTGCATCCCATGGATCAAGGGGTCATTTTGAATGTCAAGATTATAATTTGACAATTATATTTTATAAGGCTATAGCTTCTATAGATAGTGATTCCTCTGATGGTTGTGGGCAAAGTAAATTGAAATACTTCTGGAAAGGATTCGTCATTCTGGATGCCATTAAGAATAGTCATGACTTATGTGAAAAGGTCAAAATAGCAGCATTAACAAGGCTGGAAGTTGATTCCAACCTCATGGATGACTTTGAGGATTCAAGACATCAGTGGAGGAAGTAACTGCCAAAATGGTAAAATAGAAAGAGAATTAGAAATAGAAGTGGAACCCGATGATGTAACTGAATTTCTGCAATCTCATATAAAACCTCAATGGATGAAGAGATGCTTCTTAGGAATGAGTAATGAAAATAGTTTCTTGAGATAAAATCTACTCCTGGTGAAGATACCATGAAGACTATTGAAATGATGACAAAGGATTTAGAATATTATGCTAACTTAGTTGAGAAAGCAGAGGCAAGAAGGATTGTTTCCAATTTTGAAAGATGGTCTACTGTGATTAAATGCTATCAAATAGCATCCAATTCTACAGAGAAATCATTCATGAAAGAAAGAGTCAATCAACATGGCAGACTTCACTGTCTCATTATAAGAAATTGCCACAGCCACCCCAACCTTCAGCAAACATCCCCTGATTGTTCAGTAGCTACTAACATCATGCCAAGAACCTCCACCAACAAAAAGATAATGACTTGCAGAAAGCTCAGATGATGGTTAGTATTTTTTAGGAATAAAGTATTTTTAAATTAAGGTGTATACACTGATTTTTATATACCTAATGTTAATGCACACTTAGTAGACTACAATGCAGTGTAAACACAACTTTATATTCACTGGGAAATTTTTTAAAAAGTCATGTGATTTACTTTATCACAGTACTCATTCTGTTGCAGTGTTCTGGAACTAAAGACACAAAATCTCCCGGATATGTCAGTATTAAATTCACTTGTGACTTGTGATCTTTTCAACTTATGATGGATTTATTGGTATAGAACCCCATCCTAAGTTGAAGAAGATCTGTATGCCCTAGGGATGATCCACTCTAACAAGTTCTCTGTTGACCTTAATTATTACAATCTCTTAACCTGATTAATGTCTAGATTGATTCTCAGTATCGCTACTAGCCTTATATTAAGATATAAGCAATTCTTTCAGGTACACAATCGAAACACTGATGAATTTTGTAAGACAATACATATAAAGATAACTGAGAATTATGTTTATGAATTGGTCAGTTTTATTGGTAAATAATCAAGTAATAATTTAGTTATACAATAATAATTTTGTTTTTGTAATTTATAGTTTATAAATGATCTACAATGCTTTTGTATAATGCACTTTAACTGTATGTTTTATGAGTAAAGACCAATTGTTAACATGAGGTGGGAAAACGAATTGCATGCATATTCCTGACTTTCCATTTAGCTTTAAAAATTTTTTTTAATGTTTATTTATTTTTGAGAGAGGGACAGAGAAAGAGCATGAGCAGGGGAGGGGCAGAGAGAGATGGAGACACAGAAAGTAAAGCAGACTCCAGGCTCTGAACTGTCAGCAAAGAGCCCAACATGGGGCTAGAACTCACAAGCTGTGAGATCATGACCTGAGCCAAAGTCAGACACTGAACAGACTGAGTCACCCAGGTTTCCCTTTTTAGCTTTCTTCTTAAAAGTAATTGTTTGTGCAGTAATGTCCAATATGCATATGGTAGTCAGCACATACACATATTCTTCTGTTATGTGTTTTACATCTTAATGAAAAAAAATCAAATTTAGTTTAAATAATGCACAACCATTATTAGAAAATATAAAGATGCTGAACTTATATCACTCAAAGTAACTATAATACACACTCCAAAGTCTATTTGTGATTTGTTTTTCTCTTCATGAAACCCTAAACTATAAAACTTCAGCCTTTATAATTGTACAGTGATATTTTACCAACAGCAATCTTGAGCCCTTCCTTCTGTCTTAAGTGAAGCATAAGATAAAGATTGAGTGATATGGTCTAAAAACTAAGCTGTTTTCAAGGACCTAAATAAAACATGAGATTCCCATTGATAGGATCTGTAATAGTTATATGCATTTAAAATTTGAATTTTGGGGCACCTGGGTGGCTCAGTCAGTTAAGCATCTGACTTAGGCTCAGGTCATGATCTCCTGGTTCGTGGGTTCAAGCCCCGCATCAGGCGCTGTGCTGACAGCTCAGAGACTGGAGCCTGCTTTGGATTTTGTGTCTTCTTCCCTCTCTACCCCTCCCCAACTTGTACTCTGTCTCTCTGTCTCTCAAAAATAAATGTTTAAAAACATTGAAGGAAGGAAGGAAGAAAAGAAAGAAAATTTTGAATTTTCTTTTGTTTTTAAATAGTTTCCTCAGGGAACATATTTTATAAAAATATATTGACTTCCTTCTTATATATCTTTATAATGGGGTGTGAGTTGTAAATGTGCCTTTGTATAGCAAAAAATCTGTTAATAGTATCTGAATTTTTAAGACATTTGAGGATAAATGAGTTGTGAAATACCATCTTTTACAATTACATGCATATTCAAATATAGCATTAACTTGTAATAAACAATTACAATTGTTAGTCATTTGGAATTCAGATCTAGGTGTGTAGGGTAAATAAAACAAATTGGTGACTATGATATAATGAAGAAATTAGTGATTCAACAGTCTAAATTTGCATTATAATCATTTTCTGAAAAACTGTTAGACTCTGACAGGAAAGTATGTATTTCTTAACATTATTGCGGTAAAAAGTTTCCTTATGAGTCAAAATACACATGTGACTGGCAGTAGCAAATGTTCATTGGCCTAAAATGTTATACATCAATTGTGCAAGTATTAAGTAAGCACTAAGAACTCCAAAAAATGCTTTTAATCTTTCTAGTAAACATAAATTATTGAATCTGAATCTTCTCAATTTTGGGACTTCATGCTATACATATATATATATTTATATTTCATATATAATATATAATACACTTTTATATGTATATATGTAATTACAAACTGCCCAGTGTTTTCATATCTATAAGTAGTGTAGTGATTACTTTGCTCTTTTACAAACTGAAGAGTAATACATTTGCAAATAAATGCCAGTATAAAACTTGTATTTTCCAAAATGTTGGTGGAGAGATGGAGAATAATATATCAAATATTAAAATTTATTTGTTTTCAATGATAGGTCAAAATGCATGATTGTTAATTACAATGGAATCCTTTTTTTATAAAAGAATATACTATTTATATTAATATGTCTATATCATATTCTATCTATATATATTCACACAATAATCACATCCTCATTTTTTTTCTTGGAAGAAAAATTCAAAATGCTTTGTAAGGTAGGCTTTTACTTTTCTATCCTATAAAATTGTTTTAGTGTATTCAAACCTGACCACCTCAAAACTAACTTTCCAAGTTAATATGCATTGTGTAGATTATGACATAAGATTGTCATGGAAATCAAATATTAAAATAAATAAGAGTTCATAGTTTAATATTACTAAAAACACAAAGTAAAATGTTTTTTGTCTCACCTTAAGTATTTTTCTAAATATCATATAAGCATTTCTGAAATATTTAAGTGATAATAAACAATGTGCTAGAAATTTGTTATTTTTAATCTATGAGTGGTAACTTCAGTTAAATCATATATGTATAAAATTCCTAATCATTTTCATTAAAAAATTCTCTGATGGGTGTGATAAAATAGATCTTTAAAGATAATAAGCAATATGCTGGAAATTTATTATCTTTTAAGCTATAAGCAGTAACTCTTCAATTAAATCATATGTGTAAAAATATACTTATTTATTATGCTTATTCATAAAGAATTATTTGAGGATGTTTGATAAAAATAGATATTCATAGAAATATGCCACTTATTGGCTAATGTGTTTTTATGATCGTTATATTTTTGTCTTAATGCTAATCTCTTTATTATCACTGAGAATGTAGCATATGTTACAAACAGTATTTATAGAAGTTGACATTGATGAAATACTGTTCCAAATGATTTCCTTTTCATTTAATCTTCGCAAAACTCTGATGTGGCCACTATATTCCCCATTTTATAGATTCCCTATTTTAGAATAGAGTCTGCATGTATCATAGTCAATAAGACAGCAGACTCAGTGGTCAATTGCTTGCAATCTAATTCCAGCGCAATCATTTCCAGAGAATTTGGGTAAATGCTTTAAACTCTAAGTCCTCAGTTACCTTATTGGTAAAAGGCAATTGTTTATATTTTTTATACAAACAACAATATTGAATGTATGTCCTGACCCTGACATTAAGGTGGATAAAAATGTGCTATGTTTTAACTGGTTAATCATGATGCTGGTATTATTCTGTCCAGTGGATGAAGGAATTGAAAGTTAGAATTTTTTTTTTTTTTTTTACTTAAAGATATAAAATATCTCTTTAAAATTCGGGGCACCTGGGTGGCTTAGTCGGTTAAGGGTCCAACTTTCCCTTAGGTCATGATCTCTCGGTTCGTGGGCTCGGCCCCCCTTCGGCTCTGTGCTGACAGCCAGCTCAGAGCCTAGTGCCTGTTTCAGTCTGTGACTCCCTCTCTCTCTGACCCTCCCCTGCTCACGCTGTCTCTCTCTCTCTCCTAGAAATAAAAAACATTAAAAAAATATATCTCTTTAAAACTCATAAAATATGAAATCTATAGATGTGTTATTGAGCTCAAAATGGAAATTTAAAGAAACGTAATTAAAGAATTAGATTTGCTGATTTTTAAATAAGTTTTCTTTGTTCATGGAGGTGTAATTGACATACAATATTATATTAGTTTTCAGGTGTACAGCTTATTTATTCACATCCGTATACATTGTAAAATGGCAATCACAGGAAGTCTATTGACCATCTGTCCTCTTACAAAGTTAATACAAGGTTATTGACTATAATCCCCATGTTGTACATTGCATGTCCATTACTTATTTATTTTATAATTATAAGTTTCTACTTCTTAATTCCCTTTACTCATTTTGCCCTCCTGCAGCTTCCTTCCCCTCTGGCAACATAAAGCTGTTCTTTGTATTAAAAAAAAAATTTTTAACATAACAGTTCTTATTCCACAAAGAAGGAAAAACCCCAAATAACAATACATGTTGGAATGTCTCAATTAAAAACATATATGAAGCTGAATTTAAAGAAAACCTAACATTGTAAAAGAACATTCTGTACCACATTCCAAAAAAAGATCATTTTGCCCTGAGATTTCCTTAAACAACACAGTGTTACTTTCACCAAACCAAGAAAATATATTAGCAAATATATTAGCAAAAATACAATTGCATATTGCAAAATATAATTAATACATATTGCAAAAATATATTAGCAACTACAAAGTTTATTTTTGAGTATTTCACTTTATTTTTAAGTTTATCACAAAATCTGCTTACAAAACAGAACATCTCCTAACATATACATATATATATATATTTTTTTTTAAATTTACTCTCTGACTTATAAAATCTGTTAATTAGTGAAAATGTTGACCTTTATTTTCCATGTGCTTTTGGAAGTAATTGAACTAATGAGTAGAAAATGCTTACATTTGAATTGCTGTTAGTTTTCAATTTTCTGATAAAACTATATTAAGTGATTACTTTATTGAACTTAGTAATTTCTATTGGTACTACTGAATCAGATTTTTAAAGAAACTTCATTTTACTGAATATCTCAGTCTTTCTCATTGACAGTAAACTCTACTAGCAATATGCAGGGTAGTCTGGGTGGCTTAAAGGTGAAATTAAAAAGGTTTTTTGGGGGGTGCCTGGGTGACTTAGTCGGTTAAGCGTCCGACTTTCGCTTAGGTCATGATCTCGCGGTTCGTGGGTTCGAGCCCCGCATCAGGCTCTGTGCTAACTGCCAACTCAGAGCCTGGAGCCTGTTTCAGTCTGTGACTCCCTCTCTCTCTGACCCTCCCCTGCTCACGCTGTCTCTCTCTCTCTCTGTCTCTCCTAGAAATAAATAAAAAATATTTTTAAAAAAAGTTTTTTTTAAGTAATGATAATATATATGTAGGAGAAGTATAGAGCAGTATCCAGGGTTTGGAAAGTGGGGGGTATCTTCATGGATTCATAGCTGACTACTAGCAAACAGGAATTTAATGGCCCCATTTAAATTCAAGAGACACTAAACTTTAAGTCATGAAATCTTAAGTATAAGATCATTAGATTCCCTCACTTCTATAAAGCTGTTGGAATAAAATATAAAGTCAGCTACAGGTGAGCCATATATCTTAGAGGAAACAGCTTAAGGTATAATAATCTTTCCAAAAATGATAGTAATGTGTAAAGTTTCTAATTTCAACTGTTTATTTCATGTATTTCCTAGACTATTAGTAGTTTTGCTTCTTATACTTTGGTGTTCTGTTACTTGACATATAAATTCAGCTATAAAATTAATTGTAAATATGGTAGCTTAGAAAACTGATCCATTAGCAACACATTTTTATCATATTTTTGGAATCACATTATTGTCAAGTGTATACACTGTTAGTGGGCTTCAAGTGGATAGTCTAAAAGATGTATAGTTTATAAAGAATTAAACCAATAGCCTGCATTCTAAGAATGCAGATTTTGTTTGACACAGGAGAAGGAAACATGAGATGATAATTCTAATTATACCTTAAATACCATGTTGCAGATTTATTGCGTTTATTAATAATTATTTGATTTGACATGATAGAATTTTTTCAGCATTTTGAAGGGTTCAGTATGCATTAATTATATATTGAAAACTATTTACAGAGACTAAAGTGGCAGAGAAAAACCTCACTAAATAAGACACAGATATCTCTTTATGCCTAGGATATTACCAATTTAGGCATATCCTTTTAATTATTTGCTCAAATAGTACATATTGGTTATAATCAGGATTTGAGCACTCATGGTAGAAAATGCATCACTTCCATGTCAAAATTATATCATTGTTGTTGAAAATAAAATATATATAATTTCTTAAGACATTATTATGTGTAATGGTTCTAATAGTTCAAATTCAATTCAAAAACAAATTCAATTTGTTCTCAATACTAGATGATTTTACCTTTATCTTAAGAAAGTTAACTTGATGGTATTATAGGGGCTTATTTGAACAAGTATATCTAAATATTGTCACAGCTTATTAATGAAGTAAAAATAGAGACAAAAACTGAACTAGAAAGCTGTGTGCCTCTCTTTAAAAGTTTTAATATCGTGAATAATGTACTCTGAAATACTCTTGAAACTGTTTATCATATTCTTTAAGAGTTATCAGTAGTGGAGCTCCTGGCTGTCTCAGTTGGTAGAGAATGTGACTCCTGATCTTGAGGTCTTGAGTCAAGCCCCATGTTGGATGTAGTGCTTACTTAAAATACGTTGTAACATTTAACATTCCAATGTATTATTGATTGGGCTTCTAAAAATGATGATGGAATAGTCTGCAGAGAAATCTGTAAATTCTCAGGTACCTGGGTGGCTCAGTCAGTTAAGCATCAGACTTCAGCTCAGGTTATAATCTCCTGGTTCGTCAGTTCGAGCACCACTTCAGGCTCTGTGCTAATAGCTCAGAGCCTGGAGCCTGATTTGGAATCTGTGACTCCCTTTCTGCCCCTTTCTCACTCACATCCTATTTCTCTCTGTCTCTCAAAAAATAAACAAATGTTAAAAAGAAATAAAGAAAAAGAAATCTGTAATTCTCAGTCAGTATTCAGTACAAATATACAAAATTATGATGGTTTACAAACATTTGTTGCTATTTTCAATCACATATAGTTGTAGGCTAACTTAAGAGAAATAAATGATAAAAAATGAAAAGCAGCAATTATGATGACCTATTGGTGACTCTTGCCTCCTCGGGGTCTACCTGGTAAGCTCTCCTAGGGGATTGCAAACGTTACTTCTCTCACTGATTGAAAACTGTTCATTTCAAAGGCAAGTTTTATTCTTCAACTTGTTTTTAAATGTTAAAAAATGTGTGGCTTATATGAAGCCACATATATACACATTACATAAATACTCATTGATAACTCAGGGGGTGCCAAGTGCTACTGAATTGTTTCAATATTGTGTGAATCATTATGTGTAGACAGGTTTTATATTTTGTTTATCAATGCATCCATCATGCCAGTTATAATTTTGCCACATAACACTTGTATGGCATGTATCGGTTTAAATGAATCTAATTATATTAAATATAATCAAATAGGCAATGAAAGGAGGGATTGCAAAGAAAACTCTCTTTGCAGTTTATGCAGAATACTGGAGTAGAACAAAATGTAAAAACTTAAAAATTCAAGCAGGATGAGCAACATCATAAGATGCTGAAGCATATTATATGTTCTATGAGGTTTGACAAAGTTGCTAAATTTATAAATTACCACAGAAGCATAACTAGAAAGAGAAGCAAGGGAATTACTTGTAGTACATAAACTCATATAAGCTAGCCCGTAGGCTATTTCTGTAGGGCTCTTTCCCTATAAAGACATTAACAGAGTTTATAAGTAAAGTTTCTTTCTACAGTAAGCAAGCATTAACGACCAGTATAGAAGACTGCCAGAAACTTGAAAATAATTTATGTCAAATAAATAAAATTGCATTGCAAATAAAGATTCTAATACCCAAATTGGGGCTGAGTCAAGTCTCTGGTGCTGGTGAAATTAGCATGCAGAGTTTGGGAGTATCAAGTAACACTGCTAATGCATTCACAGTTACCAGAAGGCATTTTGAGGTGCATGAATAGTAAGCTTTTAGTAGTGGATAAAGACAAATGTTCTTAAGGCTTCAATACAGCAAGGGAATATCCTAGAATATACTTGAAATTCTATAACTAGCATGGGTAACTTAAAAATATTGTATCATTTTAACATGTAAAAAAAAAATCATTAAAATAGGAGCATAAGGCACAAAAGAGCAAGATAAATAATCTGTAATTTCAGCTTGAAAGCACTTCCCATACTGTACAACTAATATGCTGACTACAAAAACATACCCCAATGATTACTAAAGAAAAAATTTAATACTTTCCATTCATTTTAATGTCATTCTACTCACTATCATAAATTAAGTAAATCATTAAATGAAACAAAGAACAAAGTAGAGAAAAAAAGCAACATAAATTTGACACGTATCTTTCACATTTTGGGGTAAAATATACAAATTATTGAGTTATTACTCTGGCGGTTTGTGTTATGTTCTTAAATGTGCAATTTTACTTTTCTCTAGCCTCACTGAGATATAATCACCACATAACATTGTGTAGGTATAAGGTGTACAACATGTTGATTTTATTTATTTATTTACTTACTTACTAAGAGAGTTGAAGAATGTGGAAGGTGGGGAGAGACAGAGAGAGACAGAGAGAATCACAAGCAGGCCCCGTGCTGCTAGCACAGAGCCCTGCTTGGCACAAAATCACAAACTGGGAGACCATGATCTGAGCTGAGATCAAAAGTCAGATGCCTAACAGACTGAACCACCCAGGATTCTTAGAAAAATGTGTAATTTTAATAAGCTCATTATTTTCTATTTTGTTTAATTCATATAGCCTAAAATCATGGCATCCCATCCCATCACTATTCTTAACTTAGTATTCCTTTATACTCTGCTTGTATTTGTCAGGCACTTCTGTATTTATAAATATTGAGTCATTTAATCCTCACAATATCCCCAAAGCTAGTTGCTATTAACTTTACAGATGATAAAATTGAGGCACAGTTACGTAAACTAATCTGTACAAATTCAGACAACAAGTATATGGCAGAGTTAGAATTTGAAATCAAGTATTCTGGGGGCGCCTGGGTGGCTCAGTCTGTTGAGCGTCCGACTTCAGCTCGGGTCATGATCTCACGGTTCGTGGGTTCGAGCCCCACATCGGGCTCTGTGCTGACAGCTAGCTCAGAGCCTGAAGCCTGCTTCAGATTCTGTGTCTCCCTCTCTCTCTGACCCTCCCTGGCTCATGCTGTCTCTATCTCTCTCTCAGAAATAAATAAAACATTAAAAATTAAAAAAAAAAAAAAAGAAATCAAGTATTCTGTTTCTAGAATCTAACTTCTTTAAAAACACCTCCATTGAAGAACGGTAAATTGTTATAAAATTTTAAAAAAATAACCTGGAAATGTTTATTATCATGAAAAGACATCCACATTCTGGCATTTTATTTTATTTAAAAGAATTGGATGTGTATATACTAACCCTATGAGTGTTGGAAAATTTGAAATTCAGAGTAATGTAACTACAAAACTACTTTTGGAGTCCTTATTTTTTTGCATGTATCTAATTACTACTTTTACCCTACTTTGATATTAAATTATTTACAGCAATGTGGTATTTTCTGAGTAAATTGTCCTTTCCTGTGATAGTTTTTCATGATTTTTTGTTTTGTTTTGTTTTGTTTCGATGAGATATTTACTCTTTCACAGAAACTTTAGGAAACACAACAGATGAACACAGAGGAAGGGAAGAAAAAACAAGATAAAGAGAGGGAGGCAAACCATAAGATAACCACTCTTAATCACAAAGAACAAACTGAGGGCTGCCAGAAGGGAGGTGGGGGTGGGGCATGGTGTGAGCATTAAGGAGACACTTGTTGGGATGAGCACTGGGGGTTACAGATAAGTGATGAATCACTGAATTCGACTCCTGAAACCATTATTACACTAGATGTCAACTAACTTATTTTTGAGAGAGACAGAGCATAAGCCGGGAAGAGCAGAGAGAGAGGGAGACACAGAATCTGAAGCAGGCTCCAGGCTCTGAGCTGCCAGCACAGAGTCTGATGCAGAGCTTGAACTCATGAACCGTGATATCATGACCTGAGCTGAAGTCGGACGCTTAACCGACTTAGCCACCCAGGCACCCCAATATGTTTTAAATGTTTTCCCCAGTGAATTTATCTTTATATCATATTTATTTCTGATATAGTCCATTTTACCTTTTTTTTGAAGAAAATATTTTAGAGTATGTACTAGGTGATTATAGGTAGATGAACATCAGGTATATATATTTATATGTAAGGCTGTATATAAAAATCAAATATATATTTTATATGCAATATAATTGCATGTGTAAACATTAACAAGACTAAGAAGATAGTTTGAATCTCCTAAATTTGTGTCATTTAAAAACAGATTTCTTGGGATTTTTTTCTTTCCCCAAATTACATATAATGTGCATAATTAAAAAAATCAGAAGAAAAGTGATATGTAGTTAGAGAATAAAACATTTTTGATAAAACAATATGTAAAGAGACAGTGTAATTAAACATTGTCTCTCACAGGCATATCCATTTATTTCTGCCTTTTCAACATTTGTCTATTTACATGTCTATTAAATTCCAAGCAAAGTAATAGCCAATAAAATCTTGAGGGAAAAGTTCAGGGACACATATTCACCCACAGATGGAATTTTCTTCCTTAAAACTGAGCTCAAATTTCATGTTGTTTTTAGTTCCTTTTCTAAGGATATACTTAGAAAAGTCAAGTCATTGACTACACTACTTAAAGGAGGAATGATTAAATTCAGGAAGGGTTAGCTTAATGTAGGTAATCAAATATTTAGTATTAACTGTAGCTTCAAGCAATAGATCAACCTTACTTATCATAAATACAAATAAAAGAAAAAATCGATAAGACTGCCTTTGAAATTATGTTTTCATGTCTAGAATGAGTTAGTTTCCATGCCTCCAAAAACATATTTTAAATATGATAGTTATTATTGTGGTGTTATTTTTATTATACTAACATTTTACTGTTGGAGAAAGGAGATTTTTCCAATTATTTTTACCATGTTTTAATTAGCATATAACTTATTAGGTAGTAATAATTCTTGAAAAATATTAAAATATTAACTTCTTAAACAAACGAACCGGCTGTTTAAACATCACAAGTCACTATAAAAGACAAACATGACTCTAATGTTCCTAAATCCTCCTCTTCATCTTGATTTATGAACCAATTTTTCAAAGTTAAAATACTTTTTTAACATAATATTTTCAAAAGCTTTGTAACAGCATGTGTATAAAATATATATTTGTCTTCTTTCTGGACTTAATATAGTGGTATAATCCAATGGCTCGTAATTAATATGCTGGGTTTGTTTCTAAATTCTAAATTCTTAAATGGCAAATTCAAAGGCATTTATTTTCAATATTTGATCTATAATCATTCAGTTGATTGCTCATCCTTAGATTTCCCCTGACATATTCAACTGAAAATCAGCCCACTTACATCTTACATATTGAGATTCTAGAGTTGAAATAGAAAACAAAAACAAAAATCTATTTGGATTGAAATGAGAGCAAGAATGTGAATAAAGGTTTTGTCCCTCTGGTATTACTATTATGAATTAAGATCCGTTACAAATTCTTCATAACCACTACTTTCTTGTTATAGAACCTGCTATTTTAAAACCAAAATCTGTTAGAGAAATACCCTAAAACGATAATTTGTGTACATTTAATTGCTTTTATATTTGTAGAAATATAATTATTTTAATAAACATGTTAGAGTTAGTAGAAAGTCATTAATATCTAAAATAACTATAAAACTTCAACATTAATTAGCTACATTTTGAAGATAGACCCCAAATATCATGTGATAACACTTTTACCTGTGTATCTTGTTACTTATCATAAAATTGTAATGTTTACTTAATATATAATGCTGCTCAAACTTAAACTTAATGGTTATCGTTTGCTTTGGAACAAGTGATATGAGAGATTTTCATGTTTTGAGTTACTTGAAGTTAACTCTAGGTAAGATGACATTGGAGGTAATAATGACGTTGGAGAAGGGAGTTCATGAAATTTGTCCTCCTCCTCCTCTAGTCTTTCCTGCATTTCTTTCTACTATTTTAGAAGATGTTTATTATTTAAATTCAGTGGGCAGACATGTAATCACTTGAGAGATACGGAGTCAATCTTTTCTTTTTCCTGAAGTGTAATTAACACACAATATCCTATTAGTTTCTGGTGAACATTGTAGTGATTTAACATGTCTATGTATTATAAAATGATCTCCACAGAAGTTATCACTTCACAAAGTTATTACATTATTACTGACTGTATTCCCTGTGCTGTACATTACATCCCTATGACTTATTTATTTCATAAATAGAAGATTGTACCTCCTAATCTCCTTTACCTATTTTGCCTGACCACCAATCCCTCCCCACACTTAAGAAACAGTTTGATTCATGTATCTATGAGGCTCTTTCTATTTTATATTTGTTCACTTGTTTTGCTTTTTATATTACACATATAAATGAAATCATATTTGTCTTTTTCTGTATGAGTTAGTTCACTTAGCATGACACTCTTCAGGTAGGTCCATGTTGTTGCCAATGGCAATATTTTCTTCTTTTTTATGTCTAATATTCATTTGTGTGTGTGTGTGTGTGTGTGTACCACATTTTATTAATTCATCTGTTCATAGACACTTAAGCTGCTTCCATATTTTGGCTATTATAAGTAATGCTGCAATGAACATGGGGTGCCTATATCTCTTTGGACTGATGTTTTATGTTTTGTTTGTTTGTTTATTTGTTTTGGATAAATGCCCAGAAGTGGAATGATTGGATCATATGATAATTCTGTGTGTGTGGGGGGGGTTGTTTGTTTGTTTGTTTGCTTTTTGTTTTTTGGGTTTTTTGTGGGTTTTTTTTTTTTTTTTTTTTTTTTTTGGTGAGAAACCTCCATATTCTTTCTGCACTGATTTACATTCCCACCAACAGTGGGAATGAGGCTTCTCTTTTCTTCACATGCTTGTTACTTTTTTGTCTTTTGGATAATAGCCAATCAGACTTGTGTGAAATGACATCTCATTTTGATTTGTATTTCCCTAAATATTAGTGATGTTGAGTATCTTTTCATGTGCCTATTGGCCATCTGTATGTCTTTTTTGTAAAAATGTCTATTCAAATCTTCTGTTCACTTTTAATCAGTTTATTCATTCTCTTGACATTGAGTTGTACGAATGTTTTATATGTTTTGGAAATTAACCACTATGAGGTATACGATTTACAAGTATGTAGTTCCCATTCAGTAGATTGCATTTTTGTTTTGTTGTTGGTATCCTTCATTAGACGTAAGCATTTTAGTTTGATGTAATTCCTTTTGCTTATTTTAGTTTTTTCAAGTTTATGTTAAGAGAGAGGAAGAGAGAGAGAGAGAGAGAGCAGAGGTTGACGTGAGAAGTCGACGATCTCATGAACCCTGAGATCATGACCTGGGCCAAATTTAACCGACTGAGCCACCCAGGCACCCCTACAAGGATTCATTAAACTCCAGACACTTATATCCTATAAGGAACTAAACAATTTTACTCTGAATTCATAAAATAAAATCTTACACAAAAAGCCAAAGCTGATAAAATTGTTTTTCTTCATCCTCAACCCCTGCACAAACCTCTTCACTCATTTCCTAGTTATAATAGTTAATTTGCCCTTGAGTCCAAGATAATAACTCTGGTATTATCCTTGGTTCTTCTTTCTTTCTCAGGACCCGTATCCAAACGTAAACCACAAAATACTTTTTTAAAAGTATTTTTTAAATGAGAGGAGTACACAAATCTGGGCAATTCTTCCCACACCCAGTATGACTGTTTTGAACCATAATCCATAACCTGAGCATAGAGCATGGATAGAGAAAAGGTAAAAATTATGCTGGAAATTTTGCCTTTATCTTATTTCCACAGACATTTAGTGGGCCCTTAAAGCTGCCAAACAGCTGCATTACTACTCTCAGCAGATAATCTCATTTTCTTCCTTATTGAGGAAATTGATGTAATCAGTAAAGGATTTTTTCACCTAATGTCTGACCACAAATGCTCAGTACGTATATTTCCTTTGCACTTTGTGCAGAGATGCACTTTACACTATCCTATATACAACCAATTTATTCACTTTTGGAATGAAGTCCATTCTGCTTCTCTACTTCAGAATATCATTCTACCAAGTCTCCCCTGTCTCTTCTACACTAATAGTTTTTCATTCAAGACTCTATCATTTCTAAGGGTGACTGGGTGGCTCAGTTGGTTGAGCCTCTGACTCTTGATTTCACCTCAGGTCATGATCCTAGGAATTGATCCCACTTTGGGCTCTGTGCTGAGTATGGAGCCTGCTTGAGATTCTCCTTCTCTCCCTCTGCCCTTCCCCCGCCGTTTGCTCTTTCTCTCTCTCACTCTCTCACTTTCTCAAATAATTTAAAAAATGTTTAAGTCTCTGTCTTTTCCAGTAGCATAGAGCAAATCAAACAAGAAAAAGCAAAGGTAATTGCTCCCTTTTGCCTGAAAACTCTGCTACCTTATGAATTACAGTTACTTTCTCTATTCCATTTATTCCATGATCTCTTTTTTAAAATAAGTTAAATGAATGCTTTACACCAAAATTGGATTCACAAGTCCCCATTACCGTACTCATCAATATTTAAAAGTCTCCTAAATATGTTCTGTATTAGTTTTCTTTATTATAAGTTGTCAATAATATGGAAACATCTTTAGTATAATAGAACATTTAATTGCATCTGTTTTCCCTTCAACACATTAGCCATTTAATGATTATTATATTGGCCATTTTCATTGGTTGACAGGAGGCTCTTCCACTAAAAGTTTCCACTGAATCATTTTCCTTGCCAGACTTAGTTCATTTTCAGCCTGAAGAATCACAGGCTGGTCTTCTAATTTCATAACATCTGATTCCATTTTAACCATATTCAGTTTCTCATTCGTAATCTCTTTTGTCTACTCTTGATATGCTGCATTTTTAGGAATTTGTTCCTAAATTTTTAGGAATTTGTTCAAGAACATCCAGAATCTTTGTGTACAATATTCTTAGCCTCTTGTGTGAATCCTCACATATAGCCAATCACACAAGGCCAGTGGTCTTCCACAGCAAACCCACCATATTGTCTCCATGATCTCAAAAAACTACTCCAAAGTTTTCACCCAGACCACTACATAAAAAAAAAAAAAACTGCTGATATTGTCAAATAATTTATGTTATTAAACTATCTATATTATAAGGGATTTTCCTTTTAAAATATCTCTATAAATAGAGAATATGATGAAATCTAATATTAGAATAATGTCTTCAAATACTCTTATGTAGAAAATGATTGTTTGGAATATGTACCCTGTATCCCTAAATATATCCAAATTTCTTTTCTGTCCTGTTTCTTCAAAAAGTTCTTTCAGTATATTATTTAACAAAACTGGAGATAGCAGACATTCTAATCTCATTCCTGATTTAAATGGTATGATTCTCCTGTTTCACCATAATGTATGATACTGGCTTTAGGGCTTTTTAAAATAAGATAGTATTTTATAATTTTTTATTTTAATCTTGACTAGATTTGGAATTATGATAAATATATTTCTACTTTTATTGAGATAATCATACACTTTAAACCTTTATTAATCACATATTAATGTGAGTTATATTAACATGCATCTAAAGTTAAAGAGAGAACACTGGTAGGAAAAAATTTAATTCTGTAAGACAACAAAGCTAAAATTTTAATTCTAGCATATAGTTCCAAAGTCTATGAATTTATCCATTACCATAGATTATCAATAATCTTATCCTATTTACAGGGGACATAAATCATAAAGTAGAAAGTTAATGAATGGAAAATAAGACCCGAACTTTTCTGTGGTTTCCCTGTTTATTATATGACTAGATAAAGATTTTTTTTTTAACTATCCCTATTCATGTTACACTTTCAAGCACATCTTTGTATCACAGCATGAATATTACAGTCCAAACAGCCACTATAGTATTCATACATAGAGTCACAGACTTTTTTCAGTTAATGTTTTTTTGTTTTGGTTTGGTTTGGTTTGGTTTTTTTGGCAAAATGTACTCACAGAGTATCTTGCACCTACTGGGTAATTAATTCAAGTAAATATGTGAATAAATACATTTCTATTTCAAGTTATAGACTTCAAATAATTCAATGTTTTGACCTTAGATATTATTTTTTATTGTTTTTTGTTTTAATTTTCATGTAGTTAACATTTAGGGTTATATTAGTTTCAGGTGCACAATATACTGATCCAGGAATTCCATACATTATTCAGCGCTCATCATTGTAAATATACTCTTTCATCCCCATCACTTACTTCCCCCATCTCCCCGCCCTCCTTCCCTGCAGTCACTATCACTTTATTCTCTGTAAGTAAGAGTCCATTCTCCGTTTCTCTCTCTCTCTTTTTCTCTCTCACTAACCATTTTTTTTCTCTAAGGTGATGTGAAGTTCTTATGTCAAGTTCTCATAAAAGTTTAAAGAAAAATTTTTATTACACATATTTATTTTTATGTTGGGTCAGGTTAAAACACATTTACACATAAGAGCTAATTATATATATTTACCTCAACTTTATATTATTGAATTATTTGATAAGTCAAAGTATTTCTTAATTTCCCAGTTTTCCAAAGATCGTCTTAAGATAAATAACAGAGAAGTATTTCATTGAAAAATTGTATTAAGATTCATAACCTGATATTGCAGTTTGGGTGGAAAATTACCTCATTAAATTATAGCAAGAGGGATGAAGGACAAATTTTTAGAAAAGAGAATGCCATCAGATTTAATTAAAATGTTAAATTATTGTTGAAATAAAGGTCATAACCATAAAATGTAATTGAAAAGAGTTCATTATCATTTACTCTAAGGTATTATTTCCATTTCAAAGTATATATTGCATATTTGACAATAAAATATAGAATGAATATTTTATTTGATGAACAAACTGGTAAGATGAGAATTTTTATAAATTAAAAAGCTTGGTTTTTAAAAATTCATGTGTCTCTTTACATCTTCAGTCTACTATCTTTAATCTGTGCTGTAGTAATTTAACAATCATTTTTGTGATATTATGGGCTAATAGAGTGATGGGAACCAATACAATTAAATTTTCCTCACATTATCAAGGTGTCCTTTTATAACCATTCTGAAAAGTAGATCTTTTAAAATGTCTGCTTATCTCCATCATTTATCATACATGTAGGAATCTTATGGTATATTCAAAGATACGTATCATAGTACAATACTATCAGTATGAAGCTGTAATAAAATATGCACTTAACTTCAGCTCCTGGGATCACTAACATGACTGCAATTACATTTTTGGTGTCAAGTAGAAAAGAATATAGTATATTTTGACTATCATGAGAATTCCATTAGTTGCATAATTTTAGAAGAATATCACTAAAAGTCTCCAAAGTCTTCTCATTTGTCAAATAAGGGAAGTGATAACAAATTTTAGGACTTAGGTATAACGTTTATAACCTGTAAAACACCAAACAAACAAACAAGCAAATAAAAACAGAAATCCTAGGAAGCCAGAAGAGCAGAAGACTTACATGATCTTCATATTAGGCATAATAATTATTTTCCCTAATTTCTGTCAATGAAAATTTGTATCTCACAGAGGAGGAAGTTTTTTGAGGTTATAAGTACACAAAATGAATTATAGCCTAGAGAGACACAAGCAGATTTATAGTTTAATATATTTTAAGTGTACAGAATGGAAAGTTGGGAAAAAATAACACACATCATGATGAAAATAATAAAAGAGAGGAGGTCAAAAACTATTCTTTCTTTCATATTGTTTAATATTTGCATTGACATTTCACACTAAGTGGAGACTACTTTGATATGTTAGAAATGTTTTAATTTCATTTTTTCTCATTGCCATGTAATATTGCATCGTATAGATAAACCACATCTTCTTGACGCATTCGTCCACTGATGGACACTTAGGCTCTTTCCATGTTTTGGCTCTGGTTGACTGGCCATGTGTAGCAACATGGATGGACTTTGAGGGTGTTATGCTGAGCGAAATAAGTCAGGCAGAGAAGGACAAATACCATATGTTTGCATGTATAGGAGGATTAGGAGGAACTTAACTGAGGACCAAGGGGGAGAAGAAGGGGGGAAATAGTGTGTGTGGGAGGGAGGCAAACCATGAAAGACTCTTGAATGCTGACAAAAACAGAGGACTGATGTATGTGGGGGGGTAGGGGGGATGGGCACGGAGGGAGGCACTTGTGGGGATGAGCACTGGGTGTTATATGGAAACCAACTTGACAATAAACTATTTGTAAAAAATAAATAATTAAATTAGATTTTAAGAAAAGAATTGTTTTAATTACAGGGATGCAAATTTATCATTAAGCAGTCTCTATTTTTTGCAATGGACATTCCTTGAGTTACTCTTCTTCTAAGTTTTTTTAAAAAGTATTTTTAATGTTTATTTTATTTTTGAGAGGGAGAGACAGACCACGAGTGGAGGAGGGGCAAAGAGAGAGGGAGACATACAATCTGAAGCAGGCTCAGGCTCTGAACTGTCACACAGATCCTGACTTGGAGCTCAAAACCACAAACCATGAGATTATGACCTGAGCAGAACTGACTGAGTCACCCAGGCGCCCTGAGTTGCTGTTCTTCTAAACTCCCATCTTTATTTACATGTAAATTCATTGAACAGTAAAGCATTTTCAGAATTCTCTGATATTTCATTGAGAAATGATGATTAAAATTCAATCATTGGGGCTCCTGGGTGGCTGTCAGTTAAGTGCCAACCTCAGCTTAGGTCATGATCTCACAGTTGGTTTGTGAGTTGAGCCCCACATCGGGCTCTGTGCTGACAGCTCAGAGCCTGGAGCCTGCTTTGGATTCTGTGTCTCCCTCTCTCTTTGTCCTTCTCCTGCTAGTGCTCTTTCTCTCTCCCTATCAAAAATAAATAACTATAAAAAAAGATTCATTCATCACTAGTAGAATTAGAGGGAACACAGGAGTCATTTTATTAGTATTGCTAAAGCAACAAAGATATATATATTACTTAATTCAAAACCTTTTATTTTGTGGAACTAAACTGCAGGAAATTTTAGGTGTGGTTCTTAATAACAGTGTGCATTTTCTTTTTTTTTCATAGAATATTAACTATACTTGCAATGTTACACATTTCATCCCCATAGATTATTTATTTTAGAACTGACATTTTATACTTTCTGACCTCCTTCTCTATTTCACTTAGCTTCTACCCCTGCCTCTGGCAACTGCCAATCTGTTGTTCTCTGTATCTATGAACTTTTGTTTGTTTGTTTGCTTGATTGCTTGCTTTGCCTTTGTCTTTCTCTGTCTTATTTATTTCACTTAGCATAGTGACCTGAAGCTCCATGTACATGTTGCGAATGGCAAGACTACATTCTTTTTTTAAAGGCTGAATAGTACCCCATTACATACATATACCATGATTTCTTTCCATTCACTCATCAATAGGCATTTAGGTTGTTCCTAAGTTTACCATTGTAAATACTGCTGCAGTGAACATGGGGCTGCAGATTTTTTTTTTTTTTTCCAAATTGGTGTTTTTGTTTCCTTCAGGTAAGTACTCAGAAATGGTATTGCTGGATTATATGGTAATTTTAACTTTTTGAGAAACTTAAATACTATATCAGCAATGCCATTCTTTGTCTCTGATTACAGTCTTTGTTTTAAAGTACACTTTATCTTATATAAGTATAGCAACCCCAGCATTCTTTTGGTTTCTATTTGCAGGGACCATTAGTCTGTGTGCATGCTTATATACAAAGTGAGTCTCTTTAGGCTACATATTGATGGCTTTTGTTTTTGTCATTGTTGTATGTTTATTTTTTAATTTATTCAACTACCCTATGTAGTTTGATTGGAGACTTTAGTCCACCTACACTTAAAATAATTATTGATTGGTATGTATTATTACTCTTTTGTTAATTATTCTCTGGCTGTTTTATAGTTCCGTTCTTTTCTTTCTCTCTTCCTTTGTGTTTTGATGACTATTTAATGGTATTTGTAGATTCTTTTCTCATCATCTTTTGTATATCTAGTATAGGTGTTTGCTTTGTGGCTACCATGACGCTTACATATGACAACATCTACTTATGACATTATATTTTAAACTGATAACCACTTAAATTTGAAAGTATTATAAAGCTCAACACTTTTACCCTCTCTTCTAATGTTTTATATTGTATATTATCTATTTTCATTTTATGTTTCCCTTAACTAATTATCATAGTTATTTTCACTACTTTTCTTAACTTTCATACCAGATTACTAAGTGATTAATTCACTATTTTTACTACAGACTTACCTTTACCAGAAATATTATGCGCATTTTCTGATTGCAGAATCCTTTAATGAGAAATGTGTCTCTTAAATAACATTGATTTTCAACTATCCCTCTTTCATTTGTTAAAAGGATTTAGTTTTTAGTGGTAACAGGTGCATTTTAAAAAGAATATTAAAAAATAAAATGTTAAAAAGATTTCAAGTATTATTTATATGAAATATAACCTATTTATTACCAAATGAGAGGGAAAAACAACACTAATAAAATGCACAAATCCTAGAAATTTAGGTTTCTGATCAAAATTGTATGTTATTTTAATCATTGTATGTTACTTTAATACTTTTAATAATAACTAATAATTTAGTAATATCAAACCAATGAAGAGATGATTTTTATTAATTATCTTCTTAATTTATTCTTTTAAAAGTTCAGTTATGTCCATTTTGGATTATGCCATTGAATCATTCCTATGAGACAACTGAAAAGTAGTTTTAATTGCTGTTTAAAAATCCATGGTCCTTCCTAATGGATTACACTTGATTCAAACTGTAATGGTTTAACACTGGATGTTTGTTACTGTTTCATATTTTCATGTGTAAGATAATAAGTTTAAATTGCTTTATTTGTTTTTTTACGTATTGATGGTTCAAAACTAGATTGAGAAAAAGGAAAAAATCATCAGGTTTGGAATTGAAAAGAATACTAGTTTTCATTTAAAAAGGTTTGCAAGCTTAGTAATGTAGAAAGCAAAAGCAAGCATCCTATCATATTCGTAAGAAAAATCCTGGAGAAATTGCAAATTAATAATGAATCTTGACTCTTTGGGGATGTAAGACATATGACTAACCTGCTATCATGAGAACAACAGTCCAATTCAGGAAGAAACAGAATCTATGTATTTGATGACCTGGGGAAGATTCACAGGATAGTATATAATCATGAAAGAAGATTCAGCCTGTTTGTTTTGTTTTTGGTTCATTTATTTTGAGAAAGTGGGGGAATGGGAGAGAGAGAGAGAGAGAGAGAGAGAGACCAAGTGCAGGGACAGAGAGAAAGGGAGAAAGAATCCCAAGCAGGTTCTATGCTGTCAGCACAGAACCAGTGTAGGGCTTATTCTGAGGAACCATGAAATCATGACCTGAGCTGAAGAGATCATGACTTGGGCTGAAATCAAGAGTTAGCGGCTCAACTGACTGAGCCACTGAGGTGCCCCAGCCTGAAATTTTTAATGAATTACAAAATGCCAGCTAGAAGCTAGTATGGTAGTCTGAAACTGCTGGAGATCATAGCTCTAGGGGCTCTCACATCTATTTGCAGGGTTTTCCTCCAGGTTTTCACAGGAAAAGTAGGTAGCATCTTGAGGATGCCACTTGCCCCAGCCAGTACTGGGGGTGAGGGAAACACTCACCGGCTTAAGACCACCACTCTTACCCATTTCCCCTGCCTCCTTAACAATCAAGAGCCTCAACCTGCAGAGAAGCAACTGAAAGAATTCTCTGAGGTTACTGGAGGAAACCTGGTACAGCTGGGGGAGAACAGGTCCATTCCTGGAGGATGCCAGCAACAGATGATAGGCTCCTTTTACTGCTCAAGGAAGGACAGGGTGTTTGTGAAGTCTACACTCCCAAAATCCAATATCCCCATGCCTGCCTAAGACTGTGACTTACTCAGAGCTACAAGAACTACAAGAACTAGAAGAGTCTCTGAGAGCTGCACGAGGTAGGGTCTGAAGCCAAGAGAGAAGCAGACACTGAGAAACCCTTCTGCAAAGTATGTTTCTCTCTAGCACAAGTTATTTTCTGAAGAATTTAAAGACTGTGATGCACTTGGGAGGGCAAATACAACATTTAACCAAACTCAAATTCTAATTTAACACCCAAAACTTAGAAGAAGAAAGGACATATTTGTCACTACTAATTACAAAAAGAAAAATAAAAATCTTATTATGCACCATCCTACATAAAATGTCTCATTTTCACAAAGAAACTTAAAGGCAAGGACATTTTCACACACACACACACACAAAAGATACAAAAAAGCACAGGGGACACCTAGGTAGCTCCGTTGGTTGAATGCCTAACTTTGGCTCAGGTCATGATCTCATGGTTTGTGAGTTGGAGTCTCGCTCAGAGCCTGGGGTCTCCTTTGGATTCTGTGTCTCCCTCTTTTTGCCCGGCCCCCACTCACACTCTCTCTCTCCTTCAAAAATAAACAGTAAACAAATTTTTTTGAAAGGCAAGGTAAAAACACAGTCTAAAAAGGCCAAGATCACCAGAAGGTCACATATGATAAATATGTTGAAATTATGATACAAGGAATTTAAAACAACTATGATCATATTTCCTAATATAATACTATAATAATATATGGTATGTAAAAATCTATAATTGAAAAGATAGGTGACATGCAAGATTAGATAGGTAATTTTAGCAGACAAGTAATATCAATAAATAAAATGGAGTTGGTATACATTAAAAACTAAAGTAACAGATGAAGAATATCATCAATATGCTAATCAATTTACACACTGAATCCAGGAAATCAGTCAATTTGTAGGAGGGGAATAAATAAATACTTAAATTTCAAAAATGCAAAGAGAAAAAAAGTACAAAAATAATAAAACAATAGATCTTAGAGTTGTGAGATAAAATAAAATAACCGAACATACGCATAAATCGGAATCACAGAACGAGGAAAAGGGAGAAAACAAGGCAAAGGAATTATTTAAAGGAATAATAGCTGAGCATTTCCAGCTAATGACAGATTCCAAATCAGATACTAGAAACTCAGAGAACAGCAAGCAGGAAAAATATCAGTACAAGGAAAACACTAAAAACACCGAAAGCCCAAGACCTAGACACATCATATACAAACTCTTGAAAACTGAAAACATAGAGAAAACCTTGATGAAGAAAAAAAAAAACCCTATAAAAGAAAAGAATAAAAACTATAGCCAACTCTCATTAGAAACCACACAAGTAGGAGGGCATGTTTACATGGTTGAGAGAAGAAAAAAAGAAAGTCAAACCAGAAATCGATCCCCAATATAAATATGCTTTAAAATAAAGATGAGGGGCGCCTGGGTGGCTTAGTCGGTTAAGCGTCCGACTTTCGCTTAGGTCATGATCTCGCGGTTCGTGGGTTCGTGCCCCGCGTCGGGCTCTGCGCTGACTGCCAGCTCAGAGCCTGGAGCCTGTTTCAGTCTGTGACTCCCTCTCTCGCTGACCCTCCCCTGCTCACGCTGTCTCTCTCTCTCTACTAGAAATAAATAAAAACATTAAAAAAAAAAAAATTTAAAATAAAGATGAAAATACCTTCTCAGAAAAACAAAAACTGAGAAAACTCATCATCAAATGTCCGATTTAAGAAGAAATCTTAAAGTTCATTTTTCACGCAGAAATATGACATGGATTAGAAACTTGTATAGCTACACAAATAAATGAAGAGTCTAAAGTGGAATATGGAAGTAAAAAAACCTTTTTCCTATTTCTAAATATTCCAAAATATAACCAATAGTTTAAAACAAAAATAGAAACAATGTATTGTGTGCCTATAGCATATACAAAAATGAAAATTATGTCCATCGTGGCAGAAGTGACGGGAGAAAGGGACTGGGAATGCACAAGCAAGCATCACTCCGCACAGGTGTGGACCAGGAAAAAATAACCATGTTAGCTGCAACTGAGCAAACAATCTTTATATCCAACTGGAAAACTATGATTGTTCCATGACTTCTGCAAATTAAAAACTCTTTTGCTGTTGCTGTCACACGTTGGAGAAATGAAAAAATTATTTATTACACTTTAAATCCTAGAAACCTCGAAAACTTTGCTTCTTAGCAAAAAAAAAATTGCAAATTAGATATGAGTCTTCCACAGCTCTTGCCTTCATTTTCTTGCCATATAATTTATGATAGTGAGCCCTAATGAATTGTCATAATCATTTCTAAGCTTATATCAATTGCAACATTTATTTTTTGAAATTTCACTATCATGAAATATTCCTGCAAGCTAATCATTGTAAAGTTTGGCCCAGCATCAATTTTTCTGGGGGAATCTTCATTGTTTTTGCCACAATAACCTTCATTTATTTCTGTAAGTTTATCCTTGCTAAATTTCTCTAGGTACACTTCTGGAGCATCTCAATGAAGATAGTGTTAGGATTCTCACAGTCATTTATTTCTTCTTAAAACTTCTTTTACGTTCAGTTTGAATCCTGTAAAATTCTTTGAACAGTTCAGTAAACGTTTCTGCCATACTTCATGTATAAATTCCCTTTTACTTATTGCGTGAGGCTGAAATGTTTTCAGCTGTATGCTTTATATCATATGTTTTCCGAAATTTGGCTAAAGAAATTGCATGATCTTCAGTTGTAATATCAGTAACCTATGTGAATGTCCAGTTTATGGAGAAGGAGTAACAGACAACAAAAACGTTTTACCCAAATAGGCAGAAAAGTTAAGCCTATAAATGCAGAAGAGCATGTTTTATACTCCCACTCATAATGAACCATTTTCTTGAAATTTTAGTATTTCTGAGTCAGAAGTTCCTACAAATGAGGGAAATATACAAAAAAGAGGTGAGGAAGATCTCAATCGTTTTAAACCCACAGTTTTGCTTTGAGCTACCTTTGAACAGAAAATGTGTAATCAGTTGCTCATTTTCTGGTTCAGATAAAAGTTACAAAAGGAGCCTTTGAAAGATGAAATCAATGAGGATCAAGTCATTAGTGAAAAATTAGCTCTTTTACATAAATACTTTCCAACATTGCCTCAGAAATCAGAGAAAGTTCAAGATGAACAAAATTCTTTGATTTCCAGAAAAAGAAGAATCTCTAGAAAAAGTACACATTCAAAAACTATGAGTAAATACAATAAAATAATTGTTTTATGTGTATCTTAAAAATTTTAAGTGTTTATCTATCTCTCTACATCTGAACAAAAATCCAATTGAAATCGGTGTTGAAGACATGTTATTTAATTTAGGATAATTATTTT
This sequence comes from Hyaena hyaena, assembly GCF_003009895.1. Taxonomy (NCBI): domain Eukaryota; kingdom Metazoa; phylum Chordata; class Mammalia; order Carnivora; family Hyaenidae; genus Hyaena; species Hyaena hyaena. The sequence continues at coordinate 124,884 of NW_024082079.1, read as the reverse complement.
CAAGCCTAAGGTTGTGTTGCCATCATTTGTTAGTGTCCTGGCATTCTCAGAAAGATTCAAAGATAAGCACGTGTTTTAATTTAAAGTCACCTTCTGCGGTGCCTCCTAGTAAGGGTTAATGTATCTTTAACTCCTTTACACCACTTCATAATCTTGTGTCTTTTATCATACAAGTTCTTAATAAGGCTGCCTTCCAAAAAGATATTTTAATCAACATTAAATATTGAATTGTCATCATAACCACCTGCCTTAATGAATCTTAGAATGTGGGTGCATATTGTATAGCAGCATCCTTACACGACTAAAAGTTTTAAGAGGCAGCTTAATCTTATTTAATTCATGCCAATTTCTGAAATGATGAAACTGGCCTTCATTAACAGGAAGAGCCCTCTCATTAGCGCCAGCTCTCAGCTATCAGGTGAGCCTGAAGGATTCATTGTGAATAACAAAGGCACATATCACTAGGGAAACTTCAAGGGTTTAAAGGTTACCTTCTGAGAATTTGGACAAAAGCCAGATTTTAGATTTGCCCTTTAGAAGCAAACATTAAACCAGCTTTAATTCTGACTTTATATATGTTGTTCCCTCATTTTTATTTAAATTTCAAAATATTGCTGAGCTGTAAAAAAAAAGAAAAAAAGAAAACTATCAGAAGTGTGATGGAAAATTGTATTGAATTTATTAATTTGGGGACAATTCATATTTTTATAATGTAGTGTTTTGTTGTAGGATTTTTTTACCTCAATACCCAGGGTTCATTGTCCCGCTGCTTTGAGGAATGAAGTGGTGGACACAAAATAAAATAAGTAGCAGGCAAAAGTATGTAGTGTATAATGTATATAGGGTATAAGATCAAAAAGCAAGAATAGTATGAAAGCTCTCTTTACAGATGGGGGCCATTCAAAAGTGAATGCCAAGACCATAGGTAAGGGTTCTTGTTTTATTAGGTTCTGATCAACCATCCCCTCCCATCCCCCTTGTTCTTTCTCAGGTCCCACCCTTACTGGATTGATAGCTCTAGGTCCTGGGTTGTCCATTCCTGATTGGCTTGTTCCCATTGTAGGAGGGGTGGTCTATGGCCATATAGTTCCTTGGGGGTCATACTGTTTCATGGTCTATTCCTTATTTTTAGTTAGGTCTTTTATCAAATTCCTGAGCCAGTCCTGAGGGGTGGTAGGTGGTGTCTGGGTACATTCTTAAGAGCAACATTATGCCTGAGGGGCTTTGCTGTAGTCACACCCTCCCAACATTGTTCCAAAATAACAATTTGGTGTTTTTCCCCACCCAGGGACCTCGGGTCCTAACCTTTCCCTCTCTCCCTACTGAATCCTATCTTTCCCTATCATGGTTTTCTTATCCATGAATAAGAAATTATTATCCTCTTATTGTTAGCTTCTTTGAATAATATTTTTATACTTTTCCATATTGATTTTTTATACTTTCATTAAGCATTTTCTCAATCATCTGTATTTTGTGTTGCTATTGTTGGAAAGATTCTGTTTCATTTTAAACTGTCTCATAGGTAGAAATGTAATTAAATTTTTTTATTATTTTAACCATAATATTGCTAAAATATATTCATTTTAATAATATATTCATGGCTACCTTTTGGTTTCAATGTAAATAAGCATATCCATTAGAATAATAATCATCTTTTTTAATCTTCAAAAATTATAATTACTTTCTTTTAATGTTGTAACAGGGACCTCTGGTATTATTAACTGAAATACTAGAGTTTAGCATTTTGTTCTTGTTCCTAAATTTAAAAGTGATTATTTTAATATTTTTATTTGAAGGACCATGTTTTGTGATTTTTGCCAATTTCTTTTTTTTTGTGTAGATACCTTATCACATAGGCAAGTTTTTTTCTTCTTCCTCGCTTGAAAAATATTCAACTTAATGATTCAAACATGAATCTTTGTAGAGTGCTATTAAGTACTATTTCTGATATAAAATGACAGTCCTATGTGTGATTCCTACAGACATAAACACATACAAACACCAAGTTTATATTCTACTGTCTAGGATCAGGTAAGCACGGGAGATATAAATATTACCATAGCCCTCTCTGAGGACGTACGTAAGTAAGTAGAAACTGAATGTGAGGCACCAACCTTGCACAAAGATTAAATACATTATTTTTGAATTTATTTATTTTAGTGAAGAAATTATTTTCTCCCTAAGACTTTTTTTTGTAGAGCATTTTTTAGGTTTACAATAAACTGGAGAGGAAGGTACAGATCTCCAATATACCCCCTTCCTGGACACTAGCAGAGTCTTCCCTATCATTAGCACTTCACCATGGAATGCTGTGTTTGCTGCAATTAATGAAGCCACACTGGCACATCATGATCACCCAAAGTCCATCACACACAGCAGGATTGGCAACCATCGAGGTTTTTATTTTCTCCATAGTTTTGCCTTTTTAAAATGTCATAGAGTTGGAATCATGTAGTATGGAGTCTTTACAAACTGACTTTTTTCACTTCATCATATGCATCTATGGTTGCTTTGTGTCTTTTGTGGGTTGATCGTTCATTTCTTTTTAGCACTGAATAATATTATTTTGTCCAAATGTGCATAGTAAACCACACACTACAGGACAGGATGGTTGCTCTCAAGTTTTAGCAATTTTTTTTATGTAAAAAATGTTTTTAATGTTTATTTATTTTTGAGAGAGAGATTGTGTGTGAGAAAGTGATGAGCAGAGAAAGAGGGAAACCCAAAATCTGAAGCAGGCTCCAGGCTCCCGGCTGTCAGCACAGAGCCCAAAGTGGGGCTACACCACAAGATCATGACCTGAACTGAAGTTGGACCAACTGAGCCACCCAGGTGCCCCTCAAGTTCAAGCAATTCTAATTAAACCTGCCATAAACATCAGTGTCCAATTTTTTGGGGGGTAAACTGGTTTTCAACTGCTTTAGGTAAATATCAAGGAGGACAATTACTGGATCATAGGGTAGAGTATGTTTAGTTTTGTAAGAAACTGCCAAACTGTCTTTCAGGGTGGCTTTACTATTTTTCATTCCCACCAGCAATGTGTATGAATTCGTATTGCTTCACATCCTCACCAGGACTTGTTGGTGTAAATGTTCCAAATTTTGACCATTTTAATAGATATGTGGTGGTATCTCATTGTTTTAATTTGCATTTCCTGGATGACATGAGATGTTGGGCATCTTTTCATATGCTTATTTGCCATTCATATATCTTCTTTGAAGAGGTATCTATTAAGGTCTTTGTCCCATTTTTAATTGAGTTGTTTGCTTTTTCATTGTTGAGTTTTAAAGTTTTGTTTTTTGTTTTGTCTTTAGCATATGTTAGATAACAGTTCTTTACCATACGTGTCTTTTGAAGATATTTTCTCCCAGTCTGTGGCTTGTTGGCTTGACTTACTTTCCCGACATTGTTGTTTTGTATTGTATTGTTTTGTTTTGTTTTGTTTTTCTTTTAGGCAAAGCATAAGTTTTTAATTTTAATGGAGTGCAGTTTATCAATTATTTCTTATATGGATCATGTCTTTGGTGTCCTGTCTAAAGAGCCATTGTCATTAACCAAGGGTATCTAGATTTTTTCCTGTTATCTTATAGGGATTTTATGGTTTTGCATTTACATTTAGGTCTGTGATTCATTTTGTGTTAATTTTTGTAAAGGGTGTAAGATGTCTAGATTCTTTTTGTCCTTTTCTTTTTTCTTTTTTTACATACGGATGTCAAGTTATTCTAGTGCAGTTTGTTGAAAATATTATCTTTGCTCCATTATATTGACTTTGCTTCTGTGTTGGAGATCAGTTTTATATATATATATATATGGGAGTCAATTTCTGGGTCCTCTATTCTGTCCCATTGATCTCATATTCTTTCATCAAAATCATAATTACTTGATTATTGTAGCTTTTTAGTAAGTCACGAAGCTAGGTAAAATGAGACCTCTTATTTTGTTCTTCGCCTTCAATGTTGTCTTGGCTATTTAAGGTCATGTGATTCTCCAAATAGGCTTTTAGAATCAATTTGCTGATATTCATAAAATAACATGCTGGGATTTTGATTAGGATTGTATTGAACCAATAGATAAAGTTGGAAAGAACTTACATCTTGACAATATTAAGCCTTTCTATTTGTGAACATGGGATATCTCTTCTTCATTAAGATATTTGATTTTGTACATCAGAATTTTGTAGTTTTCCTTTTATAGGTTTTGTACATATTATGTTAAATTTATACCTATTTCATTTTTGGGTGTGTTAATTTAAAAGGTGTTGTCTTTTAATTTCAAAATCCACTTATTCATTCCTGGCATATAGGAAGATGATTGATTTTTGTATATTAACCTTACCTCCTACAAACTTAATATAATGATTTATTGGTTCCTGGTGGGTTGTGGCTTTTTTGGGGGTGGGGGGTGGTGTCACATTTTTTTTTCTGATTTTCTGCATAGACAGTTGTGTCATCTGTGACCAAAGACAGTTTTAGTTCTTTCTTCCCAATCGGTGTAACTTTTATTTCCTTTTCTTACCTAATTGCATTAGGAAGGACTTCCAGTTTGTTGTTAAAAGGGTGGTCAGAGTGGAATCCTTGTCACATACTTGATTTAGGTAGAATAGGTTTTAGTTTCTCACATTAAGAAAGGTGTTAAATGGAGGGTGTTTGTGTTGATAGTCTTTATCAAGTTGAGAAAGTAGTCTTCTATTCCTAGTTTACTTATTCTGTTTTACAAATATAAAGCATACCACTCAACACTATATGTTAGGGAGTAAAAAAGCATTATTTGTTTTTATTTTTTAATGTTTATTAATTTTTTTTTGAGAGAGAGAGAGAGTACACAAGCAGAGGAGGGGCAGAGAAAGAGAGGGAGAGAAAGAAAGAAACCCAAGTAAGCTCTGCATTGTCAGCACAGAGCTGGATGCAGTATTCCAACTCTTGAACCATGAGATCATGACCTGAACTGAAATCAAGGGTCTGAGGCTTAACTGACTGAGCCACCCACGTGCCCCAAGCATTATTATTTTTTTTTTTAAATCATGGGATATATGGGATATCACTTTTTTAATGTTTATTTTATTTTTGAGAGAGAGAGAGCATGATAAGGGAGAGGCAGAGAGAGAAGGGGACAGAAAATCTGAAGCCATCTCCATGCTGACAGCAGTGAGCCTGATATGGGGATGCGGGGCTGAAACTCAGGAACCATAAGATCATGACTCCAGCCAAAACTGGATTCTCAATCAACTGAGCCAGCTAGGCACCTCCCGAAAAAGCATTCTTTTTTTTTTTTTTTTTTTTTTTTATTTCTAGGAGAGAGAGAGACAGCGCGAACAGGGAAGGGTCAGAGAGAGAGGGAGTCACAGACTGAAACAGGCTCCAGGCTCCGAGCTGGCAGTCAGCACAGAGCCCGACGTAGGGCTCGAACCCACAAACCGCGAGATCATGACCTAAGCGAAAGTCGGATGCTCAACCGACTAAGCCACCCAGGCGCCCCAAGCATTCTTTTTTATAATTAAAATTTACAGTGAATTTAAAGAGCAAAAAATTGTTTACCAAGACTCAATTTATCCAAAAGCTAAGTTAAATACATTAAATAAATAATGTTAACAGATTAGAGATTTTGATATATCTTTACTGATGTATAATGTTTTTCATATAGTGCAAATACATGAGAAATAAATTAGTGATTCCATAAATGTTATTATATTGTTGCTAAAGTTTATTATTCCTTAATCATAGCTGTGTTTTATCTATCTTTGATATGCCCAGTTTTTCTTACACAAAACACATTTTATTTTATTCCTTTTACCAATAAGGTGAAACTGGGTCACTACTCATAGACATTAAAATATATGTGTTCTCTTTTTCTGTGACTAATTGTACTTATTTGTTAGTTTGGGCATGTCATATCTTTGAATACTTAGACATAGTTTGGACTTAATAAAATTGATGGTCAACTGAAACAAACAAAAGAAAAGTCACTATTTATATGATAGTATAAATTTACGCCAAGGGACATAAAATATTCCAAACAACAGATACACATCTTACTTTACCAAATGATATATTTTTATTTTGTGATGAAATGCTTTAGTTTAATTGAACAAACTGTATCAATCATTCTAATGTATATAAAGAGACACCACCTTTTATTAAGAATTTGAACTAAGTATGAATAAGACAACTAGAGATCATTTCAGTATCAATTATCATCTTATTAAATCATGTTGTATATAATATAACAAAAGGTAAAGTAAATGGAGGAAGAGACCATCCTGTCTAGGATAAAGATTTTTACTGACCATTGCTAACTCTATACCGGATTATAGAAAAAGTCTTCTCTGAGAGTTATCCATGATGCAAGTCTCATCTACTTCCAGACCCTCTGAGTCACCGTTACTACATAAGTCTTCTGAAAGCAGAACTCCAGTTTGATTGGTTCCCATTCAAAAGTAGGCAATGATGATTTCCTGCCTAAATAATGGAATATAATATTTCAATATGGCATTTAAAATTTTAATCTATTCAACAATCATTTCTAAGCTTAACATCAGATAGTTGGTGAAAATTGTGAAGCATCTGAGATTTTGCCCTATTTCACTCTAAAGAGTAAACTTGCAACTGTTGGTGAATGCTTGGAGACTTAGGTTGTAGACCGAGCACTTTACTACTTATGGCATAGCAAGGAGTTTGAACTTGCTGATCAAGTAGCTTCCAGTTCTACAGGTAGTAATGTGGGGCAGCCCAAGTAGATGTTATACATGCAATTGACTTGCATCACAATTGAAGAAATCTGAGCTGAATAAATGCAAAATTTTATAATGTGCTGCAAGCAAATTTGGCCATTTTCCCAGAAGGAGACATTATCCTTATTACACTAGATAATAAACAAAACTGCCCCCTGTACCTATATTTAAAGAGAATACAGAACAAAAGGACAAGAGTGACTCATTTGCAAAATATATTGGCATCCAGGAGATCCATAGGATTTTCTCCCAATAATATTTATTTTCATTTCTATATCATCTTGTTCCTGACAAATTTTCCCATGAGCATGCTTCTCTCCTGGCCATGCTGATTTATCTGACCCTAAAACTTAATTAAAGCTTCTCTCAACAGTACTCCACGTGGTTATGGAGGAATCCCACTTCCAGTTTTGATCACAACAGTGCTTCCTGATGTCACAGAACAAATACCATAAACCATTAGGATTTACCTTTGAAAGCCACGTAGCTTTAACCTTAAATTTCTTGATTAAGTCTTCCCTTGGGCTTAAGATGTTAATTCAGGCACAGAAGGATATATTGGCAATTGAACAGATAAAACTTCAGCCCAGTGGAGAAAATGTAGATCAATTATTTCATTCCTAATGACCCTCGCCGGTGAATTCAGGTTGACCTGGATGCCATCTAGTGCTGAATTGCTGTCATTAATGACTTTAGCTAAAGTCAGAGATGAGTTTTAATTCTCGTTTCTAAATGGATGATTCTTATTTTAGGTAAAACTGCCCTCAGAGTGAACATATAACACAATCATTATCTCCTCAAAGATCTCCCTAAATATCAAGGGTGGCCTAATTTTAAAGATGATGTCATTATCATCTAAGGGTTACATGATCAACTAGTTTTCTTAAGCACAGTTCTTTTATGGCCACACTGAAGTGTCAGTTCTAGTGTTTAGAGGAGGAAACAAGTTAACATCTGGCTTCATTGCACAGTGTAGAGCCTTATGTACATACATCATGCCACAGGAAACATGTAGTTCATTATTAATCAAGAGGAACCACAATGAGATCTACAATGAGATCTATATCTGTTGGGGGTATATTATGCCAATATATCCAGTGTGGCTTCCTAGATGCTGGTGAGTCTTAGGAGTCACAATTTACTTTAAACTATTGAGTCTATTTCTTGTTCTGGAACTGCCTAATTTCAGTCAAATTTGTCCTGTATGTCCATGCCACCAGTTAAAGGGCATTTATCTATTCTGCAAAGTGACTGAGAAACAGGCTGACAAACAGGAGTAGGGAAAACACCCGGTGGTGCTGACAAGTACTTTGAGAGGTACAGAGTTTGCTGCTGTTTCCAACAGAATTCTTGATAAAGTTAAGACAAATAGTGAGCAAATCATTGTCAGAGCCAATTGGAAGGAATAAAAGACCAGAATTCCATTAAATTTAAGATGCCTGTAATGGTTTGACACAGCCACACCAGAGTGTTTTCCTTTGTGAGGAAGCCTCCAGGAGCTCTTCTGAAAGAAAGAGATAATTAATGTCACTCATTCCCCTTTACCACCCAGGACATACACAACATGTTACTTCTTCTCAGAGTGTCAGGAATTTGATCTCCACCTTTGGGTAAATATAATAAAAATTAAAATCTCCTTCCAAACCTCTCTTCAAAGGTAGAATGGAAATAAAATTGTTTTATTGTTGAATAAGTGTTAAACCGGAATGGGATGCACATCACAGTCAATCCACAGAGAAATTGCAATGACAAATAAATCTCACCCTTTTGTAAAGGATACAAGTCCACTTACTCGATGACCAGTTATTGTTGATCTTGAGACTGGATATAGAAGAGGAATTGACAGCACACATTGCTCATTCTAAATCCAGTTGGTAATTAGGGTGACTAATGTGTTGGCTAGTTGACTTTATCCAAAGGAAAAATAAACTTCATTGATGGCAGGAAGTGGTTTTGCAAATTGAAGCAAGGCACTCAAAGATAGGCTCCTACAGTCCCACAGACACTGGGAGATAGAGACTCTTGCTGATTCTTCCTTGCTGATTGCATTTCAAAGAGATGGAACTTAGATCCTAGAGAAAGAAACACCTCAGTCTTAAGGCCAGCAAAAATCCTGTTTACCTTTTGAAAAGATTTACAAACATTTCAAAGAGACAGAGAAAGAGTTTGCAATGACAAGTTTTCTAACTAGATGCTTTAAGAAAAGGAGGAAGATCACTTATTTTCAACAGGATTATTTCTTTATCATTTTTAACTCATGTTTACCTTTACACAATTCAACCACCAGAAAGTTTGCTTCTTATTTATTACCTATAAATTGTACCTTCCTTTCAATCATCCTCTGTTAACACTCAGACTTTTCATAGAGATAAGGCCAGTGTAAGAGGTATAGCTGGATTTTTAGAAAATGTATCCAGAATGAAATCTAAGTCCTTTATGCTTCCTTTTGGCTCATCAGGGTGGCCAGCAGTTTAAGTCAGAAGAAAGAAAAATGCAACATGCCTAGTAATAGCCAGGATGAAACCCTGAATTTTCAAAATTGTCTATATAATCCCCTCCTTCTTTCATTCTATCATTTCCTGAAGGTAATGATCTCCTTCTGGGACAGCAACATGAAATGAAATAAAACTGGACATGACTTAGCTGTATGGAATAGAAAGAAGTGAGGAGAGAAGGGCTAGAGGTCCTTTTCAGTAGAATTTTGAGGAAGCCATACCAACTCTCAAAAATGTCAGGTGCTTCTGGATGGTAGGGACAATAGTGGGCTCATGTCATATCTTGAACTATTCGCCCATTGTTGGGTGGTTTTTGTGACAATAGGCATACATGTCAGACTGAAAATAGTCTGACAAACCAAACAAGTGATGTAGAAATTTCAGTAGTTATATTTAAGTGACAGAAATTGACAGGTATTGGTATTTGTGTATTGGTTTTGACAGACATGTATTTATCTACATGATTTTAAGATAATTATATTTTTTTCTGACTAATGTGATATGGGCATATTTTGGCTGTAGTAATCATCTTAGTCCATCTGGGACTCAAGAGAGCAAAAGTCCAGCATAGCTTATCTTCTAGATTTGGTTGGGGGCAATATCATACATATTGTATATTCGTACAAGAGAGAGAAACAGGTTAGATTTTGTCAGGAGTCCTAAGTCTGGCATACAGTAGTAGCTTTTTCTTCCCAAACATAAAGTATGCATTCACTGGATGATGCAGACTGGATTAACATTTTTATTCCAGTTGGTTTCACCAAAGAACACTACCACGGGCATCTTCATAAATGAATGACCTAGACAGTTTGATTAAAGAATCAAAAAAAGTGGAAATAAATAAAAATAATAAAAATAAAAATAAATTTAAAAAAAGAATAAAAAACAGGATAGAAATTAATTTAGGAGCCAGTATGACACTGGTGTTAAAACCCTGTGGTTAAATGATTTAACTTAGGGGAAGACAATAAATACAAAAGAAAAGTGGTCCACTTCTACATTTTATAGGAAAATTTGATGACAAAAATATAAGCTTCTTGCTGTTGAGTATTTTTCACTCCGTTCTCTCTTTATCTCACAGTTTGACCATTAGATGGTTTATCTTGTTATACACCAAGTAAGTCTTAAAATAAACACTTTTACTAGAGCTCTCACAGTCTTAATTACAAAAATCAAATTTGTTTTTATGAAAATAAAGAGCTTTTCTTCACTATTTCTATTCATTCACAAATGTAACACATTTGAAGAGTTAAAAGTACAATTTCTCCTACAATAAACAATACATGTAGTTCCATAATTTTTAAGATATCATTCTTATAATTTTTTTAATTTTCTAGATGGCATATCTATGGACCATATCATTAATAAATCTATACACAGAAAAAGAATTTGGATTATATTGGTTAAAATAATTGGTAAAAATTTTTGCTTAACTATTTGGTATCTTGGAAGAGAGATGATTTAATTTTAGTATATTGGCACTGTGTCACATTTTAGCTACATGGGGGTATAGTGACAATTTCAGAAATTACTGCCATAGACCAAATAGTTGTGTCTTCCTAAAATTCAAATGTTGAAACCTACTCCTCAGTGTGATGGTGTCTGGAAGTATGTTTGGGGAAGTGATTAAGTTATGAGGGTGGAGCCCGCATAAATGGAATTAGTGCCCTTTTCAAGAGACTCCAGAGAGATCCTGCCCCTTTTACCATGAGGTTACAACAGGCCCTCACCAGACACTAAAATCTGCTGGTGCCTTTGGACTTCTCAGCCTGCAGAACTGTGAGAAATGAATGCGTTTTTTATAAGCCAAATCTACAGTATTGTATTACAGAAGCCCAAATGGACTAAGACAATTACTACAGCCAAATTATGTCCATATCACAATAGTCAGAAAGAATTTAATTACCTAAATATATATCTGCCAAAACCAGTACATAATGACTGAATGTGAAGCCTGTTCAGGCAGTTTTTAGCATAAGAAGGATCTCAGCAGAGTAAAATTTTGTGCAGATTTGCAAACAGCCTGAACTTTCAACTTTTTTAAAATGTTTATTTATTGGGGGGCGGGGGGGAGAAGGAGACTCAGAATCCCAAGCAAGTTCCACATTCCGAGCTGTCAGCACAGAGACTAATGTGGGGCTCAAACCCATGAAGTGTGAAATCATGACCTGAGTCAACGTCAGATGCTTAACCAACTGAACTGCCCAGGACCCTCATCAAACAGCCTGAACTTTGAATGCATTCCTCAATCCATGCACAGATCTATTAGAAATAAGTGAAAACCTAACTGGCTCACAGTGTTTGAGCATGAGCATTGATCAGTCAGTGACTGATTATAGTTTGTGCTGCCTCAGGCACAATATAACTGGCATAGAATTTAAAGATGAAATAAAGAAAGGGAGGAAGAAAGGGAGGGAAGATGAAAGAGAGGAAGGGAGGAAAGGAGAGAGAGAGGAAGAAGGGAGGGGAGAAGAAAGAAGGCAGGCAGACAAATAAGCAGAGAAATCATCAGAGCCCTCTGTGGTGGAGATAGATATTAGAGAATTAAACAAGAAAGTCCCTAAAAACCATAGACACACAAAGCAGCAACAATAGGCCTAGGGGATATCTGAATCCATAGTTGCTATATTATCTCAAATGTTCAATTTTAGACAAAATGTGAGAATATAGGAAAAAATAAAGGGTGATCCATGTGCAACCGACAGTAGAAACTATTTCAAAGAAGCCCAGATATTAGAATATGCAAGGACTTCTAAGAAGTAAGCATATGGTCACGATATCTGATAATGAGCATATGCAAAAAGCCTGCAGATAATAGCATTGTAATTGGCGAAAGATTAAATGCTTTCTCTTCTAATAGGGATAAAGGCAAAGATAGTTTCTCTCTCCAAAAAAAAAAAAAAAAAAAAAAAAAAAAGGCAAACAAGAAAAAAAGACATTCATGTTGGAAAGAAAGAAACTTTTTTGCAGACAACTTTATTCTATATGCAGAATATAGTAAAGAAACAACTACCCCACATCAAAAAAATAAAATAAAAAAAGTCTACTAAAACTAATAAACAACTTCACCAAAGTTACAGGATACAATATCCATATATAAGATCAATTGCATTACTTTATACTCTTGACCCTTGAACAACACTGGAGTTAGGGGCACTGACCCCCATCCATCTTGCGCAGTAAAAAAAATCCCAGTATTAACATTTGACTCCCCTAAAACTTAATTATATATAGCCTACTGGTGACCAGATGCCTTACCATTAGCATAAACAATTGATCAATGATGCCTATTTTGTAAATTTGTTACATACTGTATTTTTATAATAAACTAAGTTAGAGAAAAGAAAACATTATTAAGAAAATCATAAGGAAGAGAAAATACTTTTACAATACTATTTTTGCCGAGGTCCACCTGTATATGGGCCCAGGTATAAGTGAACTCCCATAGTTCAATTTCTTGTTTAAGGGTCAACTGTATTAGCACTGTGCAGTAAAACAGTCTGTGTAAGGAAACCATTCAGTGCACAATAGTATCAAAAAATAAAATATTTATGAAAAACTTTTAAAAAGGTGGGAAACTCTTATAAACAGTAAACCCCAAAGCATTTTATGAAATAAATGGAAAAGATCTAAATCAAATTTCATCACACATTTTCTTAATGTATTGACAAACAAACAAACAAAACAGCTTTTAGGTCAAGAGGCAAAGTCAAGGATATTATGAAAGCATGTATGTTACTATTTCAAACATTAAAATATTCAAAAACATGTAACAAAATTGGTAGTGGGCCATGGCTGCCAACCACTAAATAAATAGAATAGAGAAACACATATATTCATGGATTGGGATGCTTAATATTATTAAGATAAAGCTTTCCCCCAAATTGACTGATATAATTTACATATCCCTATAAATTCCTAGCAAGATTATCATTTTGGAGCAATCTACAATCTGATCCTAAAATTGAAATAAAAATGCCAAGGAGCCTGAATAGCCTGAATAATTAAAAAAATTTAATGTTTTTATTTAGTTTTGAGAGGGAGAGAGACAGAACATGAATGGAGATGTGGTAGAGAGAGAGAGGCCCAGAATCTGAAGCATCCTCCATACTCTGAGCTCTCAGCACAGAGCCCCATATAGGGCTCGAAGTTGTGAACCACGAGATCATGACCTGAGCTGAAGTAGGACACTTAACCCACTGAGCCACACGTGTGCCCCAATAACCTGAATAATTTAGAAATAAAGAACTTATAATTCCTGATTCAGAAGTTACTATGAACCCACTGTTATCAAGAAAATGTGGTGTGATGCAAGGATAGATATAGAGCACTGGAACACAATTCCAAAAGTAAACCCTTAAATTGATTACTAATTGATTTTCAATGAAGTTTTTGAGGCCATTCAGTGTGGGAGGGCATAGTTATTTCACAAACAAAAAAGGTTTGTGTAGCATCTGGACATCTATATGACAAACACAAAAATAAAAAAATATATAAAAATTTACCTTACAGCAAATATATATATTAACTAAAAATATTAACCTAAATGTGAGACTTATAACTTTAGAAATTCTAGAATACATAATAGGACAAAATCTTTATAGTGCGGGTTAAGCAAATATTTCTTAACCCATAAAAGGAATTTTGGTCAATTACTGTTTATCTAAATTTAAGAAAATGTACCTCAAAAGACACAATTGGAAGAACAGGAAGACAAATGACTGGGCCGAAAATCATTTACCTGCAAAAAGACTATATTTAGAGCATATAAAGAATATATCCAACTCATCAAAGAACAGACCAAATAAAAACTATCAAGATATTTGAATTGACATTTCACTAAAGAAAGCTGAATGACTAATTAAGCATATGAAAAGATGTTCAGCATTCTTAGTAATTAAGTAAGCACAGATTAAAATCACAATGAGATACTACTTCACTTGCTCTAGAATGGTCATCTTAAAAAGAAAGATAACAACCAGTATCAGCCAACGTGTGGAAAAATGGAAACTTCATATGTTGCTGGAGGAAGTATAAAATGGTAGACTCTTTGGAAAATATTTTGGTAGTTTCTTAAAAAGTTAAATGTAAACTTACCATAAGATCCAGCTATTTCACTGCTAGGTATCTACCCAAGAAATGCCTGTGCCTGCCAGTGGTATGGTATGAAATGACACTAGAAACTTGGGGTGCCCTGGTGGCTCACTTAGGTAGGTATCCGACTTCAGATCTGGTCACGATCTCATGGTCTGTGGGTTCTAGCCCCTCATCAGGGTCTTTATTAGTGCAGAGCCTGCTTTGGATCCTTTGTCTCTTTCTCTGCCCCTCCCCTGCTCACGTTTTCTCTCTCTCTCTTTAAGAAAAATAAATATTTTTTTAAAATGACATTAAAAACTCAAAGATCAGAAGTCACTCATCAGGATTTTGAATTTTTTGAGAGATCAATTCTACAAACTATATGGGCTTTTTCATTTTCTCCTTACAATATTTGGATATCTTTATGTCACAATATCTATTCTAAATTTTACCAATTCCTTAATAACATTTTAACTTCTACAACACCTTACAATTTTTATGGCTCTTTCTTATATCATCATATTGGATCTCTTTTTTTTTTTCTTGTTTATTTATTTTTGAGACAGAGAGAGACAGAGCACGAGCAGGGGAGGGGCAGACACAGAATCTGAAACAAGCTCCAGACTCTGAGCTATCAGCACAGAGCCTGATGCAGGGCTCCAACCCAGGACCCGCAAGATCTTGACCTGAGCTAAAGTCGATCGCTTAACCAACTGAGCCACCCAGGCACCCCCCCCCCCATATTGGATCGTTATAAACATATGAGATAAACAGGAATTGCCCATATTTTATAGATTAAAAAACTATTAAAGCGCTAGATTTCAGAGAACTTCTAACCAAGATTACTCCCCAATAAGTCATCAAGAATAAAGATTTGAAAAGATTATTTTGAGAACAAGTCATACTCTGTCATTTACTATTCAGCTTTTTATCCAAGATAAGCAGTTTATTTATTTTTTATTTAGTTTTTTTATTCATCTCTGAGAAAGAAAGAGACAGTGCAATCAGTGGAGGGACAGAGAGAGAGGGAGACACAGAATCCGAAGCAGGCTCCAGGCTCTGATCTGTCAGCACAGAGCCCCTGTCAGTACAGAGCCCCAGCTCTAACCCACGAACCCCTGAGATCATGACGTGAGCTGAACTTAGATGCTTAACTGAATGAACCACCCCAATCCTAGATCAGCAGTTTAAAAAGCTATTGTAACAGAAGATTCTTTCTCCTGTATGAACATCTTAGACAGGTAAGCATCTGACTCTTGGTTTCAGCTCAGGTCGTGATCTCACAGTTCCTGTGATGGAGTCCTGCTTTGGTCTTCATGCTGACAGCATGAAATCTGCTTGGGATTCTTTCTCCCACTGCCTCTGCTCTTTCCCCACTCATTCTCTCTCTTTCTCAATAAACAAAACAAACATTAAAAAATTATTAAAAAGAAGAAAATAGTATTTAAACTTCACATAGTATCTCCAATAGTATTGTCTCTTTTTCTGTAGTAAAACATCAGTTATACAATGTACATAAGCTAGAATGTAACTTATGTAAATTTAAATTTCTAAATTAAAATTAATTAATTAAATTAAAGAAATTAATTAATTAAATTAATTTCTAAATTATCTAAATTTCTCTTACTTGGCAATTACATTCTATCAATTATACTATAGGATGTTGTATGTTCTCCTAATCTTAAAATATTCCTCATTTCTATCCATTATGGGCGATATCAGATTCTATTATTAGATTTTTAATTAGATTGTTAGATATTCTGTTCTAGAACATGATATTTTCAAAAAGATACATTAACACATTTTTTGGACCTAATTATATTTTTCAATAAAGAAGTTCTTAAATATATATCAATTTTTAAAACTAGGATAGAAATTTGTGAATTTTCACAATTTCAAAAGGGGACTACAGCATAGTGTTCTGACTCACCATATAATTTCATTTAACTAGATATAAAATCCCAGTATCATTGATAAAGAATACAATTAAAATAATCCATGTTTTAAAAAAATTATTACTGAAAGATTACCTCTTGTTCCATTCTAAGATAGTAAAAAAATGTTTTCGTTATGGACAGAGTGACTTTGTTTCAAATACTTACTTCATATACTTATATATATCTAAATATATATATTTTATATAAACTTCAAGAAACTGTTCTGAAGTTAAAATGAAATAAGATATAGAGGTGTCATAATGTTATACGATCTTATGTTTTGTTAATATTTAAGTATTCATCCACCGCCCTAACCTAACAGCCTAATTTACATCACCCCTTAGATGTCTAATAGCCATCTCAAATTCAGCATGTTCTACTATTGTTTATCCACCACCCAAAAGCCAGTGCGTGGCACTACTTATCAAACTGTTTCTCAGGCCTATAATGCTGTAATTACCTTGGTGTCCTAATTTATACTTACTGCTCAAATTTAATCCAAAAGAAACTCCTTTTATTTCTGCCTCAAAATAATCTCTAATGCAATTTAGCATTTATATAATAATTATAAGAAATTTTTATAATGGAAAATTTAGATCATCTCACTTCTTACCTTCCAATCATTCCAAAAAGTTCATCACTTAGCTTCACTCCCCACTCTTTGAACCCATTTTATACATTTTTTTCTTGCTGTGCTCTTCTTCCAAGCTAGCTCTTGTTTGCTTGTTTTGTTTTTGTTTCCAATAAAAGCACCAAGTTACTTATTTCAAGGTCTTCTTTCAGCCAGGATTTCTCTTCCCCAGGTTCTCTTCATATCTCTCTCTTTCACAGCATTTAGATCTCAGCTTAGGTATTCTTAGAAACTGTGTTTGTTATATTCTTTGGAAATTAGCCTGTTTTAGTAATTTTATGTAATGTTTAAATAATTTTTAAACGTTTATTCATTTATTATTGAGAGAGAGCACAAGCAGGGAGAGGCAGAGAGAGAGGGAGACAGAATCTGAAGCAGGCTCCAGGCTCTGAGCTGTCAGCACAGAGCCAGACACAGGGCTCAAACCCACAGACCATGAAATCATGACCTTAGCCAAAGTCAGACACTTAACTGAGCCCCTCAGGTGCCACTCTATGATTTTTTTTTATTGTTAAGTACATTTTTCTTTCTGTGTATGGATTAATTATGTTTATTTGGTTACAAGATTCGATCTGGTTACTTCCATAGTCTTTGCTACTTAAATTTCCTGATCAGAGCAGAATGTTTGACACATAGTAGACACAGAGAAAAATTACCTGTTGTTCCTTGAGCCATGCAATTTTCAGGAATAAATGCAAATTCACCATTCTGTGGATATGCCAAACATGTCTTTTTTTTTTCTTCCCAACTCCCCTTTGTCCCCAGGATGTCTGGGAAACAACATACTGATATAAATTTTACTGAAGTGTTTATAATTGTTTGAATTATTCATTCAGTTCCCTCTATGAGCTTTATGAATATTAGATATTTGAACTTTAATATCCTATTATGAGAAACCAGTCAAATACTTTGTACATTTTGTTACTAAATCCTAAATTTGGCTGTCCATCCCTCAAGGGGCCAATACTCAAGAGATGAGTTTTGACTGGAGAAAAATATGAAATTTATTCAGGAGGCCAGCCGCCTGGGAAAATTCAGGTTTCTATGATATATTGGCAACTCCTTCTACTGACTCTAGTTACACACCCTATAGTGAGGACAGCAAACTACTAAAGTAGAAAAGATTAAGGTGGTTTCCTTACTATTTTTTTAAAGAGTGCACTTATTTTTTTTCAATGTTTTATTTATTTCTGAGAAAGAGAGAAGGAGAGCATGAACAGGGGAGGGTCAGAGAGAGAGGGAGACACAGAATCTGAAGCAGGCTCCAGGCTCTGAGCTAGCTGTCAGTACAGAACCTGACACAGGGCTCAAACCCACCAACCATGAGATCATGACCTGAGGTGAAGTCGGACGCTTAAATGACTGAGCCAACCAGGCTCCCCTCCTTACCATTTTTAAAATCACTCTAATGCTTTAAGTGGATTTGACAAAGCAAGTATCATAGAATATTTATTTTTTACATATTTCTTTTTCTTTTAAGTTTAAAAATCTGGTTATGACCTTATTTTCAGTACAGAAAAACTGAAGGAATAACAGTATTTTATAATGTTTATCTAGTTTTTATCATAACTTTTCAGAAACTACTTGTAAAGTTTTATCTCAGTAGGTACTCTTATGTCTCTGTAGGTTGTCCAGATCAATTATTTTCACTCGATTATACAATTACATACAAAAACATGCTTGAAAATATTTCTGGCAAAGATGCCTCAAGCCTGCCTAATGGTCTTTGTGTTAACGTTTAGTAGTAATGCTCTTGTGGCCACATTATATATTTCACTTAATTTAACTTTCCCCAAGTATTTTTATCTCTGAAACTTTGTGTTGTTTCTTTTTCTCTTTGTTTTCTCAAATACTAATCATGTCTTTAGATCTAGTCTGAGCTACATAAGAGTCAGATGCATATGTTATTTACTAGGGGAATGTTAATGATGTTAATCAATGCAATGATTAGTGTTCGTAGATGAGGAGACTGTATATAAGGCATAAACTGGAAATCTGTTCAGAGCACTCTATAGAGGAGTTGCTAATGATGGTGTGTTCAAACACCATGACCATTCTAAAGCCAGGTTTTAGATAAAATGGATTTTTAATGCTCCCTAAATTGTATGAGGTCTTCATACACTGTGCTTATCTTGCTTTGAAATTCAGGTAAACAGCAGAATGTTTTTACTATGCTTACTTCTGCTTAAGAGAGTTATCATTTCACACAAGTATAAGGCTGTAGATCAGTATGTTAGCTAACATTCAAATAAATTTTAGAAAAAAAATCTTCTACAGTTCAGAATTTATTAAATATCATTATGTCTAAGAAGGGAAGTAGAACTTTCTCAGTCCACTTTGCAGGGGTTGTGATGTACATATAACAAACTTACTAAGATTCAAATTGAAATTTATCTTTATCCTTTTATTTAATAAATATAGCTTTTGTGCTTGCACAGGAATTCCTGTGTCATGATTTATTTGATTTCTTTATTTTTATCTTTTTTCTTAAGGATCAGTAATGTATTTGCCAATATGCTGAATATCTGATATAGTAGCTTGTTATGTAATATACCAAATACCAGGGTGCCTGGGTGGCTCAGTTGGTTACATGCTCGGTTCTTGACTTCAGCTCAGGTCATGAACTCACAGTTGTGGTATTAAGCCCTGAGTCAGGTTCTGCACTGGGAGTGGAGTCTGCTTGAGATTCTCTCTCTCTTTCCCTGTCCCTGTGCACTCCCCCAACCCATTCTTTCTCTTTCTCTTTAAAACAACAACAAAAAAGAAATAAAAATTTAAAAAGTAAGGGGCGCCTGGGTGGCTTAGTCGGTTAAGCGTCCGACTTTCGCTTAGGTCATGATCTTGCGGTTCGTGGGTTCGAGCCCCGCGTCGGGATCTGTGTTGACTGCCAGCTCAGAGCCTGGAGCCTGTTTCAGTCTGTGACTCCCTCTCTCTCTGACCCCCCCCTGCTCGCGCTGTCTCTCTCTCTCTCTCCTAGAAATAAATAAAACATTAAAAATTTAAAAAAAAAATTTAAAAAGTAATATACCAAGTGTCTTATCAGTAATCATGTAAAATAAAAAATATATAAAGTAAGGTAAACTATGCTCATGTTAAGAGAAGTGGGGAACTGAATATTATCTGAAAACGTTAAACTTTCATATAAAAGTATATATAACACATGTGTTAAATATTTAGGAAATGAGCTCATGAAAAAGTATACTGAATTACTATTTATCAGAGTAATGTACAATAAATCAAAAATGACTAATGATTAATGAGAAAGGCTAAAATTTAAAGATCAGCAACTGTGAATATTGATGAGGACTTTGAGAAATTGAGACAATTAAATTGTTGGTTAGAGTATAAAATGCTACAGCTACTTTAGAAAAATATCTCTACTTACAGAATAATTCAGATATTATGGGCCTAGATATTTAAGAAACAAAATATATATTCACTTAGCCAATTTACATAAGAATGTCTATCACAACCTTATTTATAATTAAAACCAGGAAAAAATTTAAGTGTTTATCAATTTGACAGTACATAAACAAATTTTGCTATACATATATAATGAGGCATTACTCAGAAATCTTTTTAAATACTGATGCTCTCAGTAATATGAATGAATTGCCCTCACAGAAGAGTATGTTTTCATTTACATGAAGTTCTAGAATCACCAAAACAACCTGTTGTTAAAAAAAAAAATGTATGGAATGGTTGTCAGTAGATGGCATTGTGGGATTGAATGGAAAAGAAGAGCTAGAGAAAATCCTGGATGATGGAAATGTTCTCATTTGATAGAAGAGGCATGGATGTATGCTTTTTTCAAAACTCACTAAAGTGTACATGTAAAGTATCCCCTCATGTGGATTCTACCAAAATAAAAAAGTTCTGTAAATAAAACTAAACATAAAAGTATTAAATAAAAAAGCAGAGTGTATCTGGTTGTGACATTAAAATAATCTTTTTATGTGTTTCTTTGTTTTGTATTTCCTTAAATGTTCAAAGTGATTTTTACAATCGAAGACCAAACAAAACAGATTAAAATATTGAGGACATAATAAACTACTCCAAGAAAGTTCTTATTTAATGTATTAGTATATATAAAATGTATTTATAATAAAGTATTAATTAATATTTTAAGTTCATAAACCATAGGACAAAACATTTTACTTAATGATTGGAGACCAGCAGACCTTTGTATTTCCATCGATATTATTTTACATACTGGTTTATTAATTGGCCTTACATGGCTAATAATTTTGAGTAATAGATCCACCAGAGAACATAGCATTACATTTTTATCTTGCACATTTGTTTTTAAATTCTACAGTAACAAGAGACAAAGCATGATTATATACAGTTGAAATTCAAATCTGATTCATACTAATTTTGCAAGCAGTTCAAAAGTAGCATTTATAAAAGTGTTTCAAGTAACAGCAAACTAAATTAATATTGATGGGAATCACTCAGAAAAATAATTAGGATTTTTAATATTTTCCTAAAGTACTTTTGCAAAGATATATCTATCTTATTTATTCATATTCATTACATATGCAAACTTACATTTTGCTTCATTTATAATAATCAAATGTTTAACCCTTATTATTTTAATAAATAAACAAAACTTACCTCTTTTTTTAGAGCTTGTTGCACAGCTATTGACATACTTCATTATTAGCTTCTAATTGGTTTTGATTTTGCATAGCTGTGAAACTCATTTGAATAAGTTCATTATTTTGCTGCCAGAAGAAACAAAATTTATTTTAATTAGAGGTCATTGCACTTCCAGATTGAGTTAATTAAAGATCTAATCAAGCCTCCTGGGGATAAGTAGATTGTCAGTTGGGAAAAATCTTTACAAGACAAAACTCTAAAACCTACATTAAGGTTAATAGTTTTTTCAACTAAGACTTTGTATTTCTTGGCTCCTCCCACCTCCATAACCTCCTTAAATACTGAATAATGAATGTCAAGATCCTCACATCTGAATAATGTGCTGTATTCATACTGATGTATCTTCATCAAGTCTTCCAAAAATAACCTAAAAATAAGATTTAGGTATTAAATGAAAGAAATTGTTAAAAACTATGCCAGATGACATGATATTACAGAGTGTCTGAGCACTCTTATGTTTCCTGAGAATAAAACAATATCAATTTAATTAACACTGTCAGTTATTGAAATGGCAATATACAAATCTGTAATAGCTCTGTTTAAGTACCATCTTCTTTCCTCTTCAGTTTTATTTACTGAACTTAAATCCAAAGTCTTGACATGATAAATGAGTTGCTGAAAATTATGGCTGAAAATATAAACTGGAATGCAAAGGATTCCTGAGGAATAAAGAAATTACATTTCAGTTGGTTATGGAATTTTAGGAAACCCAGAAGGAAGCTTATTTGGATATTAAGTTTTAAAACAAAAGGGGTGGGGATGAAAATCAATCCATGACTATTTGGTGCAAATGTTTCATTTATCAATCAACTTGTGTCTCCATCAGTTTACTGATTACTGATATAGCATTAATTATATTGCAAATAAAAACTGTCTTAAAAGTACAATCTAGGGGCACCTGGGTGACTCTGTGCGTTAAGCCTCCTACTTTGGCTCAGGTCGTGATCTCACGGTCCGTGATTTCAAGCCCCACATCAGGCTCTGTTTTGACAGCTCAGAGCCTGGAGTCTGTTTCAGATTCTGTGTCTCCCTCTCTTTCTGCTCCTCCCTCCCTCATGCTCTGTCTCTCTTGCTCTCAAAAATAAAATAAAACCTAAAAAAATTTTTTAAAGTACAATCTATGTAACATTTGTACATATATCTTGCAATTTTACAAGAAGGTACATACTTAAATTCAGTCCTCAAAGCAACAGACTAGTTATGTTGAAAATGAAATAAAATATTTAATTTACAGTTGATTTCATGTGAACCAGTTGGTTTAAATGTAGAATAAGTTGTAATGGTATTTTTTTAAATTTACTATTTTAGCAATAGATTTTAATAAATTGTTTTTCTCAACTGTAATTCCAAATTTATAAAAAGAGGGACGTGAGATATTTATTAAGTCCTAGAAGCAACAAAATTAAAATATGTGTGAAAAAACTAGAAAAATAATGTATCAATGTAGGGCAGAAGTATACCTCAATGAGTAAAAACACAAGTTTTCAAGTCATCCATCCTGTTGCTACAGAAGGGACTTGGTAAAATAACTTATCCACATCCAGTGTCTGCATTCTCCCTGGCAAAATGAGCATGCTGTCTTCCTCTGCAAGTTTTTAAATGACTAATGAAATAATAACGAATGCAGCATTCTTAGTGTTCAGTGATGTTAAATCTTACTACTTTACATATTTTGTAAAATCCATGGATTACTAATCAATCACAAATGTTCACAAGTTATGAAGGATAGAGGTGCTTTTATAAAGATACTAAAAGATAACTTTTCTGTGAGTGGACACAATCATGGAACATTCCCCAAAGGGAGAATGATCATAATCCCTGACAAATTACAAATGATTCTATAATATTTCACTGTAACCAACTGCTATAGACACTATCAGTCAATTATTTTAATTATGTCAACATTAAATATGTCATAGCATATAATTAAATATCTCTATAATGTGTAGTGAGACTTTTAATGAGAATGAAGTAAAAATAAAATTGAAGTTAAAATAGATTATTTGCTTTAAACCATGCAAATAAAAACACTTCCTGGAAATTAATATAAGCTAAAAAGAGGTAATTATTATTATAGTTAAGATTAGCTATCTCCCCTCAAGAGTTTCACGACTAAGAATGAATGCTTAACACACAAAACTATGATTACACACATATTCACCACACAGAGAGATACACACAGTACACATATTAATTACTGGGAACCTCTCTCTTTGCCTCATCTTACTTTCCTCAGTCAATTTTATGGACACCTATTTAAATATCATACAGCACAACTGTTGGTCATACTTTACATATAGTCTCCCTATAGGTTCATATAATTATTATCTTGTTAAAAAACTAAAATGATTACAATTATAACTACTTATAAATACCAACTTCATAACACTTTGTATGAGGAAAGCTTGATGGCTGTAAATTCTGTTAGAGTAAATAACATGATATGGCTAACAAAAAATTTCCAATTTCCTCTCCTGTCCCTTTGTTCTTGTCTTACATTTTATTTCTGTGTACATTATATTTTATTCTACATACATTATAAACTTGATACTATGCTGTTTATTCTGTTTTAAAAAGAGCTTGAAAATGAAAAAACCCACTTCTAAACGATAAAATAGTAATGTTTAAAGTGTAAATTTGAGGGGCACCTGGGTGGATTAGTTGGTTGAGTGTCAGACTCTTGATTTTTGCTCAGGTCGTGATCCCAGGGTGGTGAGGTCAAGTCCCCCATGATATGTGACATATGTATACTCATGAAACCATCACCAACTCACATAACAAAAATTTCCATCACCTGAAAAAGTTTCCTTGTGCTCCTTTGTGATCCATTCATTCCTCCACCTTCATCCCCAGGCAGTCATGTATTTGTTTTCTTTCCTCATAGATTAATTCACACTTGCTCAAATTTTATATGAAGTTATATTATATATACTCTTTTCTGTCTAGCTTTTTTTTTTTACTCAGAATTCTCTCTCTCTCTGTCTCCCCCCAACCCCAGTCATCCATGTTCTTGAATGTAAGAATAGGCTCACCCCCTAGGACTATGGTACCCATAAGTTTCTGACTCACTTTGTAGTCCATACTCATCCTTCCATGATTCATAAAAATTACTAGTGTTCTTACCAGCTTATGCTTCCAGTGGTTTCTGCTCTAGGTAAGCAGATCTTGTCATGACTTGACTTGCCCATCTTTCCAGGTGTCAGAGTGGTCTTTTGCTCTGTGACCTCAATTCTCTATAGTGATTCCAAGAAAAGTTGTTGGTTTTCAGTTTGTTCTTGTTTATATATATATATATAATATATATATACACACACACATATATATATATATATATATATATATCATGAGTAATATATATATGAACAAGAGTAAAGATCTCTAGGCTCTCTATGTGTCAGAGCTGAACATGAAATCCCTTTATTATATATCATTATTTTTCCCTTTCTCCTGGGTTATTTCCATTAACATACAAATATGCTCTTGATTCTACAATTTAATAAACCTTTCTCCTGACCCATTTTGTTCTACCCTTCTGTGTTAGTTTCCTAGGGCTTACTTAATAACTACAGGACTGAGTCACTTAAAACAATAAAAATTTATTTCTCACAGTGTTGGAGATGGAAGTTCAAAATCCATCTTCAGGGCTATAATGGCACTGAAGTCTCTAGGGAAGGATGTGTTCCACCCTTCTCACCTGTCTAGTGGGAATTTAAGATGGACCTGCCCCTTTGGAAAACAGCTGGATAGTTTATTAAAAAGTTGAACAAAAATTTGCCACATGACTAAGGAATTTTCTCCTAAGTTTCTACTCAAGGGAAAAAAAACATTTCATACAAAGACTCAGGCATAAATATTTATAGAAACATTATTCATATAGTAAAAAAATAGAAAAAAACCCATTTATCAAATGGTGAATAAGCCAAATGTGGGATACTCATACTATAAAAAGAATGAAGAATGAAATAATTACACATGCAATGACACTGATGAAACCTGAGGACTTATCCTAATGAAAGAAGTCAGATAAGATATACTATAGTATATAATAGTAAGACATATATATGTTATATGACATATGTATGTCATAATATATGATTTCTACAAAAAGAAATCCTATAGAGACAAAAAGATTTGTGGTTGCCTTGGCAAGATGATAGGAAAAGGAAATGGCTACCTATAGGCTCAATAACTCTTTTTTGAGGTCACAAATTATTCTAAAATTGGATTTTTTGATGTTTGGACAAAACTGTAGATTTACTAAAAGTTGTTCAATTGCACTTTTAAAAATGATTGAATTTTAGTATAAAATTTACCTCAGTAAAGTAATTAGAAAGAAAAAAAAACTAGGGGCGCCTGGGTGGCTTAGTCAGTTGAGCATCTGGCTCTTGATTTTGGCTCAGGTCATGATCTCATGGTTTGTGAGACTGAGCCCGATGTCCACTCTGCACTGACAGCATGGAGCCTGCTTTGGATTCTCTGTCTCCCTCTCTGTGCCTCTCCTCCATTCATGCCTGCAATCTCTCTTTCTTTCTCTCTCTCTTCCAAAATTAATAAAGTTTCAAAAGAGGAAGAAGATGAAGACAAGAGGAAGAAAAGAGGGAGAAGAGGAAGGAGAAAGAAGGAGGAGGAAGAAAGCATGGAGGTTGGAGGAGGAGGGGGAAAGGGGAAGGAGCAGGAGGAAACCAGCATCTGGCCTCTGCTTTTCAACTAACAGACCTGCATGATTCATCTTCTGATTTCTTTTGAATATTTATTGTCTTCTGATATAGTTCATGATTTGTGATTTATTATATTTATTTGTCCATCAAAATTTAAATGGAAAGGATATTCATTAGTTTTGGTCTATATTCTAAGTCAAGGAAAGTGTTATCACATCAATCAATATTTTAATGAACAAATACATGAATACATGTGAGCACATGTATTTGATAAGACAAGACTGCTATATTTCAGGTAATATCTATGCATTCTTAAATGTTTCCCAGGAATTTCTAACAAGTGCATAATTAGCAGAATTCATCCTTGACTTTTTTTCTAGAATAAACTCTTATTGATAATGTACTGAGCATTAACAACATGATATTTCTTAGAATAAAATTGTTTTCTAAATAAAAAAAGTAATTTTAGTTTTCAAGAGCAGTAGGTGACATGTTCAGTATTCATACTACCTTTAACTTAGAAATGAAAACTTATTTTCCCAAAGGACTGCCTTTATATAAAGTATCTTTTTATAAAAAATATAATTTTTTTATATACTTAGATATTAACACAGAAGTGGTGATGTTAAACAATACATTTTATAGCTCTAAAATGTACTGGGATCATGATTTCATAAGAAGAAAATTAGTTATGTAGGTAACATTATTGTATAATTTCCCACAGGATTTCTACAATAGAGTTTGTTTTATTAAATCCTAAAATAAGTCACCTACATTCACTTTAGATACAAAGTAATGTTGAATAAAACAATATCATATGGCAGTTCACAGTATGAGCAGAGACATGTGTTTATATTAGTGTGAATAGTTATGAACTAAGGTGCTCAAATGGCTTTCCCAGCAAAACACTGTCTCCTAATTTATTTTTGTAGCCAATGGAAACCTCATTTTTCATGTTTGGGTAGTTTGCATTCAAATGTACCAATAACTTCAAATGCAATGACTTCTACCCAGCATGTTTTATTGTAGAACATGAAGATGGAATTGCTAATGGTCTCTTGAGGGGCAGTCATCTTCTCTATCAAGAGTTTTATTTTATTATATTTTGCATTTAATATGTAAATTGGCATTCGTTTCTTTTGAGCAAAATTTAATGAATCTGAAGCTAATGAGAGTTTAATATAATACCCAACATGTAAAGGTGAAAAAGAAAATATGGAAGTTTGGTCTAGGAATCTTAGAATTCTGCCAGTTCTATGTGGGGTGCTGGATCTGAAGCTTTTCTTGAAGGATT
The DNA here is from genome assembly GCF_003009895.1 of Hyaena hyaena. Taxonomy (NCBI): domain Eukaryota; kingdom Metazoa; phylum Chordata; class Mammalia; order Carnivora; family Hyaenidae; genus Hyaena; species Hyaena hyaena. The sequence goes on along the minus strand of NW_024082079.1, from coordinate 97,404 downwards.
TTTTTTTCAAGAAAGGAAAAAAGAAACTCCATCTATTAAAATATTTGGATTATTAGGCGTGCCTGGGTGGCTCAGTCAATCAAGCGTCTGACTTCGGCTCAGGTCATGATCTCTCAGATTTGTGGATTCAAGCCCCATGTTGGGTTCTGTGCTGACAGCTCAGAGCCTGGAGCCTGCTTCAGTCTCTCCGCCCCTCCCCTGCTCATGCTCTGTCTCTTACTCTCAAAAAAAAATAAACATCAAAAATTTAAAAAATATATTTGGATTACTAAAACTTAATAGAGAGAACATTTTCTATGAATAAGATATTTGTGACAATAGCTGTTTCACTGATTAAATATAACAATAGAAGCCAAGACAGGTATTATATTTCCAGACATGCAATTTTATTTCATATTTCATAAAGCAGAAATTGTAATTTTACATGAATATTTCTATTTACTTTTATGCACAAAACCGAAAATAAAATATTGTCAACTCTATAAACATGTAACATTTATATCAAATGCTATTTGGTCACATAAAAATTCCAATTTAAGTAGTTATAAATATTTTAAAAATATAACTGAGTTATTTTGTCTAAAATGTATAAAAACTGTTTTCTATTCATTTAATTATGCTTATAAACGTGCTACTCTTGCTCTCTATGTTAAGGAAGTAGACTTATTAAAACCAATTGTAACAGACTTATCACTACTGTAGTAGAAGCATAATAAAGAAGTGAGATAGAAATGAGATACTTGTGTCTCAATATACAAAAGCTAGTATTAATTTTAAGGATAAAAGTAATATAATGAAATGCAGCTGGTCAAGTAAATATCTATTGTTATTGTTCTTATTATAAAGCATATATAGAGCACTTATTCTGACAGATGCAGTCCTTAGTACTATACGTATTTTATTACATTTAATATAACAAGTTTATGAGAAAATGAGAACTTTTTAATTAAGTTTATTTTAATTCTAGTATAGTTAACATACAGTGTTATATTAGTTTCAGAGGTACAGTATAGTGATTCAACAGCTCCATACATTATTCAGTGCTTGTCATAAGTGTACCCTTAATCCCCTTTACCTATTTCACCCATCCCCCCCACCTACCTCCCCTCTGAGTGAAATCATATTCTACTTGTTTTTTTCTGACTTACTTCACTTAGCATTATATACTCTAGTTCCATCCAAGTTCTTGAAAATGGCAAGATTTCATTCTTTTTTATGGCTGAATCCTATTCCATTGTATATACATCCACTATTTCTTCTATATCCATTCATCTATTGACGAACTTGGTTAAACAACTTCGGTGGCTTCCCTATCTTGGCTATTGTAAATAATGCCGTGATAAACATAGGGGTGCATGTATCCTTTCAAATTACTGTTTTTGTATTCTTTGAGTAAATCACCCAATAGTGCGATGACTGCATCGAAGGGTAGTTCTATTTTTAATTTTTTGAGGAACTTCCATACTATTTTCCCTGGTGACTGCACCAATTTGCATTCCCACCAACTGTGCAAGAGGGTTCTTTTTTCTCCACATCCTTGCCAACATTTGTTTTCTTGTGTTTTTTATTTTAGCTACGCTGACAGGAGTGAGGCGATATCTCAGTGTGGTGTTGATTTGCATTTCTCTGATAATGAGTGATGTTGAGCATCTTTTCCTGTGTCTGTTGGCCATCTGCTAGTCCTCTTTGGAGAAATGTCTATTCCTGTTTTCTGTTCATTTTTTAATTGGATTTTTTTGAGGGGGTTGAATTGTGTAAGTCTTTTTATGTTTTGGATACAAACCTTTTATCAGATATCATTTACAAATATCTTCTCCCATTCAGTAGGTTGTCTTTTAGTTTTGTTGATTGTTTCCTTTGCTGTGCAGAAGTGTTTTATTTTGATAAAGTCCCAATAGTTTATTTTTGCTTTTATTTTTCTTGCCTCAGGAGACATATCTAGCAAAATGTTTCTATAGCTGATGTCTGAGACATTACTGCCTCTGCTCTCTATTAGGAATTTTATGGATTTAGGTCTCACATTTAAGTATTTAATTCATTTTGAGTTTATTTTTGCATATGGTTAAAGAAAGCAATCCAGTTTCATTCTTTAACATGTTGCCATCCAGTTTTCCCAACAACATTTGTTTAAAAGACTATTTTTTTTATTGTGTATTCTTTCTACCTTTGTTGAAAGTTAACTGACCATATAATGGTGGGTTAATTTATCGGATTTCTATTTTGTTTCATTGATCTATGTGTCTATTTTTGTACCAGTACCAAACTGTTTTGATCACTTTAATTTTGTAATGTAAATTGAAGCCTGGAATTATGATACCTCCAGTTTTGTTTTTCTTTTTCAAGATTGCTTTGGCTATTTGGGGTCTTCTGTGGTTCCATACAAATTTTAGGACTCTTTGTTCTGGTTCTGTGAAAAATACTGTTGTATTTTGGCATGGGTTGCAATAAATCTGTAGATTATATTGGGTTATATTGGCATTTTAATAATACTTTTTTTCCAATCCAAAAGCATGGGATGTTTTTCCATTTCTTTCTATCATCTTCAATTTTTTTAATTAATGTTTTAAAGCTTTCAGAGTATAAGACTTTTACATCTCTAGTTATTTCTTAAATATTTTATTCTTTTTGGTTCAGTTGTAAATGGGATTGTTTTCTTAATTTTTTTTTATTCTTTATTATTAGTTAATAGGAAAGCAACAGATTCTGTACATTGACTTTGTATTCTGCAACTTTACTGAATTCATTTATAATAAATATAATAAAATGCTTTTAGAAATACACCATTTTGGGCCACCTGATTGGCTCAGTCTGTTAAGTGTCCAACTTCAGCCCCAGTCATGATCTTTGCAGTTCATGAGTTTTAGCCCCACATCGGGCTCTGTGCTGAGAGCTCAGAGCCTGGAGCCTGCTTGGGATTCTGTCTTCCTCTCTCTGCCCCTCCCCTGCTCAGACCCTCTTTCTTTCAAAAATAAATAAACCTTTTAAAACACACCATTTTATCTCACATTTTGTTTACTAATATAACATAAATGTATAAAGAGCTTATTGATACAAAGATTTAAAAGTCAGTTTTAAATTTGTAGATTTGAAGTATTGTAATTGAATAAGGGGTGAGAATAAACACAATCATCTTGAAAATGTGTTCTTATTGAAAGCAGTCTTAAATAACAGGACACTTAAAACTCACAAAGGATTTTAGTTAAAGATGCTTTTTATTGGTTTAATCACATTTTTATCACTTTTTGATGTTGCTCTTTTTGTCTTCTATGTCTCACATCCTGCCTTTGTAATTCCTGCATCCGATAATCATAGCTGGTGAACATGTCAACAGTTGTAACATAAAATTCTCACATTTTTGCCAGAGGTAAGAGCATTTAGCTAAATAGGCACTGTTGGCACAAAAGACAATATCTTTAATGGTTTCCACACTAAGCTCTAGGTCTAAATGAGTCTTTATAATTCTCCAGTGTGTTCTTAAATTGGTGAAGATCATATGAGCTTTACACTTAGACTATCCCAAGGGCTAATGAATACAAAGCTTAGTAATTGTAAGATGGGTAACAAAAGGCACTGTAACTATTCCTGTTTCCTTACATTTTACCAAGATATAATTATATTTAAATCACCAAATAATTATCGAGCTCTTGTTGCAATCATAGATTTATCACATTTAGAAAGCCATGAATCCTACAGTGAAAAATGCCCCTTATGACTTTGGGGCACTTGGGGGGCTCAGTCAGTTAAGCATCCAACTTTGGCTCAGGTCATGATCTCACAGTCCTTGGATACAAGTTCTGCATCGGGCTGTGTACTGACAGCTCAGAGCCTGGAGCTTGCATTGGATTCTGTATCTCCTTTCTCTCTGCTTTTTCCCTGCTTGTATCTGTCTGTCTGTCTGTCTCTCTCTCTCTCTCTCTCTTTAATTTTTAGCATTTATTTGTTTTTGCGAGAGAGAGACCGAGCACGAGCAGGGGATAGGCAGAGAGAAGAGGGAGTCACAGAATCTGAAGCAGTTTCCAGGCTCTGAGCTATTAGCTCATAGTCCCCCGTGGGGCTCAAACCCACGACTGTGAGATATGACCTGAGCCAAAGTTGGATGCTTAACCAACTGAGCCACCCAGTCGCCCCTGTCTCTCTTTGAGAAATAGATATTTAAAAATTTTCAAAAAAAGAAAAATCTTGTGACTTTCAAAAACATACACAAAAATGTACACAAATATTTAAATGAAATATACAAATAAAAACAGGAAAATAAATTTTAAAAACTTTATGGTAATTAATTCATGTAATAGTTTCATATAGTAGCTTTAGCGATTCTCAGTACAATTGAGAATTTTCAATTTTGCCTTTTAGTTGATAATGTCAGTATGTTCATTTTAATACTCTTGTTCTTTTTTCTTTTAAGTTTATTTATTTATTTAGAGACAAGCAGAGGCAGCACAAATGAGGGAGGGGCAGAGATAGAAAGAGGGAGAATCCCAAGCAGGCTCTGCACTCAGAACACAGAGCCCAAGATGGGGCTCAAACTCAAGAACTCAAGAAATTATAATATAATGACCTACGCCAAAACCAAGGGTCTAGTCACTTAACCAGTTGAGCCACCCAGGCACCTGAATACTCTTGTTCTTAAGTGTGAGTTTAACTGGAAAGAAAAACTGAATTACTTGAGTGTTTTCCACTTAGACACGTGGAAAATTAAGAAACATAGCTTTCCATCTATAAAGAAGCAGGACATTTTTTTTCTAATTACTTTTCTACTGATAAATATTTATTTAAACAATTATTTAATTTCGTCTAGGTTCCTGTCAGAGTATTTAAAGTTGATTTTCAGTAGTTTTATTAGTAAACATTGTTCTTGATTTACAACTTGTAGGGTTTGATATTTTAAAAATCTAAAACTTCATGTCAATACATCCAGCTTGCAGTTGCGTATGCTAAGAATAAATAGACTTTATTATCTGTTATCAAAAGGAAAAGCACAACATAATATAGTCTTATTTTGATTTTAATGATTAGTCAGTATGTTTGCAGAATTTCAATTGTCATTGTGTTAAGTCAGAACAAAGTTGGTGCATGTTAATTAACTCTATTATAATGAATAGATAATATAAAGATATTAATAATTGACAACTGTTGACTAGCAGCAGAGTGATAGGCTTGCAGTGAAACTTCCAAAAGGATTACAAAAATCTAACAATGGCATCAGCATTTTTAAATGTGATTTGAGTTAATATTGACTAATAGTAAAAATGAGAAAATTAGGCAACTCTAAATATTGTCAGAATGGAGTTGGTAAAAACAGATAACTATTCTGGTACTAGAATCTATGGTTATTTAACACATTTTCCATTATCTGTCCCCAGTTTTGCTCTTTCAAATTTATCTTTTTAATCTGTTTCTCAGCAAAACTTCATTTACTCATTTTTTCCTACCTGATGGGAACACATTCTAATTTAGCAGAATATTTGAGAATATAAGAGAAATATATTTTGCCCTTTATTACTAATTAAACCTCAGAATTAGTTGCAATTTGTTAAAAAAGTGAGAATTGGTATATTTGAGGGATATAGTAAATACAAGGCTTTAAAAAGATTAGGCTTATGTAAGCTTTATAAGAAGAACTAATTAAAATTAGCCACCTAAGGGATATTTCTCTTAAATAAGTTTTAAGTGCATAGACTATATGCATTGCACATATTTCTCAAACTTTGATATTTTTCTTTATATATTACTTATATTTTTTCTTTTGTTTGGCTCATGGACATGACTTTTTACAAATAATTTTTAAATTCCTAATTGTCTCTGGAATTTTGAGGCATAGGAAAAGTTTCCTCCTCTTGAATATCTTTGAAAATTTCTTAATAAAAACTTAAAAAGACTATTCCTATTTGAAAATAACAGCTAATACTTCTGAAAAATTCCTATGTGCCAACCTCAACACTAAATCCTTTACTTGGATTATCACAAACATTCCTTATAGAGCATCATAAAATGAATTCTTTTATGGTTCCCTTTTACATGAGAAGAAAGAAACCTTAAAGATTTCATTTACTCCACAAACCATTTTACTAACACTTACAGAATTCGAATCTAGAATCCCATGTCTGTTTCCAAAGCTCCCATGCATAACCATGCTATATTGCCTGATTGCACCTAAAAAAAAAGGACCTCTAGTAAACTAGCTTTGCCTGTTTATCCACTTGACCTCTCTTGAATTGAGAGCAGTGTGTTAGATTCTCTAATCATCAGTGTATTTTATAGGACTCCTTTATCTCCTCTTTTCTGCTTTATTTCCTAATTTTCTGCTTTATGTAAATAGTTATTTAGTGCATACATAGTCATAACTATTATATTTTCATTGTGTATTGTGAATTTTAGTGTAGCGTCTTTCTCTGGTTGGTAGAGACCCAATCCCTGCTTTCCTGTTATTTACATTTTCTGGTATATTCTGCTCAAGCCTCCTTTCATTTTTTTTTTGAATCATTATACTAGTCCTCTCTCTTTTTTAGTTATTGGTTATTACCTTATGAAAGTCTTGCTATGTCTTGAATCTTAGTGGAGGAAAACCTTTGGTAACCATATAATTATCTATTATTTTTCAAAAGTTAAGTTTTCAATTTCTTTTTTCTTTTTTAATTCTCTCAGTTCCTGGTTGTCATTCCAATGTGATGTTTCCAAAAGCCATTTGTGAAGACAACGAATGTATTTTTAGATAAAATAAGTTCCTTGAGTGATATATACTTACATAGTGTTATCAGCACAAAAGCAAATACTTGCTTCTAAGCTACAGCATACTGAATAGTTTTCATATTATTGTTCATGGCTTTCAAAAAACTGACACATGTATTTCAAACAACCCCTAGGACCAATCTCTGAAATTTTAGTGCGCTCATAATAGAGTTTTCAAATGTCATTGTGCTAAATACACCATGTCATGAAGCATGCCAATTGAGTACACCAAATAAAGGTATAAAAATAACCTACAATTTTTAAATGACAATAATTTTGATCAATTCTAACTAAATAAGATTATATTTCACTGAATGCTCATTCAAATCTAGTCAATATATATGATGTCTAAATTTGTCACGGGCCATAAGAAAGTACATTTATATCACTAGATTACAGATAAATTTTATTGAGAATGTATTTTTCATTAACATAGCAGTTTTGCATTTTTCTCTGTGTATTACATTCGCATGCCTTTTCTGTAGTTGCCTTTACTTATATTAAATTCAGCAGCCAAGATAAGGATGAGGTAGGAATGGGAAGAAGAGTATCAAAAATTTAGTTTTTACAGTCTTCTTTTTGTCCCTAGTGTTTGATGTGATAGACAATAGATTTAATTATAAAAGCATCACTAAAGCTAATTTAAACAAAGAAAATCCACTGTTATTGCATATTAATCATAAACAGATTGAATAGATGAATGAATTTTCATCTTGGAGGGTAAACTCTCCCCATATGGTTAGATTGCTCTTAATATTACAAAGCTAAAGGTAATATGTCTAAAGATTAGCTTGCCAAAAGTGACATTAGCCAATTTATACTTGGTAAGGACTTCTGCCACATCCATAGAAAGTAATGTATTTACAAATGTTCTTATTGATCTACAAATTCACCAGCCCAGCAAGTGAAAATTCACCTTAGGGCTAATAACGAACACCTAGCTTTTGGCTATCAGTAGAAATAGACATCTATGTACTCAGCTTTTACCTTTTAAAACAAATTATCATTCATCAAAGTCATACACTAAAAATATAAATGCCTTTATAGCATCCTAATGAATTTCATAGAACATGACAATGTATTCATCTACATAAAACTTACGGTTTATTTCATTTTTCTATCATTTATAAATCTTATGTAACTATTTTGATATTCAAATTGTTTGAAGACCTATTTACTTTTAACATTTATAGAGATCTTATAATTCATGTAAACAAATGGCAAATTTTAAATAGCCAGACGTGGACTGTAACTTCTTCCATATGTCAAGGTATTTTTTTCCTTGTTTTAAATTAGCTTGTTAAATTATATTGCATTTTAGGCAGAGAGAAAATCAGAAAAGCTAATAGTGAGAGAAATTCTAAGCTCTGTGTGATGAAGTAAAGAAATAGATGTAAAGATAAGTGGAGACATATACGAATTGAGCTAGGTATAAGAGCTGAGTAATCCAAACAATACATTTCTTTTTGTAAACATTAAAGAAAGCTCAACAACATCCATACCACCAGGAAAAGATAAGTGAAGTTTTCAACTAAATATTGAGGTTTCCATGACTGAGTCAGTTAAGTTCTTAGGTCTTCAGTCTCCAAACACGAAGAAAAAAAGAAATTTCAAGCTAGAATGAATTGCTGAAATAAATACAAAGAATAAGATAAAAGACAATCAACTTCCAAATGTTGGAGACCAGGACTTTCATAGTATCAAAAGAATATCTAAGAATGATTAGGTTGGTTTATGTAATCTGTATTTATAAACACAGAATAGCAGTTCTATTTTGTTTCATTGATCTATATGTCTATTTTTGTGCCAATACCAAACTGTTTTTGATCATTTTAATTTTGTAATGTAAATTGAAGCCTGGAATTATGATACCTCCAATTTTGTGAAACAGAGATACTGGAATCAAGTGATTTAGTAAAAAAATAACCTATAGGGTGTTGGGATGCAAAGAAAAAAATAAACTTTATACATATTAAAATGAGTGATGATAGACCCAGAATTATCAATTCCTACTAACAAAAATTTTTGCAATAGTTCATAATTATTTTTTGTACTAAAATTGTTCATTTTTAATTCTTCCACAACCATTTCCCACAGTAGTTTGAAAATTTTTAAAGTCATTCTGGTTATAATATAATAAATATTTTAAGATTATTCAGCACTATAGAAGCCAATGTGTAATGGCATGTGAGAAAATTTCTTACCACTTCTTTACAAGAAATGAAATGAAAAGATTGATTAAAACAAAGTAAATGGGAAAAACTACACCAAAACCCTTTAGATCCTGTTTATTAGAATGTGAAATATTAAGAAGCATATTCCTAGCAATTTCCCGACCTTGCATATATAAAATATTACCACATAATAAATAAATATACTATCAACAAAGTGAGGGAATGGGGTTTATGCTTGAAAGGCACTCAGTAATAGTGGCCATCATCTACTTTGTTCAAAACAATATTTTGAAAACAGTTGGAAGAAAAAAATAACTTTTATCTCACCTCTAAGTGACTGCGTCAACTAAAACTTACAGTCACAGGGTTTTATAAATCATACTTTCCCTGCCAGTAGTACCAATTAATTAGCTTGCTGCTCTACATTATAGCAAATAAATATTCAAATTTTCTATTACTTCTAAAAGACAAGGAAATATTTTTGAGAACATATGGCATTGCATAAACTTTAGTTATAAATCTATATAGAGATCTACATCAGTATTCACAAGAAAGCAACTTACTATTACCACCAAATAGATACTGAGAATAAAATATAATACTTATCTTCTAAAGAATGCAAATTATTAATGACAACACCAATATAAGTTTCTTTTTAACAATTTAGCTTTTGGGGAACCTGGGTGGCTCAGTCACTTGAGGGTCTGACTTCCGCTCAGGTCATGATCTCACTTCGTCTGTGAGTTCAAGCCCCACATCGGGCTCTGTGTTGACAGCTCAGAGCCCGGAGCCTGCTTTAGATTCTCCCACTCTTTCTGCCCCTCCCCCATTCACACTCTTTCTCTCTAGGTCTCTCAAAAATGAATGGTCTCTCAAAAATGAATAAACATTAAAAAAATTTAAAAAAAAAACAATTTAGCTTTTGAATGGAGCTCTGCCCTTTAAAAATATTCCATCAAGTCTGTAATATCACATATCTAAGCATATTTATTTTCAATACAGTCTTTGGGATATTAAAGATATGATTATATAAATAAGACTAAGCTATACTTAATAAAAGGTAGGATTTTTAATATATCAATGTATGTCTAAATATGTATTTCTTTTAAGGTAGCTCTAGGTAGCATTATTAATAAATAGGAACAATAACGAACAAATATAGGTGTTTACTGTATTCTAAGTACAGACTAACTTCTTAAAGAATCATCTCTTGATAAATACGTGTCATGTTTCCTTTCTTCACAAGTATCACAATCTATTCTCTCTTTTATACTGTGTATTTTGTAATCTGTTTATTTTACGATGCTTTTAAAATACACGGAATCATTTTTAATCAATTGTGCATTTTTCAACTTCATGTAACTCTGAGACACCACTGAATGCCACTCATTTTTTCCCCTTGTCTGAAATGCAGGGAAGCCATCTAGTGTTTACAGGGATAAATTTTCATCTTCCAAAATTATTCAATGAGAGGATTGTGGTAGTCATCCTTCCAGTTTTATACTCTACCTTGTCTCTTCTGTGTGAAATTCGTAAATTTAACTTTTGGTCACAGTTTGGTCTGGCAATTCAAAAGTAAATAAAAATTACTTTGTCAGCTAATCATCTGGATGTTTTAAGAAGTAAATATGCAGGTTAATGTCATTTTTAAATTTGTTAATGTTTTTATCATTTTTTAAATATAAATTATTGCCCAGTTATCTAACATGCAGTGTATACAGTGTGCTCTTGGCTTTGGGTTTAGATTCCCACAATTCATCACTTACATACAACAGACACCCAATCCTCATCCCAACAAGTGTCCTCCTCAATGCCCATCACCCAGTTTCCCCTTTCCCCCCACCCCCATCAACCCTCAGTTTGTTCTCTGTATTTAAGAGTCTTTTATGGGTTTGCCTCCCTCTCTGAAAATAGTTCCCTCCGCCCCTTCTTCCATGGTCTTCTGTTAAGTTTCTCAATTCCACATGCGAGTGAAAACATATGATATCTGTCTTTCTCTGACTCACTTCATGTAGCATAATACCCTCCAGCTCCATTTGTATTGTTGCAATTGGCAGGATTTTCTTCTTCCTCATTGCCAGGTAGCATTCCGTTGTATAGATGAACCACATCTTCTTGATCCATTCATCAGTTGATGCACATTTGGACTCTTTCCATGATTTGACTATTGTTGAAAGCACTGCTATAAACATTGGGGAACAAGTGCCCCTATGAATCGGCACTTCTGCATCCTTTTGATAAATTCCTTGTGCTATTGCTGGATTTTGAGGAAACTCCACACTGTTTTCCAGAGCAGCCTCACCAGTTTGCATTCCTACCAACAGTCCAAGAGGGTTCCTGTTTCTCCACATCCTTGCCAACACCTTTTATTTCCCGAGTTGTTATTTTTCACCACTCTGACCCATGGGAGCTCAGTGTAGTTTTGAATTTATGTCTCAGGAAACCATCAAAACCCTAGAGGAGAAAACAGGCAACAATATGTTTGATCTCAAACACAGCAACTTTTGCTTGACACATCTCCCAAGGCAAGAGAAATAAAAGCAAAAATAAACTATTGGGATCTCATCAGTATTAAAAAAAAAAAAAAAAACCTTCTACACAGCAAAGGAAACAATCAATAAAACTAAAAGGCAACCAACAGAATGGGAGAAGATATTTGCAAATGACATATCAGATAAAGGGTTAGTATTCAAAATCTATAAAGAAGTTACTCAAGCCCAAAGACAAATAATACAGTGAAGAAATGGGCAGAAGACATGAGGAGACACTTCTCCAAAGAAGACCTCCAGATGGCCAACAGACACATGAAAAGATTCTCAACATCACTCAGCATCAAGGAAATACAAACCAAAACAGCCCAATGCCATTTTAACAGAGACAATATATAGGATTAATATTATGTCTTCAAATGTGTATTCCAATATTTTTCTACTTTTAGAAATGTTTCACAAAATGGGACGTCTAGGTGGCTTAGTCGGTTAAGTGTCCGACTCTCGCTTAGGTCATGATCTAACGGTTCGTGGGTTCAAGCCCCGCATCGGGCTCTGTGCTGACTGCCAGCTCAGAGCCTGGAGCCTATTTCAGAGTCTGTATCTCCCTCTCTCTCTGACCCTCCCCTGCTCACGCTGTCTCTCTCTCTCTCTCTCTTAGAAATAAATAAAAATATTAAAAAAAAATGTTTCACAAATCTATCAAAATAATGACTTATAAACTATGAAACTATGAAATTTCTAACTTATTAAAAAATAAGTTAATTATATTAATATTTTACCTAAAAACAAAAGCAAGCAAACAAACAAAAAACTATATTCTGAAATTCCTAAGCGAATACTGTGTACACTGAAGCTGAAAGTTCCTGGTCAGTTCCTTTCATAGAGGATGACTGTGGTCCAGGAAAAGGCAATGCCAGATGATACCTAAGATTTCTTGAGTCACAGATCTGGGTTCCTTTCACATCAAAGCTTTAGCTATGATATTGCAAAAAACAAAACAAACAAACAACCACGAGGCCTTTCACTTTGTAACTGAATATTTCATTATGTAATTTCCCCCTAGTTTAGTGATCAATAACAATTGTAGATTTGAAAAACTTTGTAGTTTGGATTGTACTATTTCGAACTATTTTAAATTTCTCCAGTACAGAAATCAACTCTAACTTTATTCTTATCATTTTCCTCTTCTTCTTACCACTGTCCTTGAACAGAGACAACTTATTTGCACAATCTATTTAAAACAAAAGAAAACAGATGGTTTGAGAAGACTGAATTCTCAAACCACTAATTATAAAGAGTCAAGTGGCCATCACTTTTGTGGTAGTCATTGAAATACTCATTTTCCAATTTTGAGCATTAAGAAACTATTAAAGAAAATACAAAATGATTTCTATGATATTTGTGTTAATTAATATTTTTCCATGTGTTTGCTAAGTAACTGCCATGGCTCAATTGCTCATCTGACATCTGTCCAGAGGAATTCTGTCCATCTGTTTGAATCTATTTTAAAGAGAATCATTTAAGAAAATGAACATATAATAACATATGGTAACTAAATTCAGTATGGATTTTTCATTGCATTGATCAACTTAGGGAAATTCTCTTATGCAAATACAAATGCTCACAAGACTTCCAGCATGGCTTGTTCAGGAGAGGGGAAGGGAACCAGGGTCCTTAGTCAGTGTGAGCTGTATGCACTACCCTCAGTCTTCCTGAATGGCCTAGGATTGGACCATATATATGTTGCTTGCTTGCCTTGAAGAATAGAAAGGATTTTGTTTACTGATTTTTGTAGTGCTTTGAAGTTTACTGTTTAAGCTGGTATTTATTTTTACATTTAACAGATACAAACTCATTGGAAAGGTAGAAGACTGATTCTCTGAATTTAATAGGCTAAAAATGCTAGAGTCCTGCACAGGGAGAAAAACGATAAACACGATCTTGTAATCCAGTATCTAGTGCCCAAGCTTGTTTGACTTTCCTTTATGGCCCAAGAATGACTTTGGTTGAAAACTAAACAACACAGTGTTAGGGTATTTTATAATTCATATTGGAACATTTTTGTATCATTGAAATTTCAATAGACATGCTTGAGTCTTTTTGAGAATGTAAGACCATAAAAACAGGAGAATTATGTGCATTATTGACCACTGGATATTCAGCTCTTGACACAAAATATAGTTACATTTGATTTATTGATTCCTTTGGCCCCCACCCTAGTTGTCCCATTTCCATTTTTGTAAAGTAAACTACTGATTGATGCAAGATTGCATAGTAGAACTTCAGCATCACACTTTTTGAAATACTTTAATCTGTTTTAAACTCTTAAATGTTGAAATCACTAAATAGCTCTTTTATTAAAGTGATGATTGACATAATATTTTCATAAATCCAGAGAGAGAGAGAAGGAGGGAGAGACAAAGGTTTAATTGGTATCTTGGAACCAAATTGGTCCAAAATAATGTTCAAAATAAGTACCTATACTTGGAGCAAATTAAATAGTGAGGCAACTGACGCAAAAATGTCTACTCTATAATACTGCTAAATAAAATTTCTCAAACAGAAAAACTGAAACTTAATATTGTATCACTGTTAAAAGTTCAATACCTTTAATCTCTTTGCTTTGGTCTTATCCTCATCTTCTCTCTTACATTTACCTTTGACTATGTATTTTCTTGTTAGTGTGGCTGTCATCTTTCTTTTAATGCGCTATCACTATCCTTAAAAATTTTTTTTTAATGTTTATTCATTTTTTTGAGTCAAAGAGACAGAGACAGTGTTGGGGGGGGCAGAGAATGAGGGAGACAGAATCTGAAGCAGGCTTCAGGTTCTGAGCTGTCAGCACAGAGTCCAGTGTGTGGCTTGAACTCACAATCTATGAGATCATGACCTGAGCTGAAGTTGATTGCTTAACCGAATGAGCCACCCAGGCACCCCTATCACTATCCTTTTTAAAATATTATCTATGTGAAACATTTTCTATATCTTTACTTTCAATATAAATGATTCAGTGAAAACTTAAATACCTCAAATTGTATGATGACAAGTTTCCCTATCCTTTCTGTCAAAAATATCCTCTGAAGCTCAATAAATATTACATATATATAATATTGATATATGTAATTTATTATAGTATATATATCATTATGAACCTTTCTCTAGCTTAAGGTAAGTCCGTCAGTAGAAAGACTTTACCTTATTTCATGGCATTTTCAATTATTTCAACTTAAATAAGGAATTGAGAAATACTTTTATAGCAGGTATATTTTTTATGGGAACACATTCATAATAAAGTTGCAAAAAGATAATGCATATGTAAGCCTATATATTGGGGAATATCTTTCATAATGTAGTTACAATTTCTTTCTTCTGGAGAGTAAATGGTAGCCTTGATTGTGGTTCAAATATAAATGTGTTTCACTTTCATAGTATTCCATGACCCAGAGATAATATTTTGTTAATCAGCATGATTTGGATATTAAATATCCTTATTGCTGTCTCTCTAAACTTACTAAATCAAGATGATAATAATCAGATACTGTCTCTGCAGAATCTTAGTTATTTTACAAATGAAGGGTATACTTAAAAAGAAGATACAGATGCCACCAGTAAATGAATAATAAATTAAAAGAAACAACAATGCTCCTTACTAAACTTTATCAAAGCATTTTAGTTTATTGTGTTCATTGTAGTATGAGTATGCAAAGCCCAGATATTTGGAGGAGGAGGGGTGATGCAGGCAGGGTCTGATAACCCAGAGGAAGTTACCACAGGTCCAGCCACAAGAGTCCTTGGCTTCATGCAGGATAGAAATCAAATGTGAGTGGGAGGAAATGAAATCAGAGTGTACTGAATAGTGTGTGTGACAGACAGAGATTCATAGATGGGGGTATCGGAAGACTCAGAAAGGAGAGAAGAATAAGTCTTGTTGTTGCTTGGGGCTTAAAGTTTTTATATGAGAAAAAGGTCTAGGGCTCTTGAATGCTGAGAACAAACTGAGGGCTGCTGGGGATGGAGGAGATGGGAAGGGAGGTGGTGGGCATGGAGGAGGGCACTTGTTGGGCTAAGCACACTGGGTGTTATATGGAAACCAACTTGACAATAAACTATTTAAGGAAAAAAGAAAGAAAAGGGTCTAGGGTACATGTTACTCCTGGAATCCAGGGTAGCATCCATTAAAGGTGAGTGTCAGGCGAAGAGTAGATGTTATTTTATAAACTACCGAAGGTAGGGGAATTGATGCCAGTGTCTGTGGAGGTTAGTTTGAAGGTGATGTCCTGACATATGTTCAGTATCTGGCTCTTCTTAGGTTTTGTCAAGTATTTGGGGCCTAGGACAAAACTCAGAGAATGATTAACTTTCTTGTTTTCTCCTTGAAGTGGGAACATAGATTCCTTGGGTTATTCTGAAGCAAACTATGAAACATGGGTAAATGGGGCCTAGCAGAAAAATAGCAGAGATGGAGCCTTTCTAAAATGGAATCTCTTTAGCTTCTCTACTTCAGCTGGAATAATAAAAGTCCAAGGCAATATAAAGATAGTGGGAGAAATATTTTGAAAATATATTTTTTTAGATTTTTTTAAATGTTTACTTATTTTTGAGAGAGACAGAGACAGAACATGAGTTGGGGAAAGGGCAGAGAGAAAGGGAGACAGAATTGGAAGCAGGCTCCAGGCTCTGATCTGTCAGCACAGAAACCGACAGGGGACTAAAATTCATGAACTATGAGATCATGACTTGGGCTGAAGTCGGTCATTCACTGACTGAGTCACCCAGGTGACCCAAAGTTTTTTAATGACACATATTTTCTTTTAATTTTCTAACCTTGCTTAACGACTAAAGAATGAAAAGTACAATATGCCACTGTCACCAACACACTTAAAAGACAAGAAATTGTGTCTATCAAAACAATTTTTTAATGTGTAGATGCTATGAAATGAACCAGCACTGGAATCGGTGGAAGGTGAAGCTGATAGATATATGCCACTTGGTTTTTGACACTGAAGTAGAGAAATGCAATAAAATCAATATTGAGGAATGACAAGAAAGCATAGTACTGACAAAGGCCAGGACCTCCTAAACAAATTTTCTTCAAAACCATAATTTAATTGTGTATTTTCTTCTGAAATTTTATTACATAATAATATTATCTTTATAAATCAATTATTTAAAAAGAGATTTCACTTTTCTATGTCTGTATCAGTGATTTTTTTCACACTGCTCTTACAAGTTACAAAAATAGTGTTATGAGCATCAAGGCATATTAGCTAATTAATTTCATGAAACACCATTAAGTAGCATAATTCAGTAGCCTGGAGACTTAATATTTGACTGAAATATTTCTAAGCATTAAAAAAATAAAATAGGTATACCACTGAGTAAATAAAGAATGAAACAAAATATAGCATGAGATTGGATCTCTCTAAAGTCTAACAAAATGTCTTAAAGTTAAAAAAAATTAAATATAGTGGGAAAAAGAATGCATGACATCCAGAGACCAGAAATTATGGGGAAATGAATGCCTGGTAGGGAGAAAGCAGACAGAAATCATAACGACAAAGTGGAAGCAAACACAGTGCAATCAATACACTACAGGAAAGGGCCAAAGTGAAGATAATGGCAGAGTCAGAGAAATGCCTACCCCAATTCAAAAGATACAAACACCAAAAAAAAGGAGTTATCATAAGGATAATTACCAACTTAAAATCTCAGAGAGAAAATAGGCACCCTAGGGCTGATACTCTTAGGAAAGTGGGGAGTCTTTGCAGTGGGGAAGTAGGCACCTATATGAATTGGGAAAGTGTTACAACATCAGACTACATGCAGAGGGGCTGAAAGAAGCTAGTTAAACGGAGAAGTACACTCCAATACACTTCATCACCAAAACAATGGCCTCCCAGGCTGAAATGGTGAGAAATAAACAAAGAAAATATGACCAATTAGATAATAGAAATAGTAAGAAAACTTAGAAAATTGGTGGCCATCACAACAGGAACAACAAAAACAATATAACAATTATAGTAAAAATAATTATATGGTATATACAACTATTATTATTTACTGAACACTTATTCCAGGGCTTATTCTAAATGTGCGATTTGTTATTAATATATTTTATGCTCCTAAAACCATAGGAGGTAATTGCTATTTTTCTCCCACATGTTGGATGTCAGAAAATAAAACATAGTCGAGTAAATTGTCCTTGGCTTTGTGATTATTGGTTACAGATGATTTGACTGTAACTAAAGGGAAAAATTAGAGTCAGTTAACTGCATTATCCATCATCAAAAGTTGAGAAGCTTTGGAGATGCTATTTGAAACCAGTAACAGATAAAGTTAACCACACTCTATGAAATCTCTCAAAAATATATCGGTAAAAACTGCCTAATTCTCAGTCTCCCTCCGTCTCTGCAGTCCTCCCTCTCAAAAATAAATAAATATTAAAAAAAAAAAAAAAAAGAAATGCAAGGGGCGCCTAAGGTGGCTCAGTGGGTTAAACGTCTAACTTCTGCTCAGGTCATGATCTCATGGTTTGTGGATTCGAGCCCCGCGTCGGGCTCTGTGCTGACAGCCAGCTCAGAGCCTGGAGCCTGCTTCAGATTCTGTGTCTCCCTCTCTCTCTGACCCTCCCCTGCTCACACTGTCTCTCTCTCTCTCTCTCTCTCTTTCTCAGAAATGGATAAAACATTAAAAAAAAGAAGAAAGAAATGAGAAAGTCCTCTTTTCCTGCACCGTCCAACCCTTTCAATTTCCCAATCTACTGTTAATCTGTAACCACGTACTCACATGTGTGCTTGTTCTATGGGAAACTGATTATTGAAAATATTAATTACAGAAAACTATATTATAATAGAGAGCAATTATATGTCAATATCTGAGTTAATAGAAAAGGAGTCAGGAGTGTGAGGGCAATATATGTGTAATATATAATGTCCTAGAAAACAAGCGGGCAGCAAATAAAAATAATTTTCTACGTTGTTCTGTAACAGTTAAACATGTTTTTTGAAATGAATTTATAGATTAAAAATTCTGAAAAAAACTTACAAAGATTTAAACTCTTTAAATTTTCGGGACCTTCTTTTGAGTTTTTCACATCACACTGTTTTTTTTTTTTTTTTTAATTCTTAGTGAAGGTTTCCTTTTTTTAAGATAGAAGAAATGAACTATAAAGATTTATAGACTGTGTCACAGGATTCTTAGAGATTGCTGTTTCCATTAGATTGCTTCTTTTATGAAAGCATTTTTCTTCTATGCCTCAATAAAGTTATTTTTCCTCACTGTGAGTACATATATTTTTTGTGTGTGTGTGTAAAATTTTCCAACCTTATATTTAAACCTAGGAATACTATTATAACACCACACACACACACACACACACACACACACACACACACACACACTTCGCATATCAACAATTTTGACCACCTATCAGAGATAAGCATAATCGAAAGAAATATTTAAAACCTTAACATATTTAATAACCCTGGTAACTTATTCTGGAAAACATAACAATAAAAATAGTTTTATCTGAGGTGCCTTGGTGGCTTAGTCAGTTGAGTGCCCAACTCTTGATTTCCATTCCGGTCATGATCCCCCGGGGTCATGGATTGAGCCCTGCATGGAGCTCTGAGCTAAGCATGGAACCTGCTTAAGATTCTTTTTCTCTTCCTCTGCCTCGCTCCCCCTCTTGTGTTCTCTCTCTCTCTAAAGTAAAAAAATAAATAAACAAATATTTTTTAAAATAGTTTTATTTCTTAAACTTTATTATCTTCTATTAATTGTACTGGATTTTTTGAGAACTGACCACTTTTGTAAAACAACTATAAAATAACCCAAATTAATTTTTGTTAAATATGTCAATTTATGTAAAATATACTTTGAAGAGGTACTACACAAGTATATTTATTAGGAATGTACATTATTGGGTACATTTTATAGCCAAAATGCTATAAAATATTTATGTGAAATATACATTGCAAAGGAACTTATATTGTGCTATTATTATATTCAATTATTTGTGCATGCTTTCCTAATTACAATTTTCTTGTTTTTAATTTTTTTAAATATTTTATTTATTTCTGAGAGAGAGAGAGAGAGCGTGAGCAGGGGAGGGTCAGAGAGAGAGGGAGATACAGAATCCGAAACAGGCTCCAGGCTCTGAGCTGTCAGCATAGAACCTGACGCGGGGCTCGAACCCAGGAACCGTGAGATCATGACCTGAGCCGAAGTCAGACGCTTAACCGACTGAGTCACCCTGGCGCCCCTCCTCATTACAATTTTCATAGGGTCACACAAATATTTGTCATGATAGTAGGAACAGAAAGATATATCTTTGGGTTTTTATGTTTTTTGTTTTGTTTTGTTTTGGGTTGGGTTCTTGTTTTGTTTTGATAGTAGGCCTGAATATTATTCTGTTAAAATTACTCCTTTTTTACCTTCTAAGGAATAAATCTGTGGTGGTTTCACATACAATTCTGAGTATATAACATATTAACTCAAATTTCAAATGAGAGGTACTTAGTTTAATAGCATAAAACCTGAACATAATACTGGGGCGCCTGGGTGGCTTAGTCGGTTAAGCGTCTGACTTTCCCTTAGGTCATGATCTCGCGGTTCGTGGGTTTGAGCCCCGCGTCGGGCTTTGTGCTGACTGGCAGCTCAGAGCCTGGAGACTGTTTCAGTCTGTGACTCCCTCTCTCTCTGACCCTCCCCTGCTCACGCTGTCTCTAAATAAAACATTTTAAAAAATTAAAAAAAAAAAAAAACCTGTACATAATATCACTGGCTGCTACTTTAGATAACATGTACTTAATAAATAAAGAATTGAGCTAGACAAGTTACATTTCTACTCAGCATTAAGTACCTTGCCTTACCCCATTTGGTAAACTGTCCAACATTTTACAACTTAACAAACTCAAGTTGACCTAAATGGCAGTCAGAATAAGTTAAACTTTGAAGCTGGATTTTCTTACTATAACATGAAAGTATAATTTAATATCTTTAATCAATAACAGACTGTGAGATAACTTCCTAATGATCTAATACATATTCATAGCACTTTTTTCAATGGAAATTTCTTAGTGAAATGAATCTATATATTAATTGGATAATCAGTTTTTAAAAATAGAATTCTTATATTGTGTAGAAAGATAAAATGAAAAAGTTAAAATTTAATTAAAAGTGAAATTGCTTACCAATTAGGCATTTTAATATTAAATATAATTGACAAAATCAGTAAATTTACCACAAATGTAGCTTTAAAAAATATATTTTCTTGATACCTCATGTTTTTCTCCTATTCAAGCTACATTCTTATTTTATAATTACAATAATTTTAATTTGCTATACTCATAATAAGTTTATTATATTCTCCTCTTGATGCTCCTCTCCACCCTCTATATTAATTTTTCATTCTTTTAGGGATATGATTCAGAGGGAAGGGATTGCAGCATTGCCTATTCTCTGCTTTTATATGTGCACACACACACACATATATGATAGAGAGATATTATGTAATGGCTGTGCCATGATTATATTCCAGTCAAAGGGATATATGCAAGAACAAACATAATTTATCAAGAAATCAAACTTTCTGTCACATGGAAAAGTGGAATAGATTTGAGAAGCAGAGTTTCAAATTCTCTACTGTGGTGGAAAAAAGAAAAATCTCTCAATTACTATACATGTTCAACATAAACACATGAAGCATGATCTAATGAATGTTTATAACTGAAAAAAATAAAGAAGTTTGTGGTATGAGCATTGGAAATGTAATGTAATGTTATTAACCAAAAGCAACATCATCCTGCGTTAGTAAAGAGCTTCATCTTTAACTCAACTTTAAACATTTTATGTACAGTTAAACAAATATAAGAAGTAACAAACTTTCATATCTGATACTCAAATGACTTAATGGAGCCACTCTAATTAATAACAATTTTATGAGACACATATTTCAATCAGAATGGATAATCAGGAATCAAATTTACATTCCCATAACAAGGGAAAAATATAAAATGATAGTTTTCCTGACATGGGGCATCAGTCAGTGATGGAGTGATAACTGATTAAAGGGAAATAAAGGTAAACAAAGCAAAACAAAACAAAAACTGGTGATTAGTCTAACGTACTGCTTTGACAGAGTCTCCAGCACCTGAAGTGCAGAAATGGGGAATCAATTTTGGCTAAAGATATATAAACCTATATATTCAAGAAGTCGAACTAATTTGGTACAGACTAAATCAAGAAAAGAAAAAAAAATCCAAACAAAAACACATAATAGTCAAACTTCTGAAAACTAAAAGCAAAGAAAAAGTCTTCAGAGCACTGCAAAAATAATGACATCTTATGCATCAGGGAAAACCAATTTGACCAAAAGGGCATCTTTCATCAAAAACCATAGAGTCCAGAAGGAAGTGACAGAACATTTTACAAATGTGGAAGGTAAAGAACTCTCAACCTATTTTAAGTGAAGTTTTTCTTGAAGAATAAAGGTGAATTAAGACATTCTCAGATAAAAGACAACTTAGAAAATTTGTCACCAGCAGATGAATCCTAGAAAAAATGGCTAAAGGAAGTTCTCTAAATAGAAAGGAAATGATTTTTTTTAAAGGAAATTTAGACTCTCAGAAAGGAAGAGAGACATAATGAACAAATATGTAGAAGAAGAAGATGCGGAGGAGGAGGAAAGGGAAGAGAGGGAGGAGAAGGGGGAGGAGGGGGAAAGAGAGGAGAGGGAATAGAAGGAGAGGGAGGAAGAGGGGAGGGAAGAGAGGGGGGAGAGGGAGATCTCAGGGTCCATGTGTTCAAGGTCCACATTAGGCTCTGAGCTGGTAGTGCAGAGCCTGCTTGGGATTCCCTCTCTCTCTACCCCTCCCCTGTTCATGCTCACACACATGCACATCCTTCTCTCTCTCTCTCTCTCTCTCTCTCTCTCCCCCCCCCACTCTCTCCTTCTCTCTCTCCCTCTCTCTCTCCCTCAAAATAAATAAATAAATAAATAAATAAGCATTAAAAAAAGAAATTAAAGTATTCAAACAATGAAGGAAATTTAGAACCTAAGTTCATGAAGGTCCATAGCAAGACATGATTCCCCAGGAGTAAGTCTGAACTACACCCAACACAACTCGATAACTAGTGGTAGGCAACAGGACTTTCCACACATTATTTGTGTGTGTGTGTGTGTGTGCGTGCGTGCGCACGTGCATGCATATGTGTGTGTGTGTAATTTACATTTTTTATATATAAAGACATTAAAATAAACAATGAAAGCAATACATGACTTTTAAATCTATATTTGAGTTACAACATATTGTATGAGTAGATACAAAGACTGACTTAATCACTGAATTCTTACAGTATTTAAAGCACTAATATAATAGGTACTAAAGAATGCTAAATTCTTGAGAAAAGAAAAACCTTCATTTATTTAAGCATTTGCATTACTGCTATTTTGCCTGCTCTTCTAGACAATGTATATGCAACTAAGACCTTCTTGGAGGAAGATAAACCACTGCAACCCTTTTCTCATCATTATTCACTTGTTTTTCTCTTTGGAGCAGACACATGCTAGATAGGAAGGGTATTTCCAGAGGCAGGTGTGGTAGGCGTCGTGATCAGTCTTATCACTTTTATCATGAGAGCTGCACTTTTACCCTTTCAGCAACATGATTCTGCCTTTTTGCCCCTTGGAGACAAGATACCCTTCATATTATTGGAAGTGGACCAGAAAAATAAAATGCCACACTTTTGGAGAACAGTCAAGTCTACCCATACATATGAATGTTTAATGTATGGGTCATGATAAAACACTCCTAACTTATCTGTGAAAGAGAAAATCACTATCACCTGTAATTATAGACAAATAATTTCTATTATTTATCCAATCTATTTTTATGCAACTAAAAATAGATTTTTTATTACTCTGTGGATAACAAGTGCAATTAAAGTATCAAAAAAACCAAAATGAGAATGGAATAATTGAGTATAATAAAATTGTTCAGAAAAAATGGTGGGTTTTTTTGTTTTTTAAGAAGACTTCCTTCTGCATCAGAATTCATTTCTGTGCATCTAAAATTATTGTGCTGAGCTAAAATTTTAAGTTAAATGCTTTGTTATAGAACTTTAAAGCAGAATATAACAATTTCCTCTCATTATCTCTAGTAAGCAAAGTAACATCTGTTTTGCTGTTCAGTTTAGCTTCTGAGATTCAACTTTAAATTCCCTTTATAAAACGAAAATTTTCCATAGCTGTACTGTGCATTTATGCATAAGAAAAGCCTCTAAACTTGTAATTTGTGAAGCATGATAATTTAATTTGATTCTTTTCTAAATAAATGTTACATGACACATAAGATAACCTGTAGAAATTCCATTTTTTAATCTGAAATCCTGAACTAGTCCCTACAAATATATGTTCAAGATCACATTTACCTCAGCAACAAAAGCTAATTCTTATTTTCTTCCATGTTTTCTGAGTCTTTCGAATAATATTGTACTTTTAGATCATTTGCAATTTGTTATGCAAGCATTTTGCTTATTTTTTCACCTGCATTATTTCATACAACTATTGTAAAGAAAATGAGTTTTAGGAAACATAAAAGCTCATCTGAAACCCCACTTTCTAAAGTGTGGCATATTTGGCTGTTTATATGCTAAATGCTCAAGTACTTAAAACAGAGAAATAAAGGAGATTATTCAGATTATTGGAAAAGGATTAGTGGTGAAATTAGGCAAAAGTGTGTGCTTCTGCACCTGCTTGATTAGTCAGCACTTCTGACTGCCTGCAGTACAAAGATAACCCCCATCTCTGCACTGTGCTTCAAGAAGCCATTTAGAAGTTCAGTCTGTTCTTATTGTAATGATTAGTGAAGTCAGTAAGTATATGATGGCTTTATGGATTTTCCTCACCAGGGCAATGAAATCAGTTTTAAAATAATTCATTATATATAACACTGTTTTAGCTTCCTCAGTATTGTTTGTATAAATAATTATCTTATTGGTACACTTATTTCTGAAATAAAACAGAAAATCTAAGCCATTTAATACATCTGCTGATAAGTCCTGAAAAAATGCTACCAAAAGCAAAGGTTTTTCTTTTTTACATTAGTTAGATGATACTAAATTAAGTAAAAGGGATAAACTGTGTTACAAGATATATGGAATACGGACGGGTAAAACACAAGTATCTTGTTGATGATAGATTCAGATCACCTCAAACATTTTAGCTGGGGTAATTTCTATCAATCATGAGGAAGGTTGATATGCATAAGTCAATTTTGCCCGAGGCACAGACTTCTCCATACAAAGAAGGCCTAGCAGGGAAGTCGTATAAAGAATTTATCACAAGTATTTTGAGTTAATAGGAGTTGAAATTAACCCACTATGCTCATGAGTGTTACACATATTATATATACAACTATTATATATTATATATGTAACAAAACTTAAATACATTAAAAACTAGTTGCATTTCTATACATGACACAGTATAACTTGGTAGAGTATGTGCCTCTGCAAATACACTCTACTGTAGATCATTAGAATTTTGTTTGCTTGTAGTTTGATGTTTCTATCACTTAGTATTATTATTTGTCATTGAGAAATATGGACTACACTTGAAATTATTTCTTCATGTGCTTGTATTTTTCTCTTTCAAGATTAGACATTTAATTTTCTACCATGTGATACACATTACTTGTATCATTTTATTTAGTCTGATGAATAAGGAAAATCATTCATGGACTGCTCTCTATTCATCTCTTGGACTTTCTAAAATGTATTAATAGTTAATATTTATAAGTGCAGAGAATCTTCTAAGTGTTTTGCGTATCATGGTAGGGGAGAATAGTTTTGGTTGCATATAACAGATTATACAATAGGAAAATTGAGGCATATTTTCCTCAAAAAAATAACATAAAATAAATTAGTCCAGAGGTAGGCATTCCAAGGCTAGTGCACAGGGTTCTGTGCTCTCATTAATGTTCCAGAAAATTTCAATTTTTTTTGATCCATCATTCTTAAAGACCGAACTTTGATTTTATGGTCCACAGATGCTCAGGCACACACACATCACAAAAATATGCTGCATTTCAAAATGTAGATAGGAATCAATGACAGGTGCATGTCAGCTCACTCTGTCCTTTCAGAGCATTTTAGCAGGATTCCCATTCAATGACCTCTGCTTCAGACCATATTGTTAACAAGAACTAGGACACATGACTACCCATGTCTGTGAAGGAGATTGGAAGATGTAGTTTTTTATCTGGCCACAATAGAAGTAGGAATCTCTTAAAAAAGAAAAAGGGTAATAAGAATTTACAGTATCTAACAGTATCTGATAAACATATTATGCTTCATTTCATTATCAATCAACTCTATACAGTAGGCACTAATCACAACTTAACCGATTCTTATAAATATCAGAAAAATCCTCAAGTTATACAACCTAGTGATTTAGCTAATGAGAGCCAGAACCAACATCCCAATTAATGGGATCTAATTCCAAGAGCCAAAGCAATAAGCCAAGTACTGGGAATTCTTTCCTGATTAAAACCTTGCTGGAGCTCCTGGGTGATTCAATCGGTTGGGCGTCCAACTTCAGCTCAGGTCATGCTTTCACAGTTTGTGGATTCAAGCCCCGCGTCAGGCTCTGTGCTGAACTCTTGCTCAGAGCCTGGAGCCTGCTTCAGATTCTGTGACTCTTTTGCTCTCTGCCCCTCTCCCACTTGCGCTTTTTCTCACTTTGTCTCTCAAAAATAAATTAATGTAAAAAAAATTAAAACCTTGCTGAGAGAGCACACTTTAATTGTTATTAAACCTTTGTAAACAAAAATACAGTGCCACTATTTATTTTCCCCAGACAAACCTCCCTCCCTCTGTCTGCTAGATCTTATCCAACTTAACATTATTTTGGAATTTTTTTTTTTTAATTCTTTCTTTTTCAGTTACCTCCAGAATTCATCTCACATTGTTTTCTTTTATATATATTTCCAGTATCAACTCTTTCTTTCTTTCTTTTTTTTTTTTTTGGCTAGGCATTCTTTTGTAAGTTGTTATTATTCTGTTGTGATTATCGAAAAGATCATGTTCATCTTGTATTTGTTGTTTACTTTGATATTAGTGTCAACAGTATATGTATGATAAGGTGATGTTAACTCACATAACTTAAAGATAATAATGTTTTGGGGAATCTGAATGGCTCAGTTGGTTAGGTGTGTGTCTTTTGCTCAGGTCAGGGACTTGTGGTTCATGAGTCAAGCCCTGGGTAAGGCCTGTGCTGACAGCTCAGAGCCTAGAGCCTGCTTCAGATTCTGTGTCTTCCTCTCACTCTCTCTGCCTTTCTCCTGCTCATCCTCACTGTCTCTCTCTCTCTCTCTCAAAAATAAATAAATATTATTTTTAAAAGATATTAATGTTTTATATTATATAGCCACTCCTGTCAACTTGTTCATAATTATTTTCTTAAAAAGGAAGATTTTCTTTATAGAAAAAATAAGGTTTTCAAAAACCGATTAGAAATATTTATTGAATAGGGAATGTATGTCACTGTCCTAAAAACAATTGTATTTTGAATTAAGTGGTACAAAACTGAATATAAATTTGTCTTGGAGCAGTTTATCATCAGTCCTTTATAAAATTCATAGAGATTTTAGTTTCCCTTTTGTAAGATTAACACTGAATTATTATTTTTTAATTCTAGGATGGGATTTTTAGCACAGTTAAAAATACTCTATATGATATTATTATGATGGATATATGCCATTATACATTTGTCCAACCCCATAGAATTTACCACATCAAGAGTGAACACCAGGGTAAACTATGGACTTTGTGTGATCATCCTTAGTAAAAAATGTACCATTCAGCTGAATGATGTAGATAATGGAGCAGGCTCTTCATGTATGGGGCCAGAGAGCATATGGGAAATCTCTGTACCTTCCTTTCAAATTTGTTTTAAGCCTAAAACTAATTTGAAAGCCTTAAAAAAAGAAAGACAAAGATAGAAAACCTTGTTAAGAAGAATATATTGAGAATTAGAAGAATAAAATGCCACTGTATCAAACAAACACAAATAGTGCACGTGAATAATCAGTAAGCTTTCTTATTGGTGAAAGGTGAGTGAGCATAACTTAAAATATCTAAAATGGATATGTCTC
Source organism: Hyaena hyaena (assembly GCF_003009895.1). Classification (NCBI taxonomy): domain Eukaryota; kingdom Metazoa; phylum Chordata; class Mammalia; order Carnivora; family Hyaenidae; genus Hyaena; species Hyaena hyaena. Next base: position 69,852 of record NW_024082079.1, on the reverse strand, counting down.
CTTAAAATGGACAGCGAAGGGGTGCCTGGGTGGCTCAGTTGGTTAAGCACCTGACTTAGGCTCTGGTCATGATCTCATGGTTCGTGGGTTGGAGCCCTGTATAGGGCTCTGGGCTGACAGCTAGCTCAGAGTCTGGAGCCTGATTCAGATTCTGTCTCCCTCTCTCTGACCCTCCCCTGCTCACGCTGTGTGCTCTCTCTCTCAGAAATAAAAACATTTAAAAATATTTTAAATGGACAGTGAATTCCTAAAAAAAGAAAGCTTGATAAATTATGCTTCATAATTTATACCTCACACACTGTCTTCTTTAACTCCAAGTATTTCTAATTAATCTGTCTACAACTTACAGAGCTAATCCAAGTCATCTTAATCACATGTTTACTCTTTATCTAAAGTTCTATTTTTAAGCCAGGTTTATTGATGCATATTTTGCATACAGTGAGATTCATCCCTTATGTATACAGTCTTGTAACAACAGGATAGTCAGGATTCAGGTCATATTTAAAGTTTCAACAAACCCCATTTATTCAATATCCTCCCTCTATGAATGATCTTTAGCAACCATTGATCTGATATCTGCCCTTCATATCTTTTCCTGAGTAAATAAATAAAAATGCACAATAAAGAAATAAAAATAAGATACAGCATACAGCTCACATGTATAGTTTTCTTTACTTAATAGAATGCTTTCAAGGTATATCTATGTTTTTTAATGTATTTGTGGTTCTTTTACTTCTGAGTAGTAGTCAGTACTATACCACAATGTTCAATGTTTCTCCATTCACAATTGATGAATATTTAGATGATTTGGATGATTTCCAGTTTGGAGCTATTAGGAATCACATCTACATTAGTATTCTTGAATAGGCTCTTATGGACATATATTTTAATTTCTTTGGGGTAAATACTAGAATCATATAAAATAGAAAAATAAGTTTGCCAATCCCTCTTTTAAGGGAACAAGGGGGCCCTTTTTAAGGGACTTTTGTTCCATGAACCAAATCAATCCTGCTGCTAGTTTCTGTAAATGAAGTTTTATAGGGGCAGAGCCAGTGCTGTGGGAGGCTAGATAACAGCTCCCCATCTTCCTGCACCTCCCCCAAATGTCCACACCCTACTCTTTAGATCCTGTGAACAATCTTCCTTGCATAGTAAAAGGGAATTTGTGGTTGAGATTAAGAATTTTAAGATTGAGAGATTGTTCCCAACCCAATGTAATCACAAAACTCTTTGTAAGAGTGAGGCAGGAAAATCAGATTATAAAGCAGGAAATATTTCCATGGAAACAAGAGGGTGGAGCGATGTGATGGGTCCTGAGCTCAGGAATGCAGGTGGACTCTAGAAGCTGAGAATAGAAGGAAACAGATTCTCCCTTGAATACTGGAATAGGAATGCAACTCTGCTGATGCTTTGATTTTAGACTTCAGACCTCTGGAAATGTAAGCGCATAAAATTGTGTTGTTTGTGGTCACTTATTACAGCAGTGATAGGGAATCATATACATGCCCACTCATTTATATGTTTCTTTGGCTGCTTATGCATTACAGATGCAAAGTTGAGTGGTTGCTTCAGAAACAATAAATCCTACAAAGTATAAAATATGTACCTTCTGCTCCTTTATATAAATAATTCTGCAAGTTCCTCTTAAAATAAGGACTCTCTACATTTCAATTTCACAAAATTTTTCTAATACCTACAACTTTGTATTTATAAGTTTACATAGATATTAGTGCATATCTATATATGTGTGTATGTGTGTTTAATTCTGTGATGAATTCTTTGAGTGCAGCAAAACTTGCACGTTTCCTTCACACTGGTAGCTTACTCTCTTGCATGTATTGGTGTTCTAGAAGTATTTATGGAATGATTAAAGTTAAAAAATATTTAGAATAAAATCCTCCAATTTATGATTAATTGATTAATTCCCTATAAGTTTTTAGGAGCTTATTATCTAGATATGAATTAGACCTTTGATGGTACATATTTAAATTTCATGTGTCAACATGACAAACACCAAAGATAATGTAACATAATCTCATATGGAAATTTTTATTTAGAAGTCTATTTCTCATCATCTTTACAAAAGAAGCAGAGAAAGCTAACTACAAAAGGTGATATTTGAGGAAAGTACTTCAACTTCAATGAAGTTGAAGATATCTAGGTGATAAAATCCCAGGCTTAGGAGAACAAAGACTTTCAGTCAAGAGTCTCTATGAAATGCGAGATTAAAGCAGGGTAAACACAGAGACTAAGGTGTCTGAATTCAGGTGCAGCCACTAGAATAGGCTGTTGGTTATGTTTCTCTATTTCTAAAGAATTGTTCAGTCCTAACCAGGTGATTGATAATTTACATTTGCTGTAGTTTGTAGTTACAAACGACTTTTTTTTTTTATCATTAATATTGTGAGAACTAGTGTCTGACTTTAATGCATAATTGATATTATTATGCAACAATAATCAGAGATGAAACAATAATCAGAGACTCTCTAATGAAACATCTGAAGATACTTACTGGAAATCATTATATAGGTAAAGTCAAGGGAAAGCCAGAGTAAGAACAGAAAAGAGCCAAAAAATGGAAACTAGGGAAACACTAACATTTAGCATCATAGAGGCAGAATAAAAACCAAGCAAAAGGAATGAGAAGGAGCTGCCAGAGATGTGGAAAGAAATCAGAAGACAGTGACATGTTGAGTCATTTGTGGGTTGGCCAATGCTCATAAGGCAATGAGAAAAATGTGAGTAACAATTACAAAGAAGTGTAGAAGTGAAAGACTGGCCAAACAATTTTGAGACAAACTTGTGGAAAGAAATAAATACTTTTGTAAATATTGATATACATTCAATAGCAATATTTTATTTTTTTAAATCTGCATAATTTCCAGTAATAGAAAAGTCAGTTACGGGGCACCTAGGTGGCTCGCTCAGTTCAGAGTCCTACACTTGATTTCAGCTCAGGTCATGATCTCATGGTGTGTGGGATCAAGCTCTGACAGCACAGAACCTGCTTGGGATTCTGGCTCTCTCTATCTCCCTTTCTCCCCTACCTCTGCTTGTGCTTGCTCTTTCTCTCAGAATGAATAAGTAAACTTTTTAAAAAGTCAGTTTTAATTCCTATGGATTTTAAAATTAAAACGAATTTTAATTTTAAAAATATGAATGTTACTAGTATTGATAAGAATATTTTATGAGAATCTCTTACTGATTATATTGCATGAACCAAGAAGCTTCTTTCCTATTTATAAAATAGACCTTAAAGATACTTATACAGAATGGAAAGAAACTTTCTAGACAGAGACGAAATATAGCCATGTATCTTAGGATGAACAAATATATTAGTCTTTTAGTCCTATAGAAGAAACACATTAAATAGATAGTTCTAAACTGCTTTATGTCTTGTAGATATGTTTCTATGACAGAAATATATAAGAAATTAAAATATAAGTTGCTTCAAGTTGGTAAAGCAGCACTTGGGATGTTTATAAATTTTAAAAGATGGTAATATTTGAGCTGAGTTTCTAAAACCAAATTTCAGATCATGAGAAAGAAATAAAAACTTCTCGAGAAGAGAAACCCATCAATCAAACCTATTCTAAGCTTAAAAACACCTTGCAAAATGTATAATATGCAGAGTGTTCTTGCAAGGTGTTAATTGGGTCACTTCACTCCAGCTAGGTTAAAAAAAAAAGCCCCTTAGCTTCTAGGTAGGTGATAATTACATTCATTCTTGTAAAATAAAGTGACTTTATGTGGGTAGAAAATTCTTTGCACCTAGCTAAACAAAGGCTGAGTAGAATTCAGTGAAGGATAATGAGAGCAAATTGAATTAGAGCAATGAAATTTATAACTGCACATAATTAGCATTATAACAACCTTTTATTTGTGCATAATTAATAGTTTTGTAGTGGGACGATTATTAAATTTTAATCAGAGAGGTGCTTTGGCTTCATCTCCTAACAAAAATTTTTATTTTTGTGTAATTTTTATTTTCTTAAGAAAATATTCATTTGATTTTTTTTCAGTTTAATTTTAATCTCCTTATGAAATAAAATGCATTCCTAAAGTTTTAATTATTTTCTAAATATGGGATTCTCCGTGATTTTTGCTCTTTTATTTGTTTTACCAAATGGCTTTTATAACTCATTCTCAGGTAGTTTAGTTTCCTAATTCTAGTCATTAGCTTCTTCTTCACAGCCTTGGCTATCACTCATATTTTAATACCATGTTTCCCTTGGGGTGCCTTGGTAGCTTAGTCAGTTAAGCACCTGACTTCAGCTCAGGTCATGATCTCATGGTTCATGAGTTCGAGCCCCACGATGGGCTCCATGCTGACAGCTCAGAGCCTGGAACCTGCTTTGGATTCTGTGTCTCTGTCTCTTTCTACCCATCCCCTGTTTGTACTCTGTCTGTCTCTCTCTCTCTCTCAAAAATTAAATAAACATGTGGGCGCCTGAGTGGTCAGTCAGTTAGGTGTCTGACTTTGACTCAGGTCATGATCTCACGGTTCATGAGTTCGAGTCCCACATCAGGCTCTGTGCTGATGAGTTGTTCAGAACCTGGAAACTGCTTCAGATTCTGTGTCTCCCTCTCTCTCTGACCCTCCCCTGCTCACGCTGTCTCTCTCTCTCTCAGAAATAAATAAAACATTTTTAAAAATAAAAAAAGTAAATAAACATGAAGAAAGTTACAAATACCATGTTTCCCTTTATTTTGCACCATAATGCCTGTTTTGCCATTGGACGCAAGCAGTTGTAAATATGCAGGGCACATTGTTTTCAACAGCAACAGCTTGTACATGTGTCACCTACAGACTGTTTCTGTGAACGGGACTTTTCCAGGCTGTTGGGAGACCGATCATACAGTGACAATTGTATAGAATTGGGGCTTTTTGAGGAGCTCCACATCTGGCCTTCCTCCTCCTGTGCTTGCAAGACTCTGGTTCTTCATGGCTACCATAATTGTGAGGCTCTGACTTTTAAAGCTATGGAAGACCTGAGTAGAGGAAAATGGAAGCATGTTTCAAACCCAGAAATCCTTTCTTAATTTCAGCAGATTTTCTTGAACAAACACTTGTCAGATCATTGCAGACATTTGGTAGTTTTCCTGATTTCTAAAGAAGTTGATTTTGATAAATTTTGCTCTCTTTTCTCCTTTCAAGGAACATTTATGGAGGTGCTCACTGCCATTCACCTTCTACCATTCCAGAAGTCTTGTCACTATTTTAGACTTTTTACTTAGAATCATCCCGCTGCACCCATGTGAATACTGAAGAAGGGGAAAATTGAAAACTGCATTTTTGAATTTGAAATTCAAGGGGCTGTCTTCCCTAGGTGGTAAAAAGAAGTAGACTAGGAGTTATGTTTGCCACTTCTAGTTATATGCTTCAAACACAGTGTTAAAAATTCAGCCGAAGTGTTTAACTGAATTCTATTTCATATGTTTAGAATCCTATGAGACAAGCTTACTCCATGAAATAAAATACCTTCCTAAAGTTTTATTTATTTTACCTGTACACATAGGTTGAATATTTTCATGACAACATGTATTCCTGAGTCAACATAAGTTACATTTAGTTCTAGAAAATACTTTTCATTGTGGATGTGATTTTTAAATATGCCTAATAATGCTATTACTTTAGCTCTATAGAAAATGGAATAAATGTCTGAAAAACTAAAAAATCCCATTATAAAGTTTGCTTCACAATGTTCAGTTAAATAATACTAATATCCTCTATAAGTATAATATTCTTAGCTACTATATATACAAAATGTACTTCTGAGAAATATATACTCACTCTTGAGACTTACCACCCAAGCAATCATTTGTCTTCATACCCAACATTAATGTGCCACTATCAATGTGTAGAGGAAAGATTTTTATTCCATTGTTCATCCAAATACTTTGAATATCAACTCAAGATGTCAGTGTAAATATTCCAAGTAGGAAGATATTCAATCCAGGAAATTTGTATCAAAAGTAGTCATAGGATCAGAAGAGCAAAAGAGTCAAGGATGTGTTAGGCAGACATCCAGAGTTCAGATTGCCACCTTGAAATAGCCCCTGGGACCAGCCCTGCATGAGTCAATGCCACAAGCACATGTTTCCTACCCAATAATCTCATGTAATGTCTTCTCCTTTCAGACCTCAAAGGAAGGCAGGCAGACAAGGAAGTCTGGTAATTGTATTTGAGGGGAAAGGGAGGGGCATATCTCTGGCACATGTAAGTAATGATATAAGACCTGATCATTTTTATGCCATCATTTTTTTGCCTCAAATGATCAAAGCAAAAATTTTTAAATATGGATGGTATTATATGATAAGAATATGCAGACTCTTGACCAAAAATGAGTAGAATGTTTTTTTTAGAGATCCAACAATTTCAGTTGTCTGAAAAAACCTGGGCTGTTATGTGATCAAAGTTTCTTATCACTAGATTCTTTGAGCAGGATATGGTAATAGATCTAAACCTAGAAATATCCTTTCCCTCGGCATTTAGTCTCTATGTTCCCAAAGACGTTAAACAGTATCAAATATTCTCAAGATTCATGGACTCTCTTTCCAACTATAGCTAATATCCTCACAGCTCTGATGTTGGTAAGCCACAGATGATCCTACTGGAGCAAGAGTCTTCCAGTCTCACATAAACAGATATATAATAATCAAAGAAATGTCTCCATTCCTTGCCCCAAAGGCTGTCTTGCTTGTGTCAACATCTACACATTGATAGTTTTCTAACCTAGAAATTAGCAACACCATAATGTATTCAACTACTCATGAGAAGACTCTAGAAGTTAAGCTTTTATATTTGCCTTTCCCATATATCTGTATCCACTCTTTCAGCAAGTCTTATTGACTATAACACCAGACTATATATTCAGTCATTTTTTATTTTTATGGTCACCAATCTAGTAAAATAAAAAACCTCACAATTTCTCATACAGATTGTAGAATACCATTCCAAATAACTTAATTGCTATTTTTCCATGTTTTATTTATTTCTGAGAGAGAGAGAGACAGCATGAGCAGGGGAGGGTAAGAGAGAGAGGGAGACACAGAATCCGAAGCAGGCTCCAGGCTCTGAGCTAGCTGTTAGCACAAAGCCTGACACAGGGCTCGAACCCACGAACCCTGAGATCATGGCCTGAGCCGAAGTCAGACGCTTAACCGACCTAACCACCCAGGTGCCTCAAATAACTTAATTGCTATTTTTATCAGTTCTACTCATACATTGTTTTGTAAACATTAACTATATTCATTGTCTCTGTAAAATCATTCCAGTGTATATCAGTAAGGTAGAGCTGTGTAACAAACCACCATCTAATTTAGCAGTTTAAAAACACAAGAAATAGGTCTAAAGAGTCTTGTGTACTTTATGCAATATGCATGAGCTAATTGGATAATAAGACATAGGGACCATAGCCAGGACAGAGCAGCTGTTTCAGCCAAGGCTCTGAGTGTCTTGGTCAAAAGAGCCCACTCAAGACATAAGTGAGACTTCTGAGTTGAGCATGGGTTAGCAAACATAAGAAATAATAAAGTCTTTTTCTTTTAAGATTTATCAAATTTATTATAAGAAATAATTTGGTTCTTCCACTAGATCATAGACAAACAATGTATAATATATCTTAGGAAAAGAATGAGCCACACTGGCCACAGTGTAATACTGAGAATATTTTAAAAAGAGGCATCATTTCCTCAAATGAAATGCTAATATTAGAATATTATTTTGTTTTGATAAATAACAAATACAATGTCATGATGTATACATTATCCTAATCATATTATTCATCAAAACTAATGAGCCTGAGTGGCTCAGTCAGTTAAGTGTCTGACTTCGGCTCAGGTCATGGTCTCATGGTTCATGAGTTGAAACCCCACATTGGGCTCTGCACTGACAGTATGGAGACTGCTTGGGATTCTCTCTCTCTTCCTCTCTCTCTGTCTCTTCTCCACTTGCTCTCTTGCTCTCTCAAAATAAATAATAAACTTTAAAATCTAATGAGATTTTAAATTTTATAATTTAAAGTTTAACTAATATAATTTAGAATTTAAAGCAATTGATACATAATATAAAATACACAAGTTTGTTTCATTGAAATAGCCTTCTATTGCATTTTGTATGCTTTCTTGCTCAAATTTTATAGGTTCTAATAAAATATTCACAAATTTTATCTGTCCTGTGACATTTGATTTAAAATTATAGTACTATTTTTAAGAAGCTACTTAGTCCACTGGCAACTGGTATATAAAATGATTAAATATAACTATAAACTATACATTATTCAAAGGGATGAATAGATAGACATCATTTCCAGAAATATTATATTGACTTATTTAGTAACTATTATTTACTCTTCCAACAACTTTGTATATTTTTAAGTTCTTTTTTTGTATCTGAAGAGAAAACCTAATAGTTAATATATAATATTAATATAATTTACATTATATGTACAAAATACTCACTAACAGTTATTTTTTTACTGAGCTATAATCAACATATCTGTTGATTTTATACACTTATATTGCAATATGATTACCCTTGTAATAATAACTAATACCTCTATCCTGTTACATAATTATCACTTCTTCTAGTGGTGGTAAAAATTAAGATGTGGTCTATCAGCAAGTTTAATGCTTCTAATATAGTTTTATTGTCTGTAATCACTGTACTATTTATTAGTCTCCATGATTTATTTATATATTTATTGCAAATGTGTACCCCTGAAAAACTTCTCTTTCATTCCCACACTATTCATTCCTAGATAACTATCATTCCACTCTAGCTTTTTTTTTTTAATTTGGCATTGAGTTTTACTTTTTTTTTTCTTTTCTTTTCTTAGATTCCACATACAAAAAATATCATACATATTTGTCTGTCTCTGCCTGACTTATCTCACATAGCATAATGTCCTCAATTTTCATCCAAGTTGCTGTAAATATCAGGACTTCTATTTCTCCAATGGCTAAATAGCATTCATGTATATATCTCACATGTTTTTATCCATTTATCCATTGGCGAACAGTTGAGTTATTTCTGTATCTTGGCTATAATGAATAATGCTACAATGAACATGGGGGTGCAGATAACTCTATATATTAGGGTATTTGTTGTTGTTTTTTTTTTTTCCAGATAAATACTCAAAAGTAGAATTGCTAGATCACATGGTAGTTCTACTTTTAACTTTTTGGGGAACCTCCATATTGCTTTCCATAGTGGTTGAACAAATTTGCAGCCCTACCAATACTTCATAAGGGTTCCCTTTTTTCCACATCTTTACCAACACTTATTATCCTTTGTCTTTTTGAAGATAGCCATTATTACAGGTATGAGGTAATATCTCATTGTGGTTTTGATTTGCATTTCCCTGATGATTAGTGATATTATGTACTTTTCCTTGTATCCTTTGGTTATGTAGATGTCTTTTTTGGGAAAAATATCTATTTAGTTTTTCTATAATTTCCTTTTTGTGGTGATTAAATTAACTATACATGCAAGAAAGAAATGAGTGCTAATATATAACTAAGGAACATTATAAAATTAAGTTTATGTAATACTTTGTAGTGTGTAATTGATAGTTGAATAGTTATTATTACATAGAACATTTTTCCATATTAAAGCATTTTAATTGTAAATTTCAAACCCAGTTTGACCTATGGTACCATAAAAATGCTAAATGATATAATAATATGCAATATAAAATGATAAATTTAGGAGCGCCTAGGTAGCTGTCAATCAATTAAGCATCTGACTTCAGATCAAATCATGATCTTGCAGACTGTAAGTTCAAGCCCTGTGTTGGGCTCTGTGCTGACTGCTCAGAGCCTGGAGCCTGCTTTGGATTCCGTGTCTCCTTCTCTTTCTGTCCCTCCCCTGCTGGTGCTCTGTCTCTCAAAAATGAATACATGCTAAAAATTTTTTAAATGATAAATGTAACCATTGCAAGAATATAAACAAAATTATAGATATTTTATGATCCCCAAATTACATTGCAAAACAATGTCTTGTTTTGAAACCTGGGCTAAGTTATATAATTTTGAATGAACAAAGTCTTAGTGTTTTCCTTTTCCTAATAGAAGGAAATTATTATTCATAATAATTTCTTTTCCTAAATAGAAATAATGTACTTTGTATATGTTGACTCTATTAGATCGACTTTTATTATTGTGTAAATATTCTAACCTTGAATGAGAAAAAACAGCTGAAATAATAGTATGCTTTTAAATAAGGTAACAATGTCTATGCTGTGAATGGTGTGGCCCCTTGGATGTGGCCCTGTTTCAATCTACTCAACTACATGTGTCATTCTTGAGAATAGGGATCAGATAGTGGTACCCTCATATTTTCATTAATTCACAGTACAGTGTGACATGGTTAACTTACCAGTTTGCACTAAAACTGAAATATAGTTTTAACAAAATCATTCTCACAATACGGTGCATCTCTTTAAGACTCTTGAATAAAATAACACATAGAGATCCAAGGTAATGCTAACAGAGCATGTAAATAGCAAGAAAAATGGTCATCATGACACTTTCATCCTGGTCTGAATAATTTTCAGAGGAAGTAACAATTAATGATTTTCTAAAAACATGTTTCTGGACTTGGGCCTAAATTATTATCAGAATAAGATATAATAATAATTTAAAAATAAGAGAATACAAAAATAATAATTTAAAAATAAGAGAAACAATTTGAATCGTTCTCCTTAATAATGAAACATACGTAGGGGTGCCTGGTGGCTCAGTCCGTTAAGCGTCTGATTTCAGCTCAGGTCATGATCTCACATTTCGTGGGTTTGAGCCCCGCGTTGGGCTCTGTGCTGACAGCTAGCTCAGAGGTTGGAGACTGTCTTCAGATTCTGTGTCTCCCTCTCACTCTGACCCTTCCCTGATCACGCTGTCTCTCTCTCTGTCTCAAAAATAAATAAAACATTTTAAAAAATAATGAAACATAGGTCAAGTTTGTGCATTTTCATGAGATTTTAAATAACAATTCTGTGAAACCGTTCCCAGGAAATTTATACAGAATGTAAAATACAGAATGTAAAATTTCTGAATATGAAATCAAATAGCTACAACTTTCAAGTATGTTCAAGTATTTATGTTTTATAAATTTGACTAAAGTGATTAGAACATCTTTAGTATTTTTGACTGAATAGCACAATTCAGAAAGTTCTATAGTACTGAGAAAACACACCCTGGCCTTTTGTGGTAATAATAGTTAATGATGCACACAAGCAAAACCATTATAAACAGAAATATATTCTGATCTCATATTGTTATATTAGAAGACTCTGAAAATATTGTTCATTTATTAAATTATTTTATAGCATATTACAGAAGTGGTGAGTTCCTCTACAGTTAGATGAAAATTGAGATTTACGATAGTTCCTACTTTTTATGTAAATAATGGCCAACAAGAATTTTTGCAGTTTTTTAAGCAGTAAAGGAGAAATATACTGGGGAATATGTAATTTCAATCTTATGTTACTTATTAGTATAAATACTTTATAAGTGAAAAAAATTGCCTGTGCTAGACAAGTTTTGACTTGGGGAGGCAAAGAAACAAGCAACAACCACAACAAAACAGGGATCTGTGAAGTGGGTACAAATATTCCTAACATGTAAAATTTCTTCCCTGCATTATTTATGGGCAAGCTAATAAAGCATGGAGATTTTGAGCCAAATGCACAAAGCATTACACAATGGGAAAATTGTCTGGAAAACAGGAGTCTACATGTCTTAGAAAGTAAACAAGGAAATATTCTATAAAATTATCAACTATAGGTTATCTAATTTAAAAACACTCTAAAAAATTTACCAAATGACTATGAATTATTATTTTGCAAAGATAAATATTTATGATTGTTGACATTTACATTATTAAATCATCATCAGTAGATGCAACATACTTTACAGGTAGTTAAAAGCAAATAAATTCATCAACAGTTTAGTCTGTCTTTAACTGCACTAAATATTTTAATAGAATGTGTGAAAGTCACTGTTTATCTCTATCAAATCATGTATAGTTAGAGATATTCATAATGATTATACAGAAATATTTTCTTCATTTTAATATATTCATTGAAAATATAAATATCTATAAATTTTGAAATATATTTTCTACCTGTTAAAAATCTACAAGAGAAAGAAATCAGTAGTGTTGAATTAATTTCTTGGGAAAAAAATGAAACAGCTTCTAATTAGTCTTGTAGATGTGTCTGAAATCCAGAAAGATGAAAATGTACCAGCTTGATTTCAATTATCACCAAAAACCAAAGTAAAACAAAAACTCTCATGAATCATTGGTTAATATAATTTAATTGATTATAATATTTTGGAAAGAATTGCCACCAAAGTTTACTTTATAAACTAGCCTCATTTTTAAAAAACAATCTAGAGCAGTAATTAAACTCATGTAATACTCAAAATGGATGACAGACCTAAATGTGAGACAGGAAACCATCAAAACCCTAGAGGAAAAAGCAGGCAATAACCTCTTTTACCTCAGCCACAGCGATTTCATGCTCAACATGTCTCCAAAGGCAAGGGATTAAAAGCAATCAAGATAAAAAGCTTCTGCACTGCAAAGGAGACAACAAAACTAAAAGGCAACCAGCAGAATGAGTAAAGATATTTGCAAATGATATATCAGATAAAGGGTTAGTATCCAAAATTTTTAAAGAACTTACGAGACTCAACACCCAAAAACACATAACCTAGTGAAAAATGGGCAGAAGACATGAATAGACTCTTTTCCAAAGAAGACATCCAGACGGCCAACAGACACATGAAAAGACGCTCTATGTCACTCATCATCATGGAAATACAAATCAAAACCACAATGAGATATTACCTTGCACTGGTCAGTGTGGCTAAAATTAACAACTCAGGAAACAGATGCTGGTGAGGATATGGAGAAATGAGAACCCTCTTGCACTGTTGGTAGGAATGCAAACTGGTGCAGTTGGTCTGGAAAGCAGTGTGGTGGTTCCTCAAAAAACTAAAAATAGAACTACCCTAGGACCCAGCAAATGCACTACAAGAATTTATCCAAAGGATACAGGAGTGCTGATTCATAGGGGACCATGTACTCCAATGTTTATAGTAGCTCTTTCAACAATAGCCAAATTATGTAAATAGCCTAAATGTTCATCAACTGATGAATAGATACAGAAGATGTGGTTTATATGTACAATGAAATACTACTTGGCAATGATAAAGAATGAAATCTTGCCATTTGCAGCAACGTAGATGGAACTGGAGGGTATTTTGCAAAGTGAATTAAGTCAGTCAGAATAAGACAGATATTATATGTTTTCACTCATGTATGGAACTTGCGAAGCTTAACAGAAGAACATGGAGAACAGGAAGGAGAACAAAATAGTTACAAACAAAGAGAGAGGGAGGCAAACCATAAGAAATTCTTAAATACAGAGAACAAAGAGTTGATGGGGACGTGTGGGAGAGGGGAAGTGGGTGATGGGCATTGAGGAGGGCACTTGTTGGGATGAGCACTGGGTGTTGCGTATAAGCAATGAACCATGGGAATCTAGCCCCAAAACCAAGAGCACACTGCACACACTGTATATTAGCCAATTTGACAATAAATTGTATTTAAAAAGTTAACTCATGTAGTAGAATATATAAAATTAAAATCAGAGCTTCAAATCATTCTTACTTGTAAAGTTTCCATGTTTTATCCATTTTTAATATACTAATTTTACTACATATTTTTTATTTTTTATTGAGTTGTCAGTATAACCACAGAATTCTATGTATCATTTCATTTTTATTTTGTCTCAAAATAAACATCCATATGAAAAGTCAAGCTGAATACATAGTTCCCAACTCAATATAATATAGGAAAGTTGTATTTTCAATGTTTCTGAGCATCAAAAGTTGACTGTACTTGAAATCATATTGTTAAGCAACATTGTTAGAGTTATATAGTTTTGTATGAATTTTAGGTCAATGTAAGCTAATACAGTATAATCAATTAACAATATGATACCCTTAATATGCAGTGGTTAAATATAGTCAACATTATTTGTTGTCACTTTATCAAGCTTTTTATCTTGAATTGCTTTTAATCCCTTGCCTTTGGAGACATGTTGAGCAAGAAATCTCTGTGGCTGAGGTAAAAGAGGTTATTGCCTGCTTTTTCCTCTAGGGTTTTGATGGTTTCCTGTCTTACATTTAGGTCTGTCATCCATTTTGAGTATTACATGAGTTTAATTACTGCTCTAGATTGTTTTTTAAAAATGAGGCTAGTTTATAAAGTAAACTTTGGTGGCAATTCTTTCCAAAATATTATAATCAATTAAATTATATTAACCAATGATTCATGAGAGTTTTTGTTTTACTTTGGTTTTTGGTGATAATTGAAATCAAGCTGGTACATTTTCATCTTTCTGGATTTCAGACACATCTACAAGACTAATTAGAAGCTGTTTCATTTTTTTCCCAAGAAATTAATTCAACACTACTGATTTCTTTCTCTTGTAGATTTTTAACAGGTAGAAAATATATTTCAAAATTTATAGATATTTATATTTTCAATGAATATATTATAACGAAGATAATGTGTCTGTATAATCAAGCTAATATTATTCTGGGCTTTTATTTACTACATTATAAAATAAAAGTTGAAGGCAACATATTAATACAATAATATACTCTAAGTTAGTAAAGTAGCCATACTTTAGTGCTCTGAAATCATTTTATTTATCATAACAATATTGATACAGGAAGTGATTTTCTTATTTATTTGTATTTGTTGTTTCTTTTCAATCTAGCTGGGAAATTATTTTTACCTCGGTTATGACTGTTTAGTTTCATCACTGTCTGTAGTATATCTGTGTTATGAAACACTAATGTCTTAGAATGAGAATATGTGTGTGCATATATGTGTATATATGTGTATATATGTACATATATAAATATGTATATATGTATATAAATGCCTACATATATATGTGTGTATATGTATTTATTTATATTTATTTCAGAATATATGGCAGGTTTTCTGGAAGATAAAGGGCAAAGCAAATGATATAACATGGTCTAACATTTCATTCACGGGATAAAGTCATGTACATGAGATTAAATATTCATGCCATGTTGCAACTGATTTAATCTGGATTGAGAATATACAAAACTGTTTAATTTTTCAGTCAAATGATTATACACTAAATAATAGCTTAGTGTGTAGCAAATTATATCTTCTATTTCCCTCTAAATTAAATCTGCGAAAAGGTTAAAAAAATTCTTATGTTCTGCTAGAACATGCTTTATTAATAATATCAAGATAAATGCTAATAAATATTTTGTTTTTATGTTTATTTTTGAGTTTAAGGACTTCAAAATATACATATGCCTACATGATAGTAAGAAGCCTTATATATCAGATATATATTATTAGCATTATTTATATCTTTCTGTATTTGTATCTGTGTGCTAGATTTGGAAAGAGAAAGACTGAAAACACAGTGGTAAAATTTTATCTCATGAAGGTTGGAAATGTGGCAATCTATTCAATGAAAGTAGTAAATGGAAATAATAAAGATAAGGATAGAATAAAATGAAATTGAAATTGAATAAAAAATCGAGAAAATCTGTAAATCTATAGTGTGGATCTTTGAAAATATTAATGAAATTTATAATCCCCTATAGCCATAATGAAGAAAAGTATTGGAATTCTGATTTACTATCATAAGAAAGAATGCTGTCACACAATATGGTATTAATATTAAAAGGGCTATAAAATGCCACTGCACAGGCACCAAAATGTCTAAAATAAAAAGATGGACATATGTTAGCATTGCAATGATGTGTAGCCAGTCATGGACTTGGATATTTTTATGTTTGGTTGGGAACTCACAGTGTCTAGAGGTAGACTGTATGTAATCTGTGATGTGTGTACCCTTTTCTATATTTGTTAGGTATTAATATTTTTTCTTAAAAAATAGCAGGTAAAAAATTTGTCAAAATTATTTTGTTAAAAACATTTTTGTCAAAAAATATAACCTGAAGTTGAACCAAAATATGAAATTAAAACCTCTTAGAAATAAATAATGATATCATAAGCAGAAGTTGGTTTGGCAATGTAGATACTTAATAAACAAATTAAAAATTTTCACAGTTAATGAATAATAACACCAATGCCATATTTGCAGGGTTGATAGCATATTAATATCTCTAATAGATGGTGACATTGATATGATTAAGACTTATTATGTTAGTCAAATTAAAAATGTATGTGGTGAATACAGAATTATAACTGTCAGTACCTGCATAACTAGCCTTATTAAATGGTCTATCACTGACAATAATTTATATGAGAAGCAAATCTCTTGTAACATGTTTGGCAGAATTAGTTCTAAAGACTTGGGAAGTTCATTAAAGCTAAGAAAATACTTTTATACTTTAAAACTTATTTTAAGCTAGCAACTTACATCACTATATTCAAATGCCTCAAAATAATAGGCAACAAAAACAATATTTGTTTTCTTTTGCTATCACAAGATAATATATAAACTGTTTGCTCTGAATGTCTTCAATAAATGAATAGAATAGTAGCACACTTGCTGAATTAAATGGTAGCTAAAATTTGATAACAAGTTATAATTTTATAATAATGATAATCTAGAATATGAAAACATTGAGACAAAGGATTATATCCTAAGGATTAAATCATATGACTAAATTGGGCATATGTGGGGTGAAATAGCAAAAGCTCTAAGATCTCTTACTAGTAATTACTTTAACTTCTTGTGTCTCAACGTTCTTATTTGTATGCCAGTTTATATGGGTATACAAATGTTACAAAGAATGTAACAAAATGTTTTATTTTATTGTTCTGTACTATAGCTCATTCACTATTCAGCTATTCAAGAAGCATGAGAGAAGGCAAATAGTCACAGTATAGAAAAGTTAACATAATTCAGAGAATCACAAAAGCAATTATTACAGTAAATGTGAATTGGAGGGGCACTTGGGTGGCTCAGTTAGTTTAGCGTCCAACTCTTGATTTCAGGTCAGTTCAGGTCTCACAGTTTGGGTTTGTGAGATTGAGCCCCATGTCAGGCTTAGCTCTGACAGTGCAGAAACTGCTTAGAATTCTCTTTCACACACTCTCTCTGAACTCCCCCTTGCTTGCTCTCTCTCTCTCTCCCTCTCTCTCTCTTTTTCTTTCTCTCTCAACAATAAATAAATAAACTTTAAAAAATAAATGTAAATTGGAGAAATAGATGCTTAGCAATACATATGTAAATAATAAGAAATATAAAAGACAACGAAAAAATAGAATAAAAAGTTAGGAAATCAAGGCACTACAGCAATATTTTGAATATATGCAGGCTGTATTACTGGAAATCCTACCAACAGTCTGCATAAGAAAAGTCATATAATGAATTAATAAGCCCAAATCCATTATATGGCCATTATTGAAACATTGAATTAGTTTAGTTTTTTAATAAAAAATTTGAACTGAAAAATAATATTAGCAATTACTCAAACATAAGCAGTTAACTGTTGGCATATCTTCTTTTTTTTTTTTTTACAAGCTTTATGTGATCTCAGATTTATTCAAAGACTAACATTTCTATATTACTTTTTTGACAGTGCTATAAAAGTTTCAAATTATAGTAAAACCTTGGATTGTTGAATAAGTTTTTCTGCTAGTGCTCTGTAAGGTGAGCAAACATCTCTAATAAATATTAACTTGATAAGCAAGCAGTGTCTTGCAACATGAGTGAGTAGTAAGTGACATTGAACATCACATGATCACAGCTGACCCAATGATTTTTGAAATTCTCTTTGATATACAAGTGCTTTGGATTACAAACATGTTTCCAGAATGGATTATGCTCGCAAACCAGGTTTTACTCCATATTAAATTCCTGTTTGAGGAGGCTTTAATCATTATTCCTCAAGATATTATGCCAAGAAATAAAATGCTACATATTGATTATTTCTTCCCCACATTAAAGACATGCTTATTTAATTCACCTCTTAAGGCCAGGAACCTTTTCTGCAATATACAAACTTTCTAGAACATGTTGGTATCAATTTAGACAACTCTTGGCTAGCATATAAATTTAATTTAATTTTACCCTCCCCCCCAACACTAAGCATTAGTGGAAAAAAAACCTGACCATTCTTTATTCTATTTAAAAAGTGAAAACCTGTTATGGAATCAAATAACTCTCTTCCAGAGCAACTCTCTTGCTTCTCACAATTTCACCATAGTGTTTGCTCTTTGAAGCAGACAGTTACCAGTGAGGGAAGTCTCTCCAGACTGTGTTGCAGGTACTTAATTATCCAGGGTAGTTACGTATTTGTGAAATATGCCTTTAGTGGTTCTATAGTTTAAATTGTATTCTCCTATTTCTACACTGTTGGTAGGAATGTAAACTGGTGCAGCCCCTCTGGAAAACAGTGTGGAGGTTCCTCAAAAAATTAATAATAGAACTCCCCTAAGACTCAGCAATAGTACTGCTAGGAATTTAACCAAGGGGTACAGGAGTTCTGATGCACAGGGGCACATGTACCCCAATGTTCATAGCAGCACTTTCAACAATAGCCAAATCATGGAAAGAGCCTAAATGTCCATCAACTGATGAGGGGATCAAGGAGATGTGGTTCATCTATACAATGGAATACTACATGGCAATGAGAAAGAATGAAATCTGGCCATTTGTAGCAACGTGGATGGAACTTCGGAATGTTATGCTGAGCGAAATAAGTCAGGCAGAGAAGGACAGATACCATATGTTTGCACATATAGGTAGATTAGGAGGAACATAACGGAGGACCATGCGAGAGAAGAAGGGGAAAAATAGTTGGAGAGAGGGAGGGAGGCAAACCATGAGAGACTCTTGAATGCTGAGAACAAACAGGGCTTATGAGAGTGGGGGAGATGGGGAGAGGGTGATGGGCATGGGGAGGGCACTTGTTCGGATGAGCACTGGGTGTTATATGGAAACCAACTTGAAAGTAAACTATTTAAGAAAAATAAAAAATACAAAAAAATTTAGAAAATAAGTTTTATTCTCCTTCAAGCATAGAAGATTTGTCAATAGTCCACAGATAGCTAAAATGTATTTACCTCTTCAGCAAGAAGTGGACATTTCTCCTGGTTAATATTACATAATTGAAGATTAACTCCTAAAGTTCTTATTCTACTCATCAGAATACTGATATGATTTGCTTTATGTAGGTTATGAGTTTATTTTATTCAAATTCTAATTTGGTCATTTTGGAAAATCACACTGGGATTGTAAAAAAAAAAAAAGTCATTCTAAATGTATTTGAAGAAGAATGTAATAGTTATAGGAAGTACAGATCCTGTAAGTCAAAAATTTTGCATAAATTAATCAAAGCCAGCCATTCATATAACAATCACTTTCTTGAAAAGAAATGTAGTTCTTATCTTTTCAAATATGAAAAGTTCAAAGAAAATGGAAGAAATAAAAAAATCTGTTCTTTTTCTTGAATTTAAATAATATTTTCCAAGGAACACATTTTAATGTCTTATACCTGAAGGATACTCTATCATTAAAAGCAATTATGTCATCATCTTTTGAATAATGCCTTTATAAAATTACTTATGCTATTACCTATTTATTGTTTCTACCTATAATTGTCTAGAACTCAACTAAACCAGATATGTTTGTATGTCTAATAAGACACCTTGTGCCATGCAATACTTTAAAGTGAGTGTCAAAATATATCATCCATAAATTTAACATAATATGGAAATACCATTCATCTATGCTAGAAAAAATTTCTTTGGCATCTCAAAGTTTTCAACAACAGAATGCTAATATTAGCATCCAGGTTCTGAATCATTAAAATTTATCTTGAATCGTTTACATGAAATATGCACATAAGGCACTCATCTCCTAATTTGACAATAAATTGGTTGCTTTCCAGTATATGACAAAAGCATGACTGAGATAATTACTATTTGAAGGAGACAGTCTAAAGGGCTTGCTAATTATATATTCTTTCAGATCACTGGTTCTCAAGTGCTAGTGTGCATAAAAATCATCTGTTAATATTCAAATCTCCTTTCCTATGATTTAATGAATGTTGATTAGAAGGGTAACATTTATACTCCTTTCCTTTAATTTTTTTCCATTGCCCATCTTTCTCTATTAGTCTTCATCCACAAGCTTCTACTCTCATCCAGATACTTTAATTTGATGGAGTCTGAGAGCCCCATTGACCCATGTTGTTATGGTTGTGGTTGCTGTTTCTAAGTCACAAACAAGATTCCTTCCCTTTTTTATTTCACTTGTGCCAAAATCAGAAAAATGATTTTACTTTTCTCTTATAATTCCAAGGTCCATACATGTGTCATTAAGCTAGATCTAGCCAGTCAGGGACAGGAATAGATTAGATTTTAAGAAACATTAGATATTTTGCACATATTCATTAGCAAGAGAGATAGAAAGCTATTCATGTATGATGGTTTGTCCCAGAAGTAGGATTTGTGCTTGTTTTCTAAGTACTAAAGAGATTTGCGAAACTGCAAAAGTGAATTAATGATGTTAACAATGGATAGAGGGTTGAATAGAAAGATCTCAAAGCAGATTTTAATGTCTAGGTGACAGTGGAAACTTAGAATCTACATACAACCAATTTTGAGGCTGTGTGATGTATAGTGGAAGTCTTGGCAGTGCTAAGCAGCTTGGGAACAAGTACATGACAAAATCGCATTGCAGAAACTTTTGGAGAAAAGAAATTGAGGAATGGCAACCTGGACGATGTTTGTTACTGAAATTGAAAATAATTTTTAACACTGAAATTCTAAAAAGATGAAGTCTAAGCCATTATGTTATAAATATTGTTGCTTCAATAAGCATCATCAAATGTGTTTATCTGGATATAAAAATTTACTGTAAGCATCAAAAGTTGTTAGACATTCTATAGGTTTTGCACACACATGCACAAATACACACTGATGTGAAATAATAGTGTGTTTGATACCAATTTGCCCATAGAGAAATATTCCTCAAGTTGATCTTTTCAACAATCTGTAAATGTTAACTGAGTTCTGGTTATAATACTGAGTTTAGTGTTCAAAAATTTGCCATATCCTAATTTGGTAAAATCACAGATTCTTGTTAATTCTCTGACCAAACAAGCAAATGTAGGGTATTTTTTTCAATATTTAAATGTTTGTACTTTGGATTCAAAGGATTTGAAACAATTGGTGTTTCCCAATACTATGCCTAATTACCCATGAACAAATTATACTTTACTATCGTATTGACTCTGAATTCTTAACTCTGAGATTTTTATATGTAAATACACTGCCTCCGTTAAGAATAAAGAAAAGTTTGTATTAAACTGGAGGCTGAGAGTGCCCTTTGAATATTTGGAGTATTCATTGTGACCAAAAATGTATTTTGCATTGGCTAGTGTTCACCTGAACCTGTATAGGGAGATGGGAGATGTGTGGATTGAATAAAAGTCTTTCTCTGGACTACCTCCTGTACAAGTAATAAAAGCTAGTGAAATCTTTTACAGGAATGAGCTCCAAGTAATCAGAACCCTCAGGAATGAGAGTCATATCATCAAGTAAAGAAACATGACCAGTTTAGTCCCAACAGAATGTAAGAGGAAACATGAACTGGTTTTAGATGAGGAAAGTCATGTTCACCAAGTACAACATTGGTACAAAATTTATTTCTGTGTTTTCTCTTCTTTTCTTCTCATGTTTATTTCTTATATATAGAGAGAGAAAGACAAAACCATGAGCAGGGGAGAAGTAGAGAGTGAGAGAGACAAAGAATCCAAAGGAGGCTTCAGGCTCTGAGCTGTCAGCACAGAGCCTGAATCACAGCTGGAACTCATGAGCCAGGAGATCATGACCTGAGCCAAAGTCAGACACTTGATTGACAGCCACACAGGTGCCCCACTTTCTGTATTTCCTTAATTGCTTTTTTATTTAAAATGAGTGATTCCCTCTCTTTTCCCTACTACCTCATATGATGTTATTAGTTGATAACCTTATAATTTAATCCATAAATAAAAGAATTTTTTAAAAGGAACCATGAAAAAACAGAAGAAGGGGTGGTTATTATCAAAGATTTTGATCAGCTGATGCAGGATCTGGTGATATTTTATTTGCTCTCTTGTAAGAATGAGCTGGTTTTATTATTGATTGTATAGTGGATAGATTCATTATGCATGGTATTTTTAGGGGTTAGGGCAATTTGTATATTACAAGTTCATATATTTTGGACAGCAAATGGGATGTTTTGTCCTGAATATTTATGGTGTGTGTGTGTGTGTGTGTGTGTGTGTGTGTGTGTAGCATCTGGGCCACTTGTTTGTTTGTTTAGAGAATTGACTCTACTGTGACTCTCAGAGGGAAGCACATCTAGCTTCCCACTAATGAAGCTGAAACTACTAGATATTCATTTTCCAAGCTTCTCTTGCAAAAAAGGGCAACAGCATGTAACTCAGACTGTGCTAATTTGATTTTGTTAAAAATAAGCAGGAACAATGGAGGAATCTCTCTAGAGCAGAAATTGTTGTAGCAGATCAAATCCCCTGTGAAGCAAAGGCAGCAATGACAGCTCAGTCAGTTTCCTTTGCTTGGTTAATGCAGTAAAGTTTTCTTCACTGGATCAGTAACAAAAGGGGCATTTTCCTGTTGCTGGTAACCTGGTTTTTTATTTTTCTTTTTTTTTCTTAAGATCTTAGTTTCATTTAGTTAACATACATAACATGCAGTGTTATATTAGTTTCAGGTGAACAATATAGTAATTCAGCATTTCTACACCCAGTGCTCATCACAAGTGCCCTTCTCAATCCCCATCACCTATTTAACCTATACCCTCACCCACCTCCCCCCTGGTGACCTTCAGTTTGTTCTCTATAAGCAGGAGTCTGTTTCTTGGTTTGTCTCTCTCTCTTCTCTCTCTTTTCCTTTTGCTCTTTTGTTTCTTAAATTCCACATATGAGTAAAATCATATGGTATTTGTCTTTCCTGACTGATTTATTTTGCTTAGCATAATACTCTGTATCTCCGCTCATGTCATTGCAAATGGCAAGATTTAATTCTTTTTTATGGATGAGTAACATTCCATTTTATCTATGTATACCACATCTTCTTTATCCATTCATCTAGCAATGACACTTGGGCTGCTTCCATAATTTGGCTATTGTAAATAATGCTTCTAGGAAACATAGGGCTTCACATATATCTTTGAATTTGTGTTTTTGTATTCTTTGGGCAAAAGCCTAGTAGTGTAGTTGCTGGATAATAAGGTAGTTCTATTTTTAAATTTTTTGAAGAAATTCTGCAGTTTTACATAGTGGCTGCATCTGTTTTCATTTCCACCAACAGTGCACAAGTTTTCCTTTTTCTACACATCCTCTTCAATACCTGTTGTTTCTTGTGTTATTGATTTTAGCCATTCTGACAGATGTGAGTCTCATTGTGGTTTTGATTTTCATTTCCTGGATGATAAGTGCTGATGAACATCTTTTCATGTCTTTATTGGCCATCTTTGGCCATGTCTGTTCATGTCTTCTGCTCATTTTTAATTTGGTTATTATTTTTTTCTTTTGGTGTTAAGTTGTATAAATTCTTCATGTTTTTTGGATGCTAACCATTTTTTATTTTTTAATTTTTAAAATATTTTATTTATTTACGAGAGGGGGGGGCAGCGTGAGCAGGGGAGGGTCAGAGAGAGAGAGGGAGACAAAGAATCCAAAGCAGGTTCCAGGCTCTGAGCTAGCTGTCAGCAGAGCCTGACGTGGGGGTCAAACCTAGGAACCATGAGATCATGACCTGAGCCAAAGTCAGATGCTTAACCAACTGAGCCATCTCGGCACCCCTGGATAATAACCTTTTATCATATGCTCAATTTGCTAATATCTTCTTCCATTCTGTAGATTGTCTTTTAGTTTTGTTGATTGTTTCTTTCATTGTGCAGAAGTGTTGAATATTGATGTTTATTTTTGCTTTTGTATCCCTTGCCTCAGGATACATACCTAGAAAAATGTTGCTATTTTCGGTGTCAAAGATGTTGCTGACTATGTTCTCTTCCAGGAATTTTATGGTTTTAGGTCTCACATTTAGGCTGTCAGTCTATTTTAAATTTCTTTTTGTGTATAGGGAAAGAAAGTGCTCCAGTTTCTTTCGTTTGCATGTAACTGACCAGGTTATCCGGTACCATTATTGAAGAGACTGTCTTTTTCTCATTGAATATTCTTTCCTGCTTTGCCAAAAATTAATTGATGATATAGTTGTGGGTTTATTTCTGGATTTTCAATTTTGTTCTATTGATCTATGTTCTAGTCTTGTGCCAGTACAATGTGTTTCTTTCCTTTTTAATGTTTTTATTTAAATTCCAGCTAGTTAACATGCAGTGTAATATTATTTTCAGGTGTAGTATTTAGTGATTCTTCACTTACACATAACACCTGGTGCTCATCACAAGTGCCCTCCTTAATTTCCATCTCCTATTTAACCAATCCCCCCACCCACCTCCTCTCCAGTAACCATCAATTTGTTTTCTATATTTAAGAGTCTGTTTCTTGGTTTGCTTCTCTTTTTTCTATACATGTTCATTTGTTTTTTTAATTAAATTCCATATATGAGTGAAATCAAATGGCATTTCTCTTTCTCTGACTGACTTACGTAACATAATACTCTCCAGCTCCATCCACATCATTGCAAATAGCAAGATTTCATTTTTATTCTTTTTCATGGCTAACAACTCACTGTGTATGTGTGTATTAATGTATATATATGTATACGTATATAAAATACTGATTCAAAGGGAGACATGCACCTTGATGTTTTATAGTGGCATATCAATTATAGAAAGAGCCTGAATGTCCATCAACTGTACCACATCTTTTTTATTCATTTATTAGTCAATGGACATTTGGGCTCTTTCTTTAATTTAGCTATTATCGATAATGCTGATAAAAATATCAAGGTGCATGCATCCCTTTGAATTAGTATTTTTGTATCCTTTGGGTAAATATCTAGTAGTGCAATAGCTGGATTGTAGAATAGTTCTACTTTTAAGTTTTTGAGTAACCTCCACCCTGTTTCCAGGGTTACTATACCAGTTTGCATTCCCACCAGTGGTATAAGAGGACTCCCCTTTCTCTGCATCCTCACCAACATCTGTTGTTTCCTGTGTTGTTAATTTTAGCCATTCTGACTTGTGAGTTGATACTGTTTTGATTATTACAGCTTTGTAATGTGACTTGAAGTCCAGAATTGTGATGCCTTCATCTTTGGTATTACTTTGCAGGGTTGCTTTGACTATTTGAAGTCTTTTGTGGTTCCATACTAATTTTAGGATTGTTTGTTCTAGTTCTGTGAAAAATGCTGTTGGTATTTTTATAGGGATTGTGTTAAATGTATAGTGTGGTCATATATTATTTTGTTTGCTTCTTTCACCTCAATAACCACCTGAATTCTATGCCTCTCAGGTAGGAATACTCCTCTGTATTTTATTTCTCTTGAAGAACCCCGAACTCAAATATCTGACCCAAATCTTTTTTTCTCTTTTATTCTTCTCTCATTCTCACACTTTAGTTTTAATTGTGCATTGTCTATAATAATTCTTTTTACTCCTAGATTTTATATTATTTTTCTATCCTCTCTGCCTTCATTACTCTCCCTGTAATCCTTCAATGCAAAGATAAGAAAGGTGAACAATATTCACTAATCTTTTAGAATCTGCATTTCTGCCTTCTCAAGGCCATGGCAATGTTTTTACACTTATAACCATGATCATTGGTTTCCTCTATTTAATTACATACTTTATATCTCAGTTTGAGAATATATTCAAAAAGGTATATTTCAATTTACATATCCAAAATGAAATGTTTTATTCCCACCACTAAACAAGGTGAATTCCCACCCTCATTTCTTCCTAGCCATGAAAAATGTCTCCACCAAGCCCATAGTAGCCAAGTCAGAAATCTAGGAGTTGTTATCTTAGTCATTGTTATCTCTTTTTTTAATATTTTTATTTATTTCTACGAGAGAGAGAGAGAGAGACAGCATGAGCAGAGGAGGGTCAGAGAGAGAGGGAGTCACAGACTGAAGCAGGCTCCAGGCTCTGAGCTGGCAGTCAGCATAGAGCCCGATGCGGGGCCCGAACCCACGAACCGCGAGATCATGACCTAAGCGAAAGTCGGATGCTTAACCGACTAAGCCACCCAGGCGCCCCTTAGTCATTGTTATCTTAATCCATATATGATCTATATCCAAAATGTATTACAGATTCTGTCCATTTTTGTCAATGACTATTGTCTCCACATGGAGTACAGACATTCTTTACCTACATTCTTTATTGAAATGATCTCCTGACCTTTCTTCTTTTCTCCCTGAATTCTGAATACTCCATGCAGTAACCAATCATGATAAAAATGAAAGGCAGTCACATAACTGGTCACCTAAAACTTTTCAAAGACCTCAAGTATTCATTTTTGTCCCTAACCTTGCACCATCAGTGTGCATCCCCCCGATGTCTTGCACACATTCCTTTCACACTATACACTTCTTACTCACTTAAGTTCAGAACTAGTATATATTGAGTTCTTTCCAATTTAACACTCAGAATATCATAACAATGATTTCATCTTTGCAAATAGTAACTCATCACTATTCTTTGAATCACAGTTTAAATCTTATGTACTAATAAAGCATTCTAGGCAACCTCACAAAAGTAAGTCAGTCCAACATATACTTGTTCTTCTTTGATTTTCACATTCAGTATTATTTGCTTTCTTCATTGTGTTCTTTAAATTTTATTAGTATTTAATATATTTATTATTTATATGTTTTCACTGCATCGTAAGTTCTTGAAGGGATAACATCTGGGGTATTTTCCATTTCACACCTAACGTCTGACACAGCATCAGGAATATTATTTACTTATAAGAAAATGTTGACGGTAAAAGATGAATAAACTCTGAGAAATACCTCTCTTTACTTCCATTTAAACCAATGAAGAGAGTCACCAGAATATTAAGACTTCTTCTAAAATGTATATATTATTAGTTTAATTAAATCTTCATAAATTGTTTTATTAATCAATCTGGAATTCCATTTAATTATTGTAAACATTTTGTATCCTTCTAACTAACTAGCCCATCTCTACCCTCCCATATCTCTAAGCAAATTAAGATGCTGAAGTTACAATGTAAATAATCTGATATATTTACTTAGCCCATGTTTTCTGAATCTTAATATATATCCTTTGTTTTGTGTTTCTTTTTACTTTATTCATTTATTTTCATTTTAATTGTATGTATGTATATATGTATGTATGTATTTAAATTTACATCCAGATTAGTTAGCATATAGTGCAATAATGATTTCAGGAGTAGATTCCAGTGATTGATCCCTTATGTATAACACCCAGTGCTCATCCCAACAAGTGTCTTCTTTTTACAAATATTATTTCAGAATGAACGCTTTCTATTTTTCTCCTCTATCTTAGGTCATTTCCTCTGAACTTTTCTTTTCCTCACACATGTCTTAGGCAGACTCCAAAATCCTAAGTGTAATAAATTCGATACAGTTAAACCTTCAGTTGCACTTGTAATTTAACACTCATCCTTTCCTAAACTTTAAGCAGAATTTGAATGGGAAGTGGCCAAATCTATCCTTGCCTTCTCTTTACTGCATGACTTTCTCCCACTTTGAGAAACGGACTGGGGTGAGTACAGAAAGTGAAGAAATGAACACTTATCTCCTTGGTGCTGTGTACCCTCTATGGGTTCCCCTAGTTAAGATTGGTTGTTATTGTCGTTTGTAAAGTCAGACTTCAAAGTACTAACATATCCCAATGGTGTGTAACAATAGGGAGATTTTAGGAAGACTTGAAAGTTGGAAATTCCCTTCAGGTGATAGTCTCTCAGCACTCTCTGGTTTAGTCTTGGCTGCAGTGGTATGCCCAAAGTTGTTTTTCTGAAGGCAACTTCTTTATATATAAGAGGTCTCACGCCTGACCACCTTCCATATAGTCTATTTGACATGTAGGAAAATCAAGCATTTTTATTTTGCCAATCCTTATTTTCTTCAAAGAGAGATGGGGGAAGAGAATATTTCACACATAAGCAGATGCCACCTGGAAAAAAGGCATGTGCAATTTGCCTTCTTACAGTGTTTTCTGACAGTTATAATGGAGTCTTTGGGAGCCCTCATACATGACATAGTAAATAAGGAAACATCTTGACTTTCTACAAAGAACGTGAAAAAAAAGAACTTCCAACTAGGCAGAAGAATAATGACTTCAATAATTCCACTGAGTGTGTCTTTGAGGAGGGAGTAGACTTAGGTTGATGACAGTCATAGCTTGGTTGCCTATTGATAAATTCTGATGATATACCTATCTTTATAAGCTTTCAGTTTCTTTAGAAATATGTGGTTCTATATACATCTTTGATTTCTCCCTCAATGCTGGCCAAGGTAGTCAAAACAAGACAAGTTGTTACATTTATAAACATGAAAGCAGTTGTTCCTTCATTAAAATTGAATTTGATTCCTATTTTTCTTTAGTGTTTTGAGCATTGCATATGTATTATATTTTTTAAACAATAACTGATTTATAATGTGCTTAACATAGAATTCACCTATTTAAAGTGCACAATTCCCTGCCCCCCCCACTTGTACTCTATCTGCCTGTCTCTCTTCAAATATAAATATTTAAAAAATAAAATTAAAAGGGGTGCCTATGTGGCTCAGTTGGTTATGTGTCTGACTTCAGCTCAGGGCGTGATATCATGGTTTGTGGGTTCAAGCCCTGCATCAGACTCTGTGCTGGCAGCTCAGGGCCTGGCACCTGCTTTGGATTCCGTGTGTCTCTCTTGCTGCTCCGCTCCCCACTAGCCCTCTGTCTGTATTTTTCTCTCAACAATCAATAAACATTAAAAAATTTTAAAGTGCACAATTCAGTGAGTTTCAGTGTATTACCTGATATATATATAACCATCATTGCAATTAATTTTAGAACATTTTCATCACCCAAAAAGACAACTAACTTTAACCTTTTGAAGAACTAGAGACTATTGTCAAAAGCAGCATTTCCACTTGGTAGTTCCGTAATTTAAAATTTTGCCATATCCTTGGCATCACTTGTTACTATCCGTCTTGATTACAGCCTTGCTAGTGGTGAGAACTGGAATCTCATTATGCTTTTTTTTTCATTTTCCTAGTCCGTTCCTATAATTAGCCCCCTTCATCCCAGCATAAGGCATTGTACTAAGACATTCTGTCATAATCCTTATTCTTTTGAATTGCATTTCCCTGATTATTGATTATGTTGACTATCTTATTGTGTCCTTATTGCTATATTACAGAAATCTCCACAAAAATCATATGCCCACTTAAGAAATTTGTGTTATTTGTCCTGTTATCGCTTTATTGTCAGGGGTCTTCACATATATATGATACACCTATATATGTATATAGATACAGATAGATAGATTTCTATCACATATGTGTTATAGATTCAAGTCTCCTATCAGATACACAATTTTCAAATGTATCCTGCCGTTCTGTGGACTGTCCTCTCTCTTTCCTGTTGGTATCCGTTGAAGAATAGAATTTTTAATTTTGATGAAGTGCCTTATATGTATGTGCATGTAATCCATTTGTCACTTGTGTTTTTGGTGTCATATCTAAGAAGCCTTATCTGAACCTCTGGTTATAATGATATACTCCTATATTTTCATCTAAGAGCTTTATAGTTTTAGCTTCTACATTTAGATCTGTAATCCATTTTGTGTGAATATTTTTGTCAT
This sequence comes from Hyaena hyaena, assembly GCF_003009895.1. Taxonomy (NCBI): domain Eukaryota; kingdom Metazoa; phylum Chordata; class Mammalia; order Carnivora; family Hyaenidae; genus Hyaena; species Hyaena hyaena. The sequence continues at coordinate 40,050 of NW_024082079.1, read as the reverse complement.
CCAGTTATCCTACTGCCATTTCATGAAGAGACTATTCTTTCCTCCTTTGAATTGTTTTAGTACTGTTACCGAAAATCAATTGATCATAAATGTGATGGCTTCTTTCTGGACTATCAGTTATATTCCATTGATTCATACTTCTATCATTTGGCAGTCTTGTACTGATTTACTTACTCTGACACTGTTGTAAGTTTTGAACTTTGAATTGAGTCTTTCCAGCTTTGTCTTTTCCAAGATTACTTTGCCTATCCTAGAGCTTAAAATTCCACATAAATATTAGCATCTACTCCTTCATATATGCGAAAAATAAATAGCCAGCTGATTTTGTTAGGGGTTACATTAAATCCTTAGGTTAATCTGAGAGGTATTTCTATCTTAATCACAATAATTTTAACAATTCTTGAACCTGCAATATCTTTACATTTAATTTTCTTTCAGCAATATTTTGTAAGTGTTAGAATCCAAGTTTTGAACATATTGTGTTAATTATTTATTACTTTATAATTGTATACCATAAGTATTTTATTCTTCTTAATGCTATTGTAAAAGGTTTCTAAAATTTTATTTTTGGTCTTGGGGCGCCTGGGTGGCTCAGTCGGTTAAGCGTCCGACTTCTGCTCAGGTCATGATCTCACGGTTCCTGGGTTTGAGCCCCATTTCGGGCTCTGTGCTGACAGCTAGCTCAGAGTCTGGAGACTGTTTCAGTGTCTGTGTCTCCCTCTCTCTCTGACCCTCCCCTGCTCATACTGTCTCCCTCTCTCTTTCTCTCCGAAATAAATAAAACATTAAAAAATTAATAAAATTTAATTTTGGTCTGTACATTTCTAGTACAGAGGATACAATTAATTTTTGTGTATTGATCTTGTATTCTGAAACTTTGATGAGCTTACTAGCTTGAGTAGTTTTCCAATGTGAATTCACTAGGATTTTCTACATTTAAGACCATGTGATCTGCAAATAGACATAGTCTTTCTTCTTTTTTAACTCAGGTACATTTTATTTCTTTTTCTTGCCTAATTACCCTGGCTAAAAGTTCCAGGACAATGTTGATTAGAATTGATGAAGGGGCACCTGGGTGGCTCAGTCAGTTAAGTATCTCCTTCTTGATTTCAACTTACTGATTTTGACTCTTGATATTGATCATGATCTCATGTTTTGTGAGATTGTGCCTCACGTCGGGCTCTGAGATCAGGTCTCACATTGGGTTCTGAGCCAATAATATATTCTCTCTTCTCTCTCTCTGCCCCTCTTCCCACTTGTGTGTGTTCTCTCTCTCTCAAAATAAATAAGTTTTTTTTAAAGTGATGAGAGAAGATATCATTGACCTGTTCCTAATTGAGGGGAAAACATTGAATCTTTCACCATCAAGTATGGTATTAATTGTGGGTTTTATAACTATCCTTAATCAGATTGAAAAATTTCCCTTCAAATCTGTTTGTTGACTTTTTATCAAAAGAGTATTAGATTTTATCAAGTACTTCTTAAATACTTATTTGAATAAATTTTAAAACTGTGCAATTAATGGGAGAATAAAAGAGTTATCCCACTACCAAAATACAATTTTCATTAAATCTAAAATGAGTCATTAGCCTAATGCAAGAAAGGAAGGGACTTTTATAGGGTGCCCTGTCTACCAAGATTAAATTTCTCCATTCAAAAAATGGTTCACCTCTGCATTTTAAACCTATATTTCTTGAATAATTAATTCAAATGGTAGTGTGTGAGATTCACATGAATATCATTTGACAGTCTGACACCTTGTGTCTTCACATATGTAAACCAAATATTTTCTTGACAAAAGATAACGATTCATACATTATTTGCTATCTTCTGTAATTTTAATAACAAATGCTAAGGGTTGCCTTGGTGGCTCAGTCGGTTAAGCGTCCATCAGCTCGGGTCATGAGTCATGATCTCGCAGTTTGTGAGTTTGAGCCCCACTTTGGGCTCTGTGCTGACAGCTAGCTTAGAGCCTGGAGCCTGTTTCAGATTCTGTGTCTCCCTGTCTCTCTGACCCTCCCCTGCTCATGCTCTCTCTCTCTCTCTCTCTCAAACAAATAAAACATTTTTAAAAATTAATAACAACAAATGCTATGATAAATCAGAAATGATCAAATAGAATATGTTTTAAACATATTTTACATAAAATGTTATGTTAAACGTCTATTTCTCTCACGTATTTGTATACAAATAGACACACAAATATACACACAACAGATACCATCATATGTTAATTTTTATATACTTTGTTCCTTCTTATCACATCATAGAGGCTGATACTTGTTTGGAAAGAAATAAGATGAAATTTCAGTTATTTCATTGAACTACCCTGAGGGAAATTATTTTCTGGCTTCTTTTATGAAATATTGCAGATAACAAAACACTTTTCTTTCCACCGGAATTTACTATGGTTCAAAAATTTTGTAATAAAACTCCCACAGTATATTCCCTAAAAAGTTACTTTGTATTGTAGGTTCTTCAATTTTTTAAGAGTAAACACAGGCAGATTATTTGATTTCTCGCCACTTGACAAAATCATAATGAGAAATCTTTAGAGTAACATTAAGTGACAGAAATTTGATATCTTTTGTGGATATTGGAAATCAGTCCCACTTATTTTATGGTCAAACATAGTAAAAGCATATTATCATCATATTTTGAAATATTTAAGAATTCCTATAATGGTTATGCTATGAAAGACTTCAATATATTTAATTAGTTCAATAAATAAGGCAAATTTAAAATGGAAATATTGCTGACAATTTATATCACATTTTGGAGTGAAGAACACGAACACAAAAAAAACCCTATAATAAATGGGTTCTCTTTTCAGTCTTTCTGCTTTGGAACAGTCATCCAAATAATAGTAAATCATCACATGTGCATATATATACATATGTGCATAGCATTTTATATATATATATATATATATATATATATATATATATATATATATATACCTAAATATCTATATATCTATGTCTGTGGAATGGGATGTGTGAAATAAAAGCAAGAGAGCTCATTTAATATATAAGCTACTAACTTTTAATATCTTGTTGAGATGCAGTTGGTGTATTTCTTTCCAACTTAGGTTTAAATTTAGAGTACTACATTATTTGCTGAATGTTTCTAGAAAGTGACTGAGATAATAATAATAATAAAGTGATTTTTTTCATATAGTTTCCCTATTTCAGTTTAATCAATAGAGGAATATTTAATGACAGCAGTTTTTCATCTAATCAACCTATATTTTTTCTGGAGAAGGTTGAAAATTAAAGGCTGAAAGAAGTTAAAATACCTTTTTACTTTCTACCTGTAGAATAAAAAAAATTCCACAATTCTGACAGAGTTGCATAAAAAGAGCAAAGTAACATCTTTTTCCAGATTAAAAGAACAGAAAAATTTATACAATATTAAAAAGATGATTTTGTTTTACCTATAACATCTTTTATAAATCACTTATGTCTTTGAATAAAGAAATAACACATCATATTATATGCATGGAGATATTTGTTTTTCAATTTCATGTAAACTGGCATAGAAAATATATAGATCACAATAGACAGTTTCAGAGAAGTTTTTCAAAAATTTTGTAAGGATTTTAAAGTAAGTTACTCTGGTTCAATATTCCAGTAATGCACTTTTCAAATGAGTAGATCTTGGGCAGGGATAAGAACCTCCCACACAACCATGCTTTAAAAATATAATCTCTATAAGTGAACTATCTATTTCTACTCCATTCATTAAAATTGGCCTAGAAATTAGATATTTATATATTCTACACTGTTCTCATATCAAAATTTCTGACTTTGAAGGGATATCAGTATCATCATACACATATAAACACATGAATACATACACAAAATATACAAATATAAAATACATATATGTAAATAATTTTATATTTTATCCAGAAGAGAATGAAAGAACAAAAGGAAGTTCTTAACAGGAATCAGTTCAGAGTGTTAAAAATATGTATTTAGGAAGCACTTAGGAAAAGTTTTCAAATTTATATACAATATGTTGATCTTTTTCCCTTTATTTAAGCACTTTTACTTCCTTTATTAGTAAAATCAGCAAAAGTTTGATTATTTATAATATGTTAAAACTTAATCTTTCCTACAGCCCCTCTGGAAAACAGTGTGGAGGTTCCTAAGGAAACTAACACTAGAACTCCCCTATGACCCAGCAATAGCACTGCTAGGAATTTACCCAAGGGATACAGAAATGCTGATGCATAGGAGCACATGTACCCCAATGTTCATAGCAGCACTCTCCACAATAGCTAAAACATGGAAAGAGCCTAAGTGTCCATCAACGGACGAATGGATCAAGAAGATGTGGTTTATCTATACCATGGAATACTACATGGCAATGAGAAACAGTGAAATCTGGCCATGTGTAGCAACATGGATGGACCTTGAGGGTGTTATGCTGAACGAAATAAGTCAGGCAGAGAAGGACAAATATCATGTTTGCACGTATAGGAGGATTAGGAGGAACTTAACTGAGGAACAAGGGGGAGAAGAAGGGCGGAAATGGTGGGGGGAAGGGAGAGAGGCAAACCATGAGAGACTCTTGAATGCTGACAAAAACTGAGGACTGATGGATGTGGGGGGGAGGAGGGATGGGCATGGAGGAGGGCACTTGTAGGGATGAGCACTGGGTGTTATGTGGAAACTAATTTGACAATAAACTATTTGTAAAAAAAAAACAAAAACGAAAACAAAAACCTTAATCTTTCCACTGGGAAGGACAACTGTACAAAATATTGAACAAAGTAACAGTAGAAACTTGTCAGTTCTTTTGTTATATTTCATAGTGTACCATCCAGACAATTAAAGATTAGATAAAAGAGACTTTGGAAGAATCACATCAGATTTTGATCAAATTGGATTCAGAAAAGGAAAAAATTAGTTGGAAAATTTAGTAAATTCTCAAATATTATATTTAATTTGAGCAAATAAATGAAATAGAAGCTATCGATTCATGACGGTAATGAAATAGGCGGGGTGATTCAGTTTTCTGAATAATTACATAAACTCTCTTTTGCATAATTCATAGTTTAAGAGTGAATGGAATAAAGAAAAGAAAATAAACCTGAATAGTCTGAGAAATATTTGTAAAATATTTTAAGTTACTCCTATATAAATGTAACTTTTTCTTCCCTTGAGTTGTTTTAATAGTTGGATAAAGTTACACACACACACACACATTTTGGAACAGCTGAAAAATATGCCAGCAAATATAAACTCTTTCACCTCTGATATCTTTAATCAAATTAAGTATTAATAAATGAAATTAATAACCGTACATGGTCAGAAGTATTAGGATGCATGGCAGAACCACTTAAGTAACATTTCTTCTACAGTATTTTGTTCCAGATACAGCATTCCAAAAGTCTTCTAAATCATATAGCAAGTTTGATTAGAATAACTTGAAATATTCTTTAATGGTTTTATAAATAGCAAACCCATTGTTTCCATCATAAAAAGAAAAGGTACATTCTAAAAGCAGCTAGAAGTTATGACTGATGGGTGAGGCTTTGGGAGTGCTTTCTGTGAACAAAGTAGGGAGAGTGAGAAACTGAAGTGAAAGATGTAGTCCCAGAAAGTGATCCAAAATTGAATTCACTAGTGAAAAATGTGAGCCAGCCCTTCCATGGAGCCAAAATTTTTCTTTGTTTACTTTTGTGTGTATTACTGAATATATAATTGCATTTTGGTAGACTAGAATTCATTAAATTTAAAAACATAAATCTCTAAAAAAATTTTTTTAATCTTTATTTTTGAGAGAGAGAGAGAGAGGGAGAGAGAGACAGAGTGAGAGCCGAGGAGGGGCAGAAAGAGAGGGAGACAGAGAATCCGAAGCAGGCTCTAGGCTCTGAACTGTCAGCACAGAGCCTGATGCTGGGATCTAACTCTTGAACGGTGAGTTCATGATCTGAACCGAAGTTGGACGGTCAACCAACTGAGCCACCCAGGTGCCCCTAAAAACATGAATCTTAAATATTTTATTCCACATTTATATAATTAATCGTCAAAAGGTATGACTCAGTGGACGGTTTAACCATACAGTTTGTTACATAAGTAGTCATTGGAAACCACTTTCACTGTCTTAAATACAACTGATGAGTTATATCTATCAGTAGATTGACATAAAATGGAAAAGTGTACTGTGATCTTACCTAAAATGCATATATCATATTATAAATCCAAAATTTCCAGAGGTGTGCATTGTGATTATGGTTGTATGTGAAGTCTGAAATCACTTTTTCCCTGCAGCTATTCCATCATTCCAGTTAAATTGCCTTGCAACCCAAAATATGTGAATGGCTGCTGAACTTGTTTTAGTTGACATTCTGAATGTACAACTCTTACTATTGATTAAAGAATACACTTCCTATAGTATAAAGAAAAATTAACATTGTTGTAGATTACTTGTCTCTACTGTATTCTAATGTATTAATAAATGATACCTGAATGGAGAAGTCTGGCTCCAGGCCAAATCCTACAGTTGATCTTTCAGGACTGACCATAGGCAATTCAAAGTGTTTCCCTGACAGACCACACTCCTCACACCAGGCATGGTGCACAGACAACCTATTACAGTCTCTGAAAGGAGTTGCAGTCAAGGGCTTATGTCCCATTGCTGACCATACTCTCCTGCATAGCTGCATCTATAGCCCAGATGCCTCCACTTAGAGACCTTTACCAGGGACCTTCCCCTGAGTGCTTCCTTAATGTCTCTGATGAACCTCTTTATAGATCAGGGGTAGGGAGCTTCTTTAAAACTGTGGTATAATTGTGGTGTAATTGACACATAACATTATATCAGTGTGAGGTATACAATATAATGATTTTGTATTTGTACACCTTGCAAAATGATTACCACAATAAGTCTAGTTAACACCCATCACCTTACATAGTTACAATTTTTTTTGTGATGAGAACTTTTAATATCTCTTAGCAGATTGTAAATATGCAATGTACTACTCACTATAGTCAGATTGCCGAGAGTTACATGAAAAGATGCTGAATCACTAATAATTAAGGAAATGCAAATCAAAACCACAATGAGATATCACCTCACACTCATTATAATGGATATTCTTTAATGTTTTATTATTAAGTTTTGAGAGAGAGAGAGTGAGTGGGTGAGGTGCCGAGGTGGAGGTGGGACAGAGGATCAGAGGGCTCCATACTGACAGCAGAGAGCTTGATGGGGACTCAAACTCACGAACTGTGAGTTCATGACCTGATGGACAGTTGATCGAGCCACCAAAGCGTCCCTATAAATGATATTATTAAGGAGGTAGGTAATTTGAGGACACCTTTCCCCATTCAGACTCTGCACTTATCACTTCTCTGCTCCTAGTTCTTTCCCTTTACTCTCCCCAACCCTCCCCCCCCAGCCTCTGGGTCCATAAAGTGGCAGGATTCTATAAAAGTAGATGGGTTTCAAAAAATTAAAAAGATCTAATTCCCCTACTGTGAAATTGATTTTCTCAATGTAAAGTAATAGTAATTTATAATTGCTTACTGTAGTTGCTTTTCTAGGCTCATTTACACATTATTGTGGGCAGATACATAAAGGCATTTCTTTTATTTTAGAAATATCTTTAGTTTTATTTTATTTTATAGAATACTCCTGATTTTTTTTCCATTTAAAAGTCTTTCAATGTGAGAACATATAGTGAGTTCAAAATCAACTAATATTCTTCTTCTTGAGTCACAGGTTGGAAAGGCAACATAGTTATCTTTTTTCAGGGCCAGGTATTCCAAGAATTCTAATCAGTTTATTTTAAGGAAATGAATTCACCATTTGAGGAACAAGCTAGAACAAATTGTCTAAAACTTTAGGAATCTGGCATAAGCCAGTATGATGTCCATTTCATTTCTCCTATTAATCATATGTAGAGAGCAAATTGATACGGGCATCTGAAAGAGAATTCAGCAATAGACATAGAAAAAGAATGAAGCAAACTGTGGACAAGGAAGGCTCATCACTTCTATATAAGGCTGTCATGCCATTGAAAGCAGTTTTCCCCCCTCTCCAGGCTAATCTCAAATAGTAAGGGTCTCATTCTTATGATCAAAATTAATTTTTCTACAATAGGCTGGCTAAGATGATAAGTTGCCAAAGTACAATATACATCATAAAGTTGAACTTCTAAACTGCTAGGTATGTTTTGTATCTATGGGTCATTATTTATTTCAGTAACTTAATAAACCCCCTTTAAAGTCCTTATTTTAGTATTCAGAACAAGACAGATTTCTTTTTCTACTTAATACTTCCTGATCATTTCTTTTATATTGTCATGAGTATCTTGTTCTGCTTCATATTTTTGTCTTAACTAATTAATTTCCTTATCTTTAAGTGATGAAGATTATTTTTTTACATCCATCTACTCTGAGCAGATTTGTTTTGTCTGTGATATCTTCTCACTGAGTTCTTTTCATATTAAGATTTTTATCTAGTTCCTTCTTTCATATCAAGTTTTCTTTTTTAAAAATTTAAGGACCCAAATAGTCTTTTTTATTCTCTTCATAATGCTACTTCCCTTACTTTCTCTTCTCCTTTGGATTAATGAAGTTTAATTTATGCTTCAGTAGATCTGCCACTTCTGGTGTCTGATTCATTTTATATTAATTCTATCATACTTGTTTCTTGCTTCTATTTTCATATTTTTAAGATTCTCTATATTTTATTTTTGTTGTTTCATATTTTTCTCAACTGGTTTCATTTTGATTTTACATTTTTATATTTTGTCCTTTTTACAGATTTGAACCACATTATCAAAAAACTTGACCTAATAGACATTTATTACACAGTCCAATAGACACTAGCAGAAGGAACAATATTTTTTTATTTTGTTTATTTTTTAAAAGTTTATTTGTTTACCTAGAGAGAGAGAGAGAAAGGCATAGAGAGAGCAAGAGAGAGAGAAAAATAGAGAATGAGAGAGAGAGAGCATCCCAATCAGGATCCGCACTGTCAGCACAGAGACCGGTATGGGGCTCAAACTCACAAACTGCAAGGTCATGACCCAAGCCAAAACCAAGTGTCTGACATTTAACTGAATGAGCCACCCAGGTACTCCTTTTTGTTTTGTTTATAAATATAGGTATTTTATTTGGTTATTAAAAAAATTGGGATATCTTTGTACAACATCAAAGATTATGTGAAAAGATTAGCTCAATCAAGCTAGATGATATATTCATCACCTCTACATAGTCCTCATTGTGTATATATGTGAAGTTTTAATTGAAGGCCCTAATCTTAGCAAATTTTAGGTATGCAATACAATATTAGTGACTACCATCACCATGCTGTGTATTAGATCTCCAGAATTTATTTATTTTGCATAACTTAAAATTTGTATCCTTTGACCAACATCTTCTCATTTCCCCCTCCCCTTATGCATTCCACCTCTGCTGACCATCATTCAATTCTCTGCTTCTGTGAGTTTTACTACTTTAGGTTCCACATTTAAATGAAAGCATGCAGCATTATCTTTCTGTGTCTGGCTTATTTCATTTAGTATGATGTCCTCTGGGTTCATCCATGCTTTCAGAAATTGCTGGATTTTTTTTCTCTTCTAACTCTGAAAAATTGCATATTTGTGCCACAGTTTCTTTTTTATTCATTTGTTAATGGACATTTAGTTTATTTCCACTTTTGGCTTTTATGAACAATGCTGCAATAAACAGAGGAGTAAAGATATTTCCTTAAACTACTGATGTTATTTCATTTGGATCACACCCAGAAGTGAGACTGTTGGATTATGATAATTCCAATTTTTAATTTTTTGAGAAACATTTCTCCTCTTTTCTAAAGTGACTACACCAATTTATATACCCACAAGCAGTGGACCAGGAATCCCTTTCCTCCCACACCCTTGCCAACACTTGTCTTTTCCCCTTCTAATAATACTTATTCTAACAGGTATGAGGTGATGTCTTATTATGGCTTTGATTTGCATTTCCCTAGTGATTGGCCTTTTCATGTATCTGTTGGCCATATATATGTTTTATTTGAAGGAATGTCTTTTCAAATGACTCTTTAAATTGGGTTATTTGGATTTTTTTTTTCCTATTGAGTTGTAGGAGTTCCTTATATCTTTGGATATTAACCCAATTTGGATATTATATCTGATAAGTCAGATATCTGGGTTGGGAATGTTTTCTATCATCCTGTAATTTGCCTTTTCACTTGGTTCAGTATTTTCTTTACTGTGCACATTTTTTTGTTTTTAGTTTGATGCAACTCAACTTGTTTATTTTTCCTCTTGCTGTTTGTGATTTTGGCTTCATATTAAAAATCACTTTTACAAGACCAATGTTAAGGAGGTTACCCCCTAAGTTTTCTTCCGGTGGTTTTAATTAAGTCTTACATTTCATTCTTTAATCCATTCTGAGTTAATTTTTGTATATGGTGTAAGATAAGGATCTGATGTCAGTTTTTTGTATGGCCATATTCAATTTTCCAAACACCATTTATTAAAGAGACTTGTTTTCTCCATTGTGTTCTCTTGGCAACCTTGTCAAAGAGCATTTGACCATAAATGTGTGGATTTATTTCTGTGCTCTATATTCTGTTCCACTGACATATAAATATGTTTTTATGCCAGTATCACACTGTTTTCATTTCTATAGATTTATATTTTGAAATCAATGAATGGGATGCCTCCCGTTTGTTCTTGTTCAAGAATGCCTTGGCTATAGAGGATCTTTAGTGTTTCTAGATGAATTTTCAGATTGTTTTTATTCTATTTTTTGTAAAGAATGTCGTTGAGATACTGATATGCATGCATTGAATCTGTAGATCAGTTTGGGCAGTATGGATATTTTAACAATATTAATCCTTCCGATCCATGAACATTAAATGTCTTCCTATTTATGTGTTCTTTTAAAATTTCTGTCATCAATGTTTTATACTGTTCGGTGTACAGAAAGTACTTTAAAAATGTACATAAAACATTCACCAAAATTGACCAGCTATTAAGCTATAATGCAAGTCTTAATAATTAATTTATAGACATAAAACCAGTATATAGAAAAATTGAAATACATTGTCAATCAACTTTATATAATTCACTTATATGAAGTAACCCAACCCACAATAACAGAATGCACATTCTTTCCAAGTTCACATGGTTAAAAAATTTTAATTTAATTTAAAGATTATGGGAAGTGATGAAATTTTCAAATATTTAAATGGATTGAAATCACACAAATTAAATTAAATTGAATATAAAATATAGATATTTTATATTATAATTAATTAAAATGTTTAAATGTTTATTTGAATTTATAAATATAAAATTAAAAATTTTTGTAATGTTTATTTTTGATAGAGAGAGACAGAGTGTGAATCGGGGAGGGAGACAGAGGATCCAAAGAGGGTTCCATTCTGAGAGCATGGAGCCCAAAGCAGTGCTTGAACTCACAAACTGTGAGATCATGACCTGAGCCGAAATCGGACACTTAACAGACTGAGCCACCCAAGCATCACAAAAAAACCCAAAGTATTTAGTAGTTTAAAATTATGAATAATTTATGGGTAAAATAAGACATCACCAGGTAAATTAGTAAATAATTTAAATTAAATTAAAATGAATATAAAGTTTATTAAAATTTGGAATGTAGCTAAGAAGTTCTTAGATTAAATTTTACAAATTAAATTCTTATATTAGAAAAGAAGAAAAGTAATGACCAGTTACATAAGCCTACACCTTAAACTCTGGATAAATAAAAGCTAGTTACATAAAAAATAGAAAAGAAAAAATTATCATTGCTATGTCACTATTACTATAGATATTACAAGGAAACAGGGAAATATCAAGAACATCTTTACGCCAGAAATTCAACAACTTAGATGAAATTAATAAATTATCAAAAGGGTACAAATTACACTCTTTTACTTAAGAAAGAGAAAACCTGGATAGTTCTAAATCTAATATAGAAATTCAATTCATAACTAGAAATTTTGCCACAAAGAAAAATCCAAGTCTTGGTAGCTTCCCTATCAAATTCTGTAAAACAATTAAGGAGGAAATTATACAAATCTTGTCAACATTTTTTACAAAATAGAGGAGGATGGAAATCTTTCCCAATATTTTCTATGAGGCCAGGATTACCCTAATACCAAAACCAGAAGAAAAAATAGATATATAGCAAGGAAAGAAATCTCCTTGAATATTTCTTATGAATATAATATTAGCTAATAAAATTCAGCAATATAGAAAATGATAATACAGCAAGTGTGGTTTATCATAGGATTGTATATTACATTCTGAAATGTATCAATGTAACTGACCATCTTACAGGAAAAAAGAGGCAAAGCAATATGATAATCTCAACCAACATAGAAAAATCACCTTTACTCTCAAAAACTAGAAATGGAAATAAACTCACTCAGCCTGATAAAAAGAATTTATGAAAAATATATCTGTCATAATATATGTAACAATGAGGGATGAAATATTTCCCATCCTATTCAATACCAAGATGGGCAAAGAATAAGTAAAGATGTCTTTATTCACGGATAATTTGTTTTGGTATAGAAACCTGAAGAATCTACAAAGAAACTGTCAGAAATAATAAGGTTGTTAATCTGTCCTGTGATGCAGGCTCAATAATTTTTGTGTTTTTATTTATTAGCAACAAATATCCAGAAAATGAAATAATATATCATTTAAAATAGTATCAGAAAGTCTGAAATATGTGTGGTTAAAGTTAACAACATACGACAAGAGAAGCATACTGTAAACTACAAGTATTAATGAGAAAAATGAATTAATACTAATTCACGGATTAGAAGACAATATTATTAACTCGTCCATTCTCTGTAATCGACATAAAGACAATAAAGACCAATGGAACAGACTAGGTTCTAAAACTAGCCTGTGGTCTGTTTTTGTAAACAGATATGTTTTGTTTGTTTGTTTGCTTTAAGGTTTATTTAGAGGGGGTTGTGGGGTAGAGATAAAGAGGGAAAGAGAATCCCAAATAGGCTTTCTGAAGGTCATTAACACAGAGCCCCATACAGGGCTCAAGCACATGCACTGTGAGATCATTATCTGAACTGAAATCAAGAGTTGAATGCTTAATCACCTGAGCCACCCAGGCACCCCAGTAATAAAGTTTTATTGCACAACATACACAGTCTTTTGTTCAAGTGTGCCTATGGCTACTTCCATGCTATGACAGTAGCATAGATATTTGCAACAGAGACCATATGTTCTCAAGGCTGAATATATTTAGACAATCTTGCTCTTCACAGGAAAATTTTAAGTATGACAAAATATTCAGTGGATTTAATCAAGGGATTCTGGACAATTTATGTCTTTACTTTTTTAAAGTAAGGAAAGAAAAAGAACCTCTGCTATCATCTATACCACAGAAAAAAAATAATAAACTGTTGACTTGCATGTAAAGGCTAAAATGATAAATCATCTAGAAAATGCATAGAAGGAAAACTACTGTGATCTTTAGATATGTAAAGATTCCTTAAATGTAACAAAATTGCATGAACCCTGAAAAAATTTGATGAATTGAAATCTATAAAAATGAGAAACTTTGGTTCTGAAGAGACTAATATAAACACAAATGTCAAGCCAGACTGAGGGAAAATATTCTCAATTCTATTGACAAAGTACTAGTATCCAGAATATATAAAACTATTACAAGCCAAAAATAAGAAAACAACCCAGTAAAAATGGTTGAAAGATATTCAGATGGCTGATATGGACAAGAAAAGGTCACCAGCACCTTGAATTATCTAAGATTACAAATTAGAACCACAATCCGATACCACTACATTCCCAGTAGAATAACTAAAAGTAAAATGTTGGCAATGCCAATGTTAACAAACTGGTGGAATGATAATTTTTTTCATACACTGTTAAGTAAAATGTTAAAAGGCTTAGGAAGTTTAGAAAATCTTTGACATTCTCTTATTAAAATTCAACATACATTTATAATTTTGAGAAGTTCCACACTGTGATATTTAATGAAAAGAAACAAATTATGTGACCACAAAAGAGCTTTTACACAAATACGTACTGATAGCATATTACTTAGAAAATCCAATAATGGACCAAACTGTAATGTATCCATACATTCAAATATTACTTAGCAAGTAAAAGGAAGGAACCTCTAAAACAACCAAATATTAATTTTATTTGTCATGTGATTTGTAGGATTTCACGTATATGTAACTTTAGAAAATGTAAATCTAATCTACAGTTACAGAACCAAATCCATGTTTGTCTGGGTTGAGGAGCATGATAACTCTTACTAGGAAACTGCAGAATGGAACATTTTTTATGATGGATAAATCTTGTGTCTTGATTGGATTCTTGATTATTGAATATATGTACTTATAAAAGCACATTTAACTGCAGTTGAATGTAAATCAGTTTTTATGTAAATCATATTTAAATGAAGTTGATTTTAAATATAAAGTGAAAGCGAAACCTAAGATATTCCAATGATTCTGGAATTCACCGAATGGACATGGATAAATTACTTTATTTCTATGAATTCATTATAAGTTATAAAAGGAGATTTAGTTAATTGTTGATAAGGCTGTTCCAGCACCAATTTAAAAATTATTTTGAATAGTAAAAATAATTATAATTAATGTATAATACAGTACTAGACAAAGTAAGATAGTATAATAAAAATGTTATTCTTTGGAAAAGAAAAACAGAAGAAAAATGATTTAAGAAGCAGAAAGTAGAATGGTGATTGCTAGAGGCTGGGGGCAAGGGAAAATTGGGATGTTGTTCAATAGGTAAAAAGTTTTAGTTTTACAGATAAATATATTCCAGAGGTCTGTCTGCTGTATGATATAGTGCCTATAGTTAACAATATTCTATTGAGTACTTAAAACATTTGTTAAGAGTATAGATCTCCTCTTAAGTGTTCTTACAGATTCACACACATAATCACACAAACAAACCAAAAACCAAAAGAGTGCTAGGAAACTCTTGGAGGTGATTGATTTATTAATTACCTAGATTGTGGTGATAGTTTCCCAGGTCTACGTATCAAATTGTATACATTAAATTCATGCTGATTTTTGTGAATCAATCATATCTCAATAAAGCTGTCTTTTTAAAAGGGAAAAAAGGAGAGATGATTTCTCTGAGTTGTATGCTTCAAATTGAAAAATAAAAATCAATCCTGAGAAATTGAGGTAATAAATTCACATAAGTAAATGTCTACCTTTTTGGATTAAAGGTGTGTCTATATCTAGGAAGTCCATACGTGATGGACATGGTGAATGTTATTGTGGAAAAAAAGAAAGAAAAAGACATGTTTTGTTGAATTGAGGTCATTTGATGACTACAATAATTAAACCACCCTCATGAAAATTACTGTGGACATATACTGTGGAATGTAATTTTTAACTAAAAATAATATTTTGTCATTATAGACTCTACATATAAACATAACTATGATTACAGAGTTACAATTAATGAAGCTTGTCACATTACTTTATATTAAAATTTCATAGTTCACTGAGCAATTGTCCTAATGACAATAAACTATTTTTAAATCAAAATGTTTACTTAAAAAATCAAAAGGAAAATATCTGATAATGTCTTCACTTTCATGCATGTTGTTTGCTTTTTTTATCCAACTCTAGGTATACATCAGTATCAGAAATTAAACAATTGAGGGGGACCTGGGTGGCTCTGTCAGTTAAACATCGGACTTCATTTTGTGGTCTGTGAGTTTTAGCCCCAGATGGGGCTATGAACTGACATTGTGGAGCCTGGTTGGGATTCTTTCTCTCCCTCTCTCTCTGCCCCATCCCGCTCACTCTCTCTGCCTCTCAAAATAAATAAATAAACTTTAAAAAAATTAAATAATTGCAATGTATTTTTAGTATAAGTCTATCAATGCTGTGTTTATTAATAGATTAGACTGGCAAGAAAATATTTGCAAAGTTATTATACTTTCCATCGAGGACTGTCTTTTCCATTGTGGACTGTCTTTGATGCACACTGATTTTCTGATGAAAATGATTGCCACATTTTTAATGAACT
This sequence comes from Hyaena hyaena, assembly GCF_003009895.1. Classification (NCBI taxonomy): domain Eukaryota; kingdom Metazoa; phylum Chordata; class Mammalia; order Carnivora; family Hyaenidae; genus Hyaena; species Hyaena hyaena. The sequence continues at coordinate 23,987 of NW_024082079.1, read as the reverse complement.
TCCTTCTGGTGATCTTACACATTCTTTTGTTTTAACTTCTTTCCTGCTTTCATTTGTCACTAATTGTTAATCATAACTTTTGAGCCACTACAAGATTTGTGTACTGCCTCTCTATTTTTTCCTGTTATTTTGACACGGGTTATTAGGTCTGTCACTTAGACAATGAGAAAAATAATAGCTGTTAAATTTATTGTACTTGGAAGTCATTTTTTACATGACTTTCAGCAATGTCTATTAAAAGTCTGACCGATGTCTGTTCCGTAGAAATAATAAATTCTTCATGGGAAAATAATTGAACCATTACAGAGAGAACACAAATATGAAATACATTACCATTAATCTCTTTCTCATTTCCAAAGTTCACAATCATTTGGGAGATATTTGTTAGAATGATGTATGTGTTTAATTTCATCCAAATTAGCCTAAAGAAGTTTGAAATCCTTACAATAGTTTGAGAATTTAATCCTGCAAAGTTGTGATGTAAAATAGAGCCTCATGCTTTATCGAATGAAAATGTTTTTAATTATTTAATTTATATTATTGATGTGGCGCTACCTAATTCCCTTTTGGCTGTGTATATCTTCATTATGTCATTGGAAACACTGAGCACCTTACTTCTCCATCACTTTGGCAATTCCATCAGCTTCCTGTAATGTATATTCCCAGTCAGGCAGCCACTGGAGATCAATGAGTGAAATAACAAGGACTTCTTAGGACTGTAAACCTGTTCCCTTGAGTACCATGACTACATTTTTCCCTGTAACAAGAAAATTATGTATACCACTGCTGTGACTGGATAAGTCAGGCAAATCCTATATTTCAAGTTTTGGACTAAACAGTTTATACAACTTTTGGATCGCCAAATTCTTGTCCTGCCAGTGTTTTGGCTTTTGAACAAAGGCCACTGTCAAACCAACTTAGTATGTTTTAATTATAAGCATCTTCATGTCCCTTTTTTGATTATTCATTGCTTAAGAAAATACAGGTGTCAAGATTCTCAAACACACATTCATAAGTCTCAGAATTCTCCTTGTGGTCGAGGCAACCAGATGTTGAGAAAAGATGTGTGTCTGTTCCCTTTAATAGTATAGAACTTTGCCTCAAACTATTGAACCAACCAAGTACTATATTTCTTATTCTTTGTTTCCAAGTAGATACCATCACAATGTAAAAAGCATTGGAAATGTCAATCTTAGTAAGGTGTGGATTTTTCTTCTTCACGTTATTTTCTTTGTGTCCACTAAATGTTGATGAAGAAATTGGAAACAACTTACTGAATATATCAGAAATTCTGAAATATTCCGTGTCCAAATAGCTGTAAAGTATAGTCTGTAAGACTCTGTCATTCCTGCTACAGATAAGGAGAACCTGCTTTTAACTTTTAGTCAAGGGAGAAATAAATTTCTGCTGCTTTAAGTAACAAAAAATTGGGGATTTTCTTTTATTTTTTTAAATTCTGTTAGTAATCCTTCTTTTATTTTTTAAAGTTTTAATTTGAAGTCCAGCTAGTCAATATACAGTGAAATATTAAGTAGTTAACATTCATATATAACACCCAGTGTTCATCACACAAGTGCAGGCCTTGGTCCCCATCACCCATTTAGCCCTTCCCCCCATCCACCTCTTTTCTGGTAACCAACAGTTTGTTTTCTATAGTTAATAGTTTGTTTCTTGGTTTGCCTCTCTATTTTTGCCCCTATGATCGTTTATTTTGTTTCTTGAATTCCACACGAGTGAAATCATACCGTATTTGTAAAAAGTTGAGGATTTTCAATGTCTTATTTTAACTTAATCCAGTACTAAGACTATTACTAGTATGTCGCTATTGTTGTTTTATTCAATAGAGAGTATGTTGGTGTTATGGTCATTATCTTTGATGATTGAAGTGGAGGAACTTCATTCACACTTTCTCATATTTGCTAATCTCCGTAGAGCACATCTCATTATTTAGATTCCATTATTATAAATATCTAATCATTTGGAAAGTTTGGGTTGATATTTAATTTTTGAAAAGTTGAACAATAAAACTTTACAAAGAAATAGTTTACAAAAATTGAAAAACACCATAAATATATGTTGACCTAGCCACAAAAGTAAGATATTTGGAGAATTTTAACAATATATCATAGAGAACATAGAGAAGCCAAATTTCTACATAGCAGAGACTAGTTTTGAATTTTAACTTACATTATTAAGTGGATAATAAGAGCAAGTCACTTTATTTCTGTCTTGTTATTTGAACAATAAATATATTGACTGTGCCTTCCTATGAAATGCAGTATGAAAATTAATAGGGATAATTTATTTAAAGTGTTTAGCAAAGTGTCTGGCATGTACTAATAGTACATAAATAATATTGTTATCTTTTATTATTGTTAATAATAATTTGTATTGTAAATAGATAATATAATTTAAAAATTATGTATCTACCTAAAGTGTTCAGCTTAATTCTTGGAAATGTCTCATAAGTAGTTCAAATCGCTATATTTGGAAGAAGTAAGCTTTATGTCTTTAAGTTTCTCAAAGCCAATTTTCCTCAAATGGTTTCCTTCATTACCATATTTACTAAAACTCAACATGCTTATGAACTTACGTTTATCTGTATAGTCCACGTATGAACACACGTCCATATGTAGTTTTTGGATTTAATTCCATTTAACAAAATTTCTCTGGAGGAAGTGGTAAATAATAGAATATACTAGCATTGATAAAATATACTATTTGCTGTTATGTGCAAAAAGATACAGTAGGAAAATGTTAATTATCATTTTAGGTAATTGATTTATCTTGAGAATATGGATGAGGAAATTATATTAGAGGTAGTAATTCCTTTGGGAAATATAATCATATGTAGTAAGTATTAAGGTAAATAAATTAAAAATGTAGACATGTATATTTAAGTTTATATTTGTCATATTTAATATGCTACTTTAAGAAATAACATAGAAATAACCTAAGGCACAATTTATTGTCATTTAGAAATTAAAAACTATATTGCCACTACAAATATATTTGCAACATTTTCATGAAAAAAACTGCTAAGAAGATGTTGACTCTTTGGAAGTACTTCCTAATACATATCACCTTGTTTTTCTCACCTTCATTTCCACATCATATTCTATGAACCAGGAAAAAATAATGGTTCTAAATCTGGAGCTAAATTTTTCTTCCTACCCTTTATCTGTAATGGAGATACTTCCTGTGTTTCAAGAGTGAATATTAGAAAATGGAAAACATAAAAAGCAATTTGTTAATCCAACCATTTTTAATATATGAATAATTTGTTGACACTGATCGATATATTTGCTTTTTGTAGGCATCCATTTAGAAAATTTCTAGTGCTTTTTATTGAAAGCAATTTCTTTTCCGTCATAAGTTTGCCTTAGAGTTTCTGTTGAATACATTGACCTTTTTTGAGTGGGTCTACTTTCTCCCTTTCATTCTTTATCATTTAATCTGTACTGAATGTTTTGTATGGTTCAACTTTTTCTTCTCTCTTGGCTTGTTGGTTATACACTTTTTATTTTTAATTTTAAAATTTTTTTTAAAATTTATTAATTTTAAATTTTTTTAAAATTTATTTTAAACTTTCTTTAGTTAACTTATTTAAACTTTGAGAGAGAGAGAGAGAGAGACTGAGCAAGCAGAGGAGAGGCAAAGAAAGAGAAAGAATCCCAAACAGACTCCATACCTGGCACAGAACCTAATGTGGAGAGCGAACTAGAGAAACTATGAGATCATGAACTCAGACAAAATCAAGAGTTGGACGCTCCACCGACTGAGCCACTCAGGAACCCCTTTGTTTACTTTTTAATGTTTATTTATTAAAGAGAGAGAGCAAACACTCATGTGCATGAGCAGGGGAGGAACAGAGAGAGAGGGAGAGACAGAATTCCAACCAGGCTCCATGCGGTTGACACAGAGCCAGATGTAGTCCTTGATCTCACAAAGAGTGAGATCATGACCTGAACTGAAAGCTGATATTTAACTGATGGAATCACTCAGGTGTGTCTATATACTTTTTTAAAGTTCATGTTCATAATGGAAACTAGTATTCTTGACCTATCAGTAAAAATGCAAGGCCTTTTTAGTATTTTAACTACTGCTCATCTGACTTGCATGCCATTATTGCTGAGTATTTGAGATCTGTATATATTTTAAATCTCCTAAGATATCAGTGTTTTATATCTCAGTATTCATTCAGATTTACCCTCATATTTAGAGTATTTATGTTAATTCCTTTATCCAAGTGAGTTTCCTTTTGAGTTTATTTTCTATTTTTCTATAGATTTTTTTGATATTTTGCAGCCCTAGCTCTGTTCTGGTAAAATACTATCAGTATTGTTTCATTCTTAAAAGATGCTATCTAAGGACACAAAATTATAAATCAGCATATATTTTCTTTCATTTCATTAAAAATAATATTCCATTGCCTTTTGTTCTGCTTTTTTCCGAGACATATTTTTTTTCATCTGTTGTCTCTTTGAAAGTAACCTCCTCTTTTTCCTTGGATGCCTCAAGAGTTTACTCTTTACTTTGATATTTTAAAGTTTTATCATGATCTCCTCAATATTATTTTATTTATATTCCTGTAGTTCATGAGCTTCCTCATTTTAGCTGTATCATTAACATCAGAAAATTCTCAGTCATTAAGTTTGCAATTATTTTTCTACCCCAGTCATTCCTTCATCTCTGCCTGGAATGTCAACAAAAAATATTCTAGATTTTTTTTTTCATTTTATCATCTTAACAGGATTACATGTCTCTTAACAGGATTACATGTTGCATTTAGTTGACACATCTCAATATTCTAGTTTATCTAGAAACTTGATCTCTGTAGCACTGCACTAAAGAGTTCCTGAAATCTTTGCTCAGCTTTTAAATATCCCATGTATTGGTTTTGCTTGTGTTTTTGGAGTGTCCACTTACTCACGTGAAAGTAAGTATTGGAGTCAGTTATCATTTTTAGGAGAATTTATACAGGGATTTCAGGATTCACCCCTCTTGGTCTCCTACCTCAATTTCCTGTCATTCTGAAAATTCAAACATGATATATCTTCTTGGTTTTTTATCTTTATTGTGTCAATGTCAGTATCATGGTTGTGATATTGATAGTTTGCAAGATGCTACTATTCCAGGAAATAGGGTAAAGAGTACACAGCTCTTAGACCTTGAATATTTCCATAGTATCATAAGTCAACCAGGAAGCATGTGACGTGCAAGAGTGAGAAAAAAAATATTTTGTAGCAAATACTAAAATACTCTTTACTCCCAAACAATAGGTTATTTTTTCTGGGACATAATATTTCCCCCAAATAATCAATCTCAATAAAATTTTCCAATAACTTACTTTACTTAAAAGAGACTGGCTAGTCTTGCAGTCAAACTGAATTTTCCAGGCTCCTGGTAATTTACACATGGCCACATGACTGTTTTCTATCCAATATGATGAAAGACTTTTTAAAACATGTCACATCTAAATCTCTATGCTCTTTTTATTTTTATATAGGAATAGATTAGTAAACCATCTTGGGTTGGTCAAGCCACAAATTAGAAGGATCTAGTACTTTGTGAATTACAATGCATAATGGATGAGTTTAAGATTTTTTTTAAATTAATGTTTATTTATTTTTGAGAGAGACAGAGCACAAATTGGGGAGGGGTAGAGAGAGATGGAGATACAGAATCTGAAGCAGGCTCCTGACTTTGAGCTCTCAGCACGAGGCCCCACGCAGGGTTCAAACGCCTATGAACCGAGAAATCATGATCTGAGCCAAAGTCAGATGCTTAACTGACTGAGCAACACAAGTGCCTCTTGAATTTATAATTCTTGATGAATCACCAATCATAGGAATCCTGCCTTTTGATAAGAAACACTGTTTTGGAGTTTACAAAAGAAAATAATAAAATCCTAGTATTCCGTTTTGTTGGAACAAACAACTTTCTATTTGTAGGTAACATTTAGCATTATCATAACTATCATACTGGGCCCTATCTAATTACTATTATGAAGTCATTATCTTGTCTTTTTTTAAATGACTTAATTACTTCAAATAGAAATTGTCTTTGATATTACTGAGTTATCCACAATGAGTTAATATACAGTATAATGTGAGAAAAAATGAGGGCTAGGTAAAGAAATTTGAAATGCTATATATATGGTTATAGACCACAGAGGAATGCTGATGGATAAGTATGGCTAAATTGTTGAAATCTGCTGATACCAAAATGAAGCAGCTTCTTGGTGGCCCAATTGGCTTAGCATCTGACTCTTGGTTTCGGCTCATATCATGATCTCATGATTTATGAGTTCAAACCCCGTGTTGGGCTCTGTGCTGACACCATAGAGCCTGCTTGGGATTCCCTCCCTGCTCTCTCTATCAAAATAAGTAAATATACTTAAAAAAAGAAGAAAAGCAATTCATGCACAGGAGAAAAAAGTTTTTGCATAGGCTTAACCTAAAAACACAAGAATATTGGGTAAATATTTATAATATATAAATAAATAAGCTGTTGGAAAGTTTCAATTGAATCTGGAAACTGCTTTCAAATAAATTAAGGGAAGAACTACCTTTCAAGTTGAAATACACAGTGGTCCAGCAAAACCTATGCTTTATATTTACCACATGTTAAAAACAAAACAAAACAAAGCATGAAAGACAGCAACTCAAAAATTAATGGTAACTTAATAGTGAGTGTAGCTTCACTAAACTGTTTTAATCATTTTTGTAAACTGTTCCTCTTCCAATTCATAAAATAATTTTGTCTATTGTCATTTTATTAGAAATGTATTTGTCAGCATTCTGTGTATATTTTCTTCTCTGTAACATCAACAGGAAACAGGAATCATAGCTAAATGGATTTATATACAGCTCTAATACTTCTCTAAGGATCATTCATGTTGATTTGTGGATAAATGAAATTAATAGTGCTCACCCATAATGAAATGAATAGTTTTTTTCTGATTTCCCCAATTATGAAGAGAATAGGAATGACATTGCCTATAAATTATCAAATATATTTCATGGAAACTGGAAGAAATAGCAACAAGTTAAAAAATAAAACTGAAAACATCTAAAATTGATATGTTCAAAATCTAAAACACTTGAATACTTGAGCTTCTTCAAATATTGAAACAGAATAGTACATTACAACCAGGAAATGTAAAATTAATAAACAGTTTGGCACTTCACAGTGTTTATGTTAACTCATGTTATTTTCTCTTTTAATGGAGTTATATGATGGCCAAAGCAATCATCATCATCATCATCATCATCATCATCATCACCATCATCCTTTTTTTGAAAGTTTTTTTTTACATTTATTTATTTTTGAGAGACAGAGTAAGACAGAGTGTGAGCAGGGGAGGGGCAGAGAGAGAAGGAGCCACAGATTCTGAAACAGGCTCCAGGCTCTGAACCATCAGCACAGAGCCTGACGTGGGGCTCGAACCCAGGAACTGTGAGATCATGACCTGAGCCAAAGTCAGACGCTTCACCAACTGAATCACTGAGGCGCCCCAACCATCATCCTTAAAAAATTAAAAATGAAAGAATCTGAAATGATAACACTACATTTCAGAGAATACCTTTGCCTGTAGAACTCCAAAGAAAAATAATTAAGCAAACTTTGGAGGAAGAAGTTGAGTTGTAGGTGTTACTTTCTGAAGGTCATTGTGGCTAGAGTCCTTGAAGGAAGACATCAAGCAGGTTCCTTTGTCCTCTCCTTTCCCATTCTGCATTGAGTTCTTCTTTCCAAATTTGGTCACTGCTAACCAACTGCAAGCCTGGGCTGCCTTCAGATGCTTGGATGCAAATTCATCGAAACAACAGGGACAAAAGACAACAAACTTACATAGGCCGCTTTTCAGGCCCATTGCAAAATCTGGACATGGCTGACTTCCAGAACTCTCTGCTCCAATGTGCTCACATGCATCACTGATTCTGGAGGCCTGGTATGGGTTTTTCTCTAATTCCTCTCTTTTGGTTTCTTTTTTTTTTTTAAATTTTTTTTAAATGTTTTATTTATTTCTGAGAGAGAGAGAGACAGTGTGAGCAGGGGGAGGGTCAGAGAGACAGGGGGAGTCACAGACTGAAACAGGCTCCAGGCTCTGAGCTGGCAGTCAGCACAGAGCCCGACGCGGGGCTCGAACCCACAAACCGCGAGATCATGACCTGAGTGAAAGCCGGACGCTTAACCGACTAAGCCACCCGGGCGCCCCTGGTTTCTTTATTATCTATGCTTCTCCCACAAATGTGTAATATCTTAGTCTCTAGAAAACTTTTCTTATTTAAATACATATATATGTATGTATGTATTGGTTTCTCTTGACTGATCCCAACTGACTTACTTAGAGGATTATATTTTATGACTATCATATTCTACCCTCATATCATAAGGCAAAATTATGACTTTTTTCCTTCAAATGTTGATTTGGGGTATTTTTTGACGGCAGCTCTAACTTTGCTGTCAATACTGACAACGTACAAGAATGGGTAAGAACAATATACTCCAAATATTTAGCTTTTGTTGACCTGAAACTACTCAAATTAGTTAGAGGAGAAAGAAATGATGCCATGAATAATCAAAAGGTTTTTAATCCAAATGTTTTTGGGAAAATATTTTTAAAATAACTTCAATGGTTGCACTTCATACTTTGCAGCACATTTCAGTTTGGCTAATATTCAATAAATTAGACTTCTCTACAAACAGCAGGACCTGTCATGAAGAAGGAGACTTCATGTAGGAATAACATATGGCAGGGTTCACCAAGTTTATTTAAAAATTAGATACAACCAGAATAAATGTAAAAATAACAATTAGCATCTTGCTATCTTTGTGAATCAAACTGAAACTGAATGCACAAGTACATAATTCATATAGCATAATTTATTTTCTTGCATAGGCATTTGTAAACTTATGTATGGCCTGTAAGGGAACAGATGACTTTAATGAAACAGTCTTAAAAGCACTTGAAATTTGGGGGTGCCTGGGTAGCTTAGTTTAGTTGGTTAAGCCTCTGCCTTCAGCTCAGGTCATGATCTAAAGGTTCCTGAGTTCAAGCCCCACATTGGGCTTTCTGCTCTCAGTGTAGAGCCCTCTTCAGATCCTGTGTCTCCCTCTCTCTCTGCCCCTGTCCTGTGCTCGCTCGCTCTCTTTCTCCCTCTCTCAAAAATAAACATTTAAAAAAATTTAGAGAAACGGGGCGCCTGGGTGGCTTAGTTGGTTAAGCATCCGACTTTCGCTTAGGTCATGATCTCGCGGTTCGTGGTTTCGAGCCCCGCGTCGGGCTCTGTGCTGACTGCCAGCTCAGAGCCTGGAGCCTGTTTCAGTCTGTGACTCCCTCTCTCTGACTCTCCCCTGCTCACGCTGTCTCTCTCTCTCTTTCTCCTAGGAAAAAAAAAAAAAAAACCTAAAAAAATTGTCTACAACAATTGCCAAATGTCTCTTGGGGAAAAATCACTACCAGTTGGGAATCACCACTCTAGGGCAAATAGTTATGCGATANTAAAAAATTTAGAGAAACTCCAAGTTTAAATGTTCATTGCTCCCATTTTAAATTATTTCCTGGGATTTTTAATTATTTTGTGAGCATCAAATTTATAAAGATGATATATTACTCACTCTTGGCATTCTAACATAGGAAGGAATGAAAATTCTTTAGATTGATAAAAATTGACTGGCACAGACACACAGACACATGCATTCATGTTTTTCAAAACTTTAAGAAACTAAGCTAGAGTAAGGGAAAAGGATATGAATATTTAAAATTAAAAGCTTAGAAAATGTTTTAGTATTTAACACCTGTCACAGCAAATTTGGAAATTTAGGGTAGATAGGTCACCTATTAGATGTAATCCTACATACCCGTTGTTTCCACCTCAAAAAGCAGGCTTTTGAAGGCTATATTTTTCCTGTTATGCTCTTTCTCAGAGTGCTCTATAATACTGAACCCTGAATTCATCATTCAGCCACTAACATTTCCAAAACTTGCAACATGGTGGAAAATGGGGTCACCATTCCATCATAAATAAATCTGCCCACACTCTTAGTCTCTACACAAATAGTCTTATATCCATCTTGACTTCCAGTAAAACTTGGATTTCTTTCAAAGCTACTTCTATAGTAACCTTCACTGCGCCTTAAAACATCCTCAAACAATATTGGCATTTTTCTCTTAGGTGTAAGGACACCTCTTTGAATGTGTTCAGAAACATAAACATCTATGCTCTCAACTTAAAAATGAGGAGGCTAATATTAACTAAACCATATGGTTGTTACCAGTACTAACAAATTCAAAATAGATAAAATATTTTTTTAATTGCCTGGCTGAATACTTTTAATATTCATTACTAGTTATCAGATGAGTACTCATGAATTTTAATAACTATTAATTCAAATATTTTTCTTCTTACAACTAAAAAGAAAATATTCTTATAAAAGCCCATTATATGAGTGCATAATGCAAAATTATAAATATGAACTAACATAACACACATGTGATGGGCAAATGCAATTAATATAACTAATGTAATTAAAAACTGAATTTGTAGAAATGGGTGAGGCTTTATTTCACACTCTTTTAATTTAACTCTGTAGTTAAATGCCTAATGACATAGCACAGTCTTCTGTCCAATTATAGAAAATAGAAGAAATGTACAGTGGAGTTAACCTACATATTATTAGATCAGAAAAAATGCTGAATTTGTCAGAGAGCACTGCCATTTTAAATGGTTAGTGTTCTTATTTTTATAAACAAGCTGTGGATTATTATTGATGATTAATTTACCTTTAAACATTTCAACATAAAAATATTATAAAAATAAGGTAAAGTTGAAATTTTAGCACTTAAGACATACATGACCAAGTCAGATATAATAATAAATACATAATAATGCTAGAAAATATACTGGTGTGTGCTTTTATTTTTAATGCTTATTTATTTTTGAAAGAGAGAAAACAGGAGCGGGTAAGGGGCAGAGAGAGAGGGAGACACCGAATCTGAAGCAGGCTCCAGACTCTGGGCTGTCAGCACAGAGCCCAGTACAGGGCTGGAACTCACGAACCATGAGATCATGACCTAGAGGAGGTCTGAGACTCAACCTTTTGAGCTACCTGGTACCCCTGGTGTGTGCTTTTTAATACTCAGTTTCTAACTTGTAGCTCTCCTCTCTCCACTGAAAATTCTTCCTGCTTCCCTAACTTCAGATCACACTTATTTTAGTGTCTTACCTATCCCAATATCATGCAGAAGAAATCTTGTTCTTTTTTTAAAAACTTTTATGTATGCATGTATGTATGTATGTATTTGTTTATGTTTACTTATTTATTTTTGAGACAGAGCAGGTAAGTGGGGGGAGGGGCAGAGAGAGAGAAGAGAAAACAAATGCCAACGAAGCCTAATATGGGGCTGATACCAAAAGCCCTGAGATCCTGACCTAAGCCAAAATCAAGAGGCGGACGCTTAACCGACTGAGCCACCAGGTGCCCCAGAAATTCTGTTCTTAAAATATGCTTTTTTGGGGAGGCGCCAAGGGGCTTAGTCGGTTAAGCGTCCGACTTCAGCTCAGGTCATGATCTCACGGTTCACAGGTTTGAGCCTCACCCCCGGCTCTGTACTGACAGCCAGCTCAGAGCCTAAAGCCTGCTTCAGATTCTGTGTCTCCCTCTCTCTCTGACCCTCCCCTGCTCATGCGGTCTCTCTCTCTCAGAAATAAATAAAACATTAAAAAAATTAAAAAATACATTGTTAAAACATATGCTTTTTTGTTTGTTCTTAGAGACAGAGAGAGAGTGGGAGTGGAAGAGTCAGAGGGAGATAGAGGGGGAATCTGAAGGAGGCTCCAACCTTAGTGTGGAATCCAGTGCAGGCCTCAGTCCCACAACCCTGGGATCATGACCTGAGCCAAAATCAAGAGTCTGATACACAACCGACTAAGCCACCACTAAACCCTTTAAATTATGTTCTTAAGCCAGATCCTTGATTATTGCTGGCAGTCTAATCCTTGGATTTTGAACCTTACCTAGAAAGCAGATTTTTTTTATCCATGTTACAGGATCCATCTTTCAATAGAGCCCCAATAAGATTGGAAGCTTGCATCTGTCTTGTCTTTCTCTCTCACAAGGTTTGAAATCATTATTTATGACCCTCAGCTGAGTTGCTAGAAAATTCTACCAGCTAACATACATCTCTTATCAGATTGCCACATATTTTGTAACCTGAATGGCTATCATCACACAGCATTGGCCTATCATGAAACTTATTGTGATGGGTTGAATTGTGTCCTAAAAAAAGATATTTTGAGGTTATAGCTCCCAGTACTTGTGAATGTGAACCTGTTTGGAAATAAGGTCTTTATAGATATAATCATGTTAAGATGAGGTCATTAGGGTAGATTTTAAAACCCAATGTAACTTCTGTCCTTAAGAGTAAAGGGGAATTTAGATACAGAGACACTTAGAACATGATGCTCAAAATATACAGAGACTGGAATGATGCAGGTGCAAGCCACAGAACACCAGGACTGACAGCCAGCATCCGGAGCTCATATGAGGTAAGGGAAACTTTTATCCAGAGTCTCCAAAGTTGCATAGCATGTCCACCACTTGATTTTAGACTTCTATCCCTCAAAACTGTGAAATACGTCGTTGTTTTAAGCTACCAGTTGGTTGTAATTTGTTCTGACAGTCCTAGGAAATTAATTTATTTACTTTACAATTACTTATACCAATATATAACTTAAGATAAAAGCATATTCTGATTCAGACAAGAATTGCATTTTGTAAGAATGGTAACAAAAAGTAATGCTCAGCCATTCAAATTGGAAAGGAAGAAATAACTGTCACTATTCACAGATGACATGATATTGTATGTTGAAAACCCTAAGGACTCCATCAAAAAACAGAATAAACAAATTAAGTAAGATTGCAAGACACAAAATCAGTACACAGGAGTCTTTTGTGTTTCTATGTACTAATCACAAACTACAAGAAGGAGAAATTAAGAAAACAATCCCATTTTCAATTGCATAAAAAGATTAAATTACCTAGGAATAAATTTAACCAAGTGAGTACAAGACCTGTGCATTAAAAACTACAAGATATTAATGAAAGAAACTGAAAAATAGATAAATAAATGGAAAGATGTTAGATGCTCATGGATTGGGAGAATCAATAATGTTAAAAATGTTTATACCACCCAAAGCAATCTACAGATTCAATTCAATCCTTGTCAAAATGCCAATAGCACTTTTCAGAGAAATAGAAGAAATAATAAAATTTGTAGGGAACCCCCAAAAGCTCAACATAATCAAAGCAATCTTGTGGAAAAAAACAAAGCTGGAGGTTTCATGCTTCCTGATTTCAAACTATATTACAAACCTACAGTAATTAAAACAGTATGGTGTGTTATAAAAACAGACACATAGATTAGTGGAACAGAATAGACAGACTAGAAAGAAACCCACACTTACATAATCAATTTATGACAATATACAATATACAATAGAGGAATACAGGTTCTCCAAAAAATTGTGTTGGGGAAACTAGACAACTACACAAAATGAACAAAACTGGACTACAATGTATACCAACACAAAAATTGACTTGTGAATTAAAGATTTGAATATAAGATCTGGAACCATTTTACTTCTAGAAGAAAACATAAGTGGGAAGCTCCTTGACATAGGTCTTGGTCATAATGTTTTTAATCTGACATTAAAAGGAAAGCAACAAAAGTAAAAATTAACAAATGGGTCTACATCAGACTTAAAAGCTTCTGTATGCTAAAGAAAATCATCAACAAAATAAAAAGGTAACCTACTGATGGGAGAACATATTTGCAAATCATATATCTAATAAGGGGATAATACCCCAAATATCAAAAGAACTAATACAACCCAATAGCAAAAGATAACCCCAAACAATCTAATTTAACAATGGGTGGAAGATCTGAATAGACAGTTTTTCCAAAGAAGATGTACCGATGACCAACACGTATATGAAGAGATGTTCAACATCATTAATCATTAGGTAAATGTAATTCAAAACCACAAAGAGACACTACCTCATACCTGTTAGAATGGCTACTACCAAATAGAGGAATTAAGTGTTGGTGAGGATGTGGAGAAAAGAAAATATGCACTGCTGGTGTGAGTGTAGATTGATGTGCCCACTGTGGAAAATAACATGACCTCAAAAAATTAAAAATAGAACTGCAGTCTCATCCACCAATTCCACTTATAGGTATTTATCCAAAGAAAACAAAAACACTAACACAAAAAGCTATATGCACTTCCATTTTCACTATTGCATTATTTACAATAGCCAAGATATGAAAACAACCTACGTATCAATCGCTGGATGAGTGGATACAATAATGTGATGTGTATACACACACACACATAAACACAAACACATACTGGATATTATTCAGCCATAAAAAGAATGAAATCTTGCCATTTGCAACATTGAAGTACATCGGGGGCATTATGCTATATGAAATAAATCAGAGACAAAGACAAATACTGTATCAATATAGAATCCAAACGTTTATTAAAATAAAATAATTTATTTAAAAATAATTTAAAATAAAAACAAAATAAACAAAACCCTAAGCTTACTGGTACAGAGAATATATTGGTAGTTTCCCGAATGAGTGTTGGGAGAAATGCATAAAAGGGGTCTAAAAGTAAAATGAGAAAAATAAAGATGACACAAAAAAATTATGCTCACATATATCTTATTTTATAATAGCAAATATTAAATAGGCTCATTATTCCATAAAATTATATGGCAATATAGGGAATTGTGAGAAAGAATTCATTTGGTAAGATGACAAACTGACTTTTAAAAATGTTTATTTATTTTTGAGAAAGGGAGAGAGAGTGTGAGGAGGACAGGGGCAGAGAGAGAGGGAAGAGGCAATCCCATGGGGTTCAGACCCACGGACCATGATATCATGACCTGAGCTGAAATCAGGATTTAAATGCTTGACTGAGCCATCCAGACACCCTGTGACAAACTGACTTTTAAAAAACAATTTCAGTTGCATGTGTCCAAAGGGACACATGCACACCAATGTTTATAGCAGCATTATCAACAATAGCCAAATTATGGAAAGAGCCCAAGAGTCTATTGACTGATGAGTGGATAAACAAGATGTGGTGTGTGTTTTATACATATAATACATAATACATGTATAATAAAATATTAATCAGTCATCAAAAAGAATGAAATCTTGCCATTTGCAATGATGTGGATGAAGCTAGAGTGTACTATGGTAAGTGAAACAAGCCAGGGAAAGAAAAACACCATATAATTTCACTCATATGTGGAATTTAAGACATTTGAGAAACAAAACAGATGAATGTAGGGGAAGGGGGAAAGAAAAGAGAGGGAGACTAACCATAAGAGACTCTTTTTTTTTACTGTTTATTTATTTTTGACTGAGAGAGAGTGTGTATGTGTATGTGTGAGCAGGGGAGGGGCAAAGAGAGAGGGAGACACAGAATCTGAAGCAGGCTCCAGATTCCAAGCTGTCAGCATAGAGCCCGACACAGTGCTCGATCTTATGGACCCCAAGATCATGACCTGAGCCAAAGTCTGACACTTAACCAGCTAAGCCACTGAGGTGCCCAAGGTGCCCTATGGAGACTCTTAACTATAGAGAACAAACTGAGGGTTTATTGAGGGAGGTGAGTGGGGGATGGGCTAAATGGGTGATGGGTATTAAGGAGGGCACTTGTTACACTGAACACTGGATGTTATATCTAAGTGATGAATCACTAAATTCTACTCCTGAAATCAAAATCACATTATATGTTCATTAACTAGAATTTAAATAAAAACCTGAAACAAACAAACAAAAATAATTTCAGTTGCATAACCAGTATCCTTTTATCTGTAATCATTTAAAAAATGGTGGACTAGTTCAAGATAAAACCTACAAACTATTATCGTAGAAATTTAAACATTTTGTTTGCATTGGTACCTTTTACATACATTTTTCTACACTTTTTCTCACAGGTGTGATCCTAACTTTTTTCCTTGAAAAAGGTTGCAGTTCTTATTGGTTCATACTATAACATTGTCAAGAATCATTTGATGGTAAATACTCAGAAAAGCAATAATTCTGGGCTGAGCTAAGGAAGTTAATACAGGAAAGCTTTCAGTTCTCCTATCCTTGTAGGCTATAACAGAACCTACTTTAGTGCCTATATAGTAATCGAGCTACCAGAAGGAATACCAATGATGTCTGTGACAAAAGTGACATTCATGGATTGATGCATTCTGTATAAAGGGAATTGTGAGAAAGCTATGTTAAGAATATTAAACCATTTTTCTTGTCAAAAATAAATGCGGCACAGTCTTCTTTGCCCTTGCGAACATTTTGCACACTTTAGTTTTCAAGACATAAATCTTTTATTGTCTAACATTAAAAACAAACAAAAAAAACTTTTTAAAAATCTTGAAAAAATACTCCTGTCAATGTATGCGTTACACAGGGTAAGATAGAGATTAGTCATTAATTTCCTATGAAACCACATCACCCACTCCACCCAATTAAGGTCCAAACTCTTACTTTTAGAGGCATCCTACAGGACCTGTTTCCATTTCATATTTAACCAAAAGCTAGACCAGCTCCATGTCACTTAATTTCAGGATAAGATTGCCAAAAATAAACTAATTTAAGCATCAGAAAATGGTTTTCATGACTTGCAAACAGAACTGTTCCCATCACCTTAACAAATGTTCACCTAGTATATGAATAAATAAATATGAACATATCTCTATTTTCACACAAGTATTGTAGACAAACCAAGTAAGCTGCCAATGGTCCATGTTAATGATGATTTTACACACAAAAATTCAGTCTATTCTCTTTGATTTTTATGATAAAAGTTAAATAGAAACAGAGCATTTATGATAGTGTTTCTCCTAATAGTATGTTAGTGTATGTCATCTCTTCTTTAGATGACCCATAACTCTACAAGTGTTTTAATCACTATTCTTTTTTTGGTTTTTATTTTAATTCCAGTTTGTTAAAATACAGTGTTCTATTAGTTTCAGGTGTACAATATAGTGATTCAACAATTCCATACATTAATCAGTGTTCATCACAAGTGCACTCCTTAATGCCCATCATTTATTTAACCTATGCCCTCACCCAAGCTCCCCTCTGGTAACTTTCAGTTTGTTCTTTAAAGGTAAGAGTCTGTTTCTTGATTTGTCTCTCCCTTCCACCCCTCCTCCTGCTAAGTTTTTTGTTTGTTTGTTTCTTAAATTGCACATGCGGGGCTCCTGGATGACTCAGTCAGTTAAGCGTCCAAATTCGGCTCAGGTCATGATCTCACGGTTCGTGGGTTCGAGCCCTGCGTCGGGCTCTGTGCTGACAGCTAACTCGGAGCCTGGAGCCTGTCTTCAGATTCTATATCTCCTTCTCTCTCTGACCCTCCCCTGCTCATGCTATCTCTATCTCTCTCTCAAAAATAACTAAAACATTAAAAAAAATGTAATTGCACATGAGTGAAATCATGGTATTTGTATTTCTCTGACTGACTTATTTCACTTAGCATTATACTCACTATCTCCATTTATGTCATTGCAAATGCAAATGGAAAGATTTCCTTCTTTTGTATAGGTGAATACTATTCATATATATACATACATAATATATATTAATATATAATATATAATACATTTATACATACACATAAACATACTCAGACACATACCCCCCCACATCCACACATACCATCCATTCATCAATAGATGGACACTTGAACTGCTTCCAAAATTTGGCTACTATAAATAAGGATGCAATGAACATAGGGGTGGATATATCCCTTTGAATTAGTGTTCTTGTAGTCTTTGGGTATGTACCTACTTGTGGAATTCCTGAATCATATGGTAGTTCTATCTTCATTTTTTTTTTAGGAACTTCCATATTGTTTCCCACAGTGGTGGCACCAGTTTGCATTTCCACCAACTGTACTAGAGGGTTTCTTTTTCTCCACATCCTCACTAACACCTATTGTTTCTTGTGTTATTGAGTTTACCATTCTGACAGGTGAGGAGATATCTTATTGTAGTTTTGATTTGCATTTCCATGATGATAAGTGATGATGAATATCTTTCCATGCGTCTGTTGGCCATCTGGATAATTTTTTTTTTTTTTTGGAGAAATGTCTATTCATGTCTTCTGCCCAATTTTAATTGAATTATTTGTTTTTTGGGTGTTGTATGAGTTCTTCGTATATTATGGATACTGACCCTTTATTACATATGTCATTTGAAAATATCTTCTCCCGTTTTGTAGATTGCCTTTATAAAAGTTTATTTATTTATTTTGAGAGAGAGAGAGAGAGAGAGAGAGAGAAGGAAAACACGAGTCGGGGAGGGGCAGAGAGAGAGACATAGAGAATCCCAGGCAGGCTCCGCACTGTCAGCACAGAGCCTGATGCCCAGGCTCAAACCCACAAACTGCAAGATCATGACCAGCCAAAGTCGGATCTTAATCGACTCAGCCACCCAGAAGACCCTGTAGACTGCCTTTTGGCTTTATTGATTGTTTCCTTCGCTGTGAAGTTTTTGTTTTGATGTAGTACCAACAGTTTTTGCTTTTGTTTCCCTTGCCTCTGGAGACATATCTAGAAAGAAGTTGCTATGTTTGATGTCAAAGAGGTTACTGCCTGTGTTCTCTTCTAGAATCTTCATGGTTTCAGAACTTATATTTAGGTCCATCATCCATCTTGAATTTATGTTTGTGTATCGTGTGATAAAGTAGTCCAGTTTCTTTCTTTTGCATAGAGCTGTCCAGTTTTCCTACCATCGTTTGTTGGAGAGACTGTCCTTTTCCCATGGGATATTCTTTCCTGCTTTGTAAAGATTAATTGACCATAGAGTTGTGGGTTTATTTATGGGTTTTCTATTCTGTTAAATTGATCTATGTGTCTATTTTTGTGTCAGTACCATCCTGTTTTAATTCTTACAGCTTTATAATTTGAAGTTCAGAATTATGATGCTTCCAGCTTAGCTTTTTCTTTTCAAGATCACTTTAGCTATTTGTGGTTCCATACAAATTTTAGAATTGTTTGTTCTAGTTCTGTGAAAAATGCTATTGGTAATTTAACAGGGATTGCATTAAGTGTGTAGACTGATTTGGGTAGCCTAGACATTTTAACAATATTTGTTTGTCCAATCCATGACCATGAGATGTGTATTTCTTTGTATTATCTTCACCTTCTTTCATCATTGATGTATAGTTTTCAGAGTACAGGTATTTCACCTCTTTGATTAGGTCTATTCCTGGATATCTTGTTGTTTTTGGTGCAGTTGCATCAGTACTCACTTTTCATTCTAAAGATGGAAAATTGGATTTTACACTCTCCAACAAATAAAGCTGCCATAGTTTAGCCTCAATTGTGTGTATGATTGAATATTTGAAGTTGTTTTGAGGTGAGAGCACAGTACCTATGTTTTGCAGACTGAAAGCTCAGTAAAAATGACATTAGGTGCACATTCTGGAATGTCCTTCTGGCTGTTTAAGTTGTAAATTGGGCAGGTGATAATGGCAACGAGCAAGGACACACAGGAAACTGGATGAGTGTGGAAAATAATGCAAAGTCCATGCACTTTAGGGGTTGTAATTAAATGTCAAAACCAGAATTTTAATTTCAGATTTGGAAAGTTGTATCAAGCATAATATTCAGTTGCACATTCTACTTTCATATGAGTTTCATAAACCTTCATTAGATGTCCATTCAGTATGCGAAATTTTTCTTCCTTCCCAAATTTGTGCTGTTTTTATTTCATCAACTTGTGATATGTATTTGTGTGTTCATGTGTAGTTATATATGTATCTCATGTTGGTCAGAAAAAAAATGAAAGGAAACATGTCAACAATTAACTTCATCCAGATAATCAAGACATCAAATGCTCTAATGATTTAGACCTATGTTAAATATTTATTATGTTTTCTTTTCTTTAAATCTAAACTTTTAGAATAGTGGGCTAAATAGAGAATTGTGCTACATACTATAAGGTTTTTGTTTTGTTTGTTTGTTTTTGTTTTAATTGGAAAGCTTTCAAATGTTTAATAATACTCTGTGATGAGCTGGACTTAATGTCTGGATAATTCCATACTCTGTCACCTGTTAAGTCCATCTATAGTTAATCAAGGTAAAATCTCCCTAATATAAAAATAAAGTACAATTTTATTTTTTTATTTTATTTTTTTTTAAATATTTGTATTTATTTCTAGGAGAGAGACAGAGAGACAGCGAGACAGCGTGAGCAGGGGAGGGTCAGAGAGAGAGGGAGACACAGACTCTGAAATAGGCTCCAGGCTCTGAGCTGGCAGTCAGCACAGAGCCCGATGCGGGGCTCGAACCCACGAACCGCGAGATCATGACCCAAGCGAAAGTCTGACACCCAACCAACTAAGCCACCCAGGCGCCCCAAAAATAAAATACAATTTTAATCTTAACTCCACATTTCCCTCCAGACACTGCCTATCTCCTTCCTTTCATTACATTATGACACAGAAACAGTAATTTGCCTTTAAGAAATTTCTACCTATATATTTATTAATAATTCAAAAAAACAATATGCATTTATCACCAACTTTAATAAATATGTATAATAAAATATAATAATACATATTATATATGTATTTTCCTACTAAGTTATATATTTGCTATTTGCCAATATGGACCAAGAAGATTATTTATATCTTCATTAGACTTTTCAGTAGCTACTTGTACTGGTACTGCATGAAACATTTTCCTCACTTACTGATGCCAATTACCGAAGGCAAAATCCAACTTTTTGGTATCCTACTTTATATTAAATATCCTGCAAATAATAAAAAAAAACAAGCAACTCTCATTACTTTCAACTTAATTATAGTCATGATTGGCCAAATTTCATAAACCTATGGCTAATTTTGGGAATTTAGCCTTACTTTGAAAATAATTTCTGCATTTTAGTTGCACTAAAGTTGAGTAGTGTTCTAAATTAGTTAGCTTAAATTAAAGTTAGCTTACTCATGTAAGTAAAAATTATGGGCTTCTGAAATACTTTGTCAGATTTTTTGCATGTTCATTTAAAAATTTATTACTTGAACTTTAAAACAATAATCAGTGGATCGGTTTATCACTGAGATTTTTAAAAAACATAAGCAGCTTTTTTATATTCAGAATGCAATACTAATGAGGCAAACTGAACATGTTCTTCATCTGAGAGTCCAAGTAGAGTTCACTAACCACCCACCTCATTAAGTTTGATATGTCATCAATATGGCAAGTAGAATGCTGGATGTAAAGTAAATGTGAAGAGAAAATTGCCAAGTGAAGTCAATCTCATGTTTCACTCAAGGCTGTATTTCTTACTTTGCTTTCCTTTTGTGATAAAGTGTTTGGAGAAGGTTCCATTCTCAGTAACAGTTAATTACATCTACTGATTATAGTACATTTGAACATTTCAAACTAATTTAATTCAAATAAAAATTGATTAGTGCTCTTATAACCGCACACACAGATAATCAAATAAAAGATTTTTGAAAAGAATAAAAAAATGAACATACTATTTACCATTTGAAATGAAAATTTAACTTATCATTTCCTAATAAAAATTGGCTGTGGTTGACATTAACCATGCCAGTCTTATTAATAACCCCCAAAATGTAGTTAAAACTTCTCAAATACAAGAACTATGACACATAAATAATGAGAAATTGCTATCAGATACCTATATTTTAATCTTGTTTCCTCAAATGTCACAGCAATCATTCCAAAGTGAAAAATTAACCAAGAGTCAGCTGCTTAAATAATTAAAACAATCAAAACCAAACATAACCAGCAGTTTAGAGATCTACTATGTACAAATATGTCCTTTTATTATCCATATTTTCTTATATATTATTCTGACATTTTACATTTTATATAAGAGGAAATTGGCTCAAATAGATCAAATCGCTTGATCAAAAATTTAAAAAGTAGAATTATTTCTTGTCTTTAGTCTATTATTCCATAAAGATTATAACACTAAAATTTAGCAAAGATATAATATTGTTATTATTATGAAAACAACTATGGTTAACTACCCTTTTCTATAATTTGGCTCTCATATATTATCACATTTAATTCTCAAATTCTACTTACACCCTTTTATGAATAAAAAATCTATGAATTAGACTCTTTTAGAATATTTTTATGCTCTTAATAAATCTGAAACCTGGACTCCAATCTTTTTACTTCAGGTCTCTTATTATTTCCTCTGCTTCTCGATCAGAATAGTTTACTAAATGACAAAGTTCAATGCTAAGTAGGTAAAGTCTAAAATAAGACTACTTCAATTATTTTTTTCTAAATGATACATCACATTAAGACATTTACTACTATTCAGGTAATGGCCAGGTTTGAACTTGGAGAATATTAATAGAATGAGTGGAAAAATCTAGGTCTTATACTCCATAGAAAGATAATGAAGGATTGTCTCAGAATTACTTCAGCATATTAGAATAATAGTGCCAGTAAAGCTGGGTCACTCACTAGAAACATTATTCTCTATACTTTCATGTAAGCTTGTTTGACATTCCCACAGATCTGCAAATATAAAGGGCAACAGCCCACGGATCTTTTAGTTGGAGAGATATTTCACCTTGGGGTAGCTGCCAAGAATCTCGACTATCACATGCATCCCTGTGAGACTATTTGAAGGCCAACATATACGTATTCTCATCCTCCGATCTTTATCTGATTTAAAACTCTGCACACTTTGTAACTGATTGAAGGGTAAGCCCAAGGAAAGCAACATCAAACAAAGGGCCAATCATTATTCTCATAAACTTTCAACCTTGGAACAGATTGTTTCCTAATGCCCTGACTTACCAGAAACTATGGGGAACAACGAAAGTATGTTTAGAGAAATATTCAGAAACTTAACTGTATATATTTACTAAAAAGATCGTGAAAATAAATGTAATAATTACTCAGTTCAAAAAGTTAAATAGGGAATAGATCATTGATTTAAGAGGAAATAGAAGAATGTATATAAATATACAAAAAATGAAGTACAAAACAGAAAATTGATGAAACATCTGAATGAATGGAAGAGCTGAGTCTTTTGATATAAAACAATAGAGAAAAATCAACATTTAGCTAATGTAGTTAAGAAAAATGCAGGTAATTTAAAAATGTAAAATGAAATAATATTCATAAACTATAATGAATTCAAAAGTAGAAAATATATTTTTTCTTAATCTTATCTGAGTAAACATGAAAATGTGGATGAATTACAAGCAAATGTGAATTATAGAAACTAATCCCAAAATAGAACTAAACAAAAAATTAACTTAGATCAGTATTTATTTCTCAATGGCTGCACATTAGAACTTTTTGGCAATTTTTATTTTACAGATATCAATATCAAATTATAATTATAATAATTAAGTCAGAATCTCTGTAGCATAGAATATATTCTTCAGTAGTAATGCTCCTCAAGTGACTGCTTTGTATATCTTTAAAAGAAAACAGGAGGAGAATCATATGAGGAAGCAAAAAAAAAAAAGTAAGGAAAAATTAAACCACAGAAATCATCATTACATTGTTAACCATCAGAGAGAGAGAGAACCATAGTCAAAACTTGTTTCTTTAGTCAATGTTTTAGAATTTGTCTATGTGGTTGTCAGGGAAAAAAATTAAAGCACTACAAACAGCTGAGTTACTAAGTCATAACTTAGGAAGAATTTTTAAATGACCTTCCACCCAAACACATGCAAAAAGATATACACAGATGGACAATTTTTTAAAGAGTGGAAAATTATGCTCTTATAAGAAAATAAGGTCTAGTGTACACATGATGTGTTTCACATAATATGTATAAGTCTCAGATCAAAAAATAAGGGAACTGAATAAGTAAAAGATAACAATTTAAAAATGGAATACAGGATAATATTTGAGAAAGAAAACAAAACAAAACAAAAC